>NW_028270145.1:106192320-106516070 GCF_037043375.1 Chiloscyllium plagiosum | reverse complement strand
TCACTCTCCCTCACACTGGGCTCACTTTCCCCCCTGCACTGGGCTCACTCTCCACATGCACTGGGATCACTCCCCCCGTACTGCACTCACTTTCCCCCTCACACTGGGCTCACTCTCCCCCCACCTTTGGGCTCTCTCTCCCTTCGCGCTGGGTTCTCTCTCCCCCTACAGTGGGCTCTCTCTCCCTCACACTGGACTCACTCTTCCCCCGCACTGGACTCTCTCTTCCCCCACACTGGGCTCACACATCCCCCGCACTGGCTCACTCTACCCCTGCACTCTCCCTCCGGACTCTCAATAGCCCTTAGGAGACAGTGAGGTCTGCAGATGCCTGGAGGAAGAATGCCTTATCTTCTACCTCGGAACACTTTTACCCCAGGACTTCACCAGTTTCATCATTTCCCCTCCCCCAAATTTATCCCAGTTCCAACCTTCCAACTCAGCACTACCCTCATGACCTGTCCCATCTGTCAATCTTCCTTCTCACTAATCCGCTCCACCCTCCCCTCCAACCTATCACCTTTACCCCCATCTCCATCCACCTATTGCACTCTCAGCTACCTTCTCCTCAGCCCCACCCCCTCCCATTTATCTCTCCACCCCCGAGGCTCCCAGCTCTGGCCTGAAACATGGATTCTCCTGCTCCCCGGATGCTGCCTGACCTACTGTGCTTTTCCAGCAACACACTCTCAACTCTCTTTAGCCCCTGCATGGGGCTCACTCTCCCCCCTCCTTCACACTGGACTCTCTCTCTACCCACCAATGCGCTCACTCTCCCTGCAACATTGGGCTTACTCTCCACCCCAACACCGCACTCCCTCTCCTCCTCATCTGCTCTTTGACCTGAGCAGGGGCATGATTGGAAATTAGGGGAGGTAGTGGTATAATGGTAATGTTACAGGGCTAGTAGCTAACATTCCAGGGGCACAGATTCAAATCCTGAATGGTGAAACATGTATCCGCTAAATCTTTGGAATTAATGAAGGGTGGTCACATAACTGCTGTTGTGGAAAACCAAACCCATCGCCAACACTGTCCTTCAGGTAATGCAATGTGCTGTCCTTACCCTGTGTGACTCCCCACCCCCAGCAATGCGGTTCACTCTTAGCTCTGCTGTGGGCAATTAGGGATGTGCAATAAATGCACACTGGCCTGGCCAGTGACACCCTCACCCCGTCAATGAATAAAGGAAAATCCCTTTATAGTCTTTTGGTCAGTATATATACCTGCAATAAAATTGCTAAATCAATTGATCTTGGCATTATGACATTGCTGAGTGTGGGATCTTGTTGCGTGAAACCCGGTTACGATGTTTGTGCATTCTTAGTATTAATTTTATGATCATTGTTTTTATTATGTACTTACAATTTATTCAATGATTTGGATGAAGAAACTGAATGTACTGTAACAAAGTTTGCAGTTGACAGATAAATGGATGGGAAAGCAAGTTGTGAGGATGACACCAAAGATGTTTGCCGAGTGATATATAGGTTAAAAAAGTAAGCAAAACTTGGCAGATGGAGTATAATGTCAGGAAAATGTGTGGTTATACACTTTGGCAGGAAGAATATTATTTAAATGGGGAAAGATGGCAAGAATCGCAAAAAGCTAGCATCCAAGTTCAGTTGTAATAGAAAATGCAAGTGAATGTTAGCTTTTATTTCAAAGGGAATGGATTATAACACCACAAAAGGCAGTAATTTGAACACAGCTGGAATTAACCTGCACTGACCCCTGCAGAACTCCATTAGGCATTGGCTGCCATCCTGATAAAGGCCCCTTTGTCCCTACTCTCTGCCTTCTGCCAGACCCCCAATCCTCTATCCATGCCAGTACCTTGCCCCTAATGCCAGGTGCTCTTGTATTATTTAGTAGCCTCGAGTATAGCACCTTGTCAAAGGCCTTTTGGAAATCCAAATAGACCACATGCACTGGCTCTCCTTTGGAGAAAGTGAGGACTGCAGATGCTGGAGATCAGGGTCGAGTGTGTGGTGCTGGAAAAGCACAGCAGGTCAGGCAGCATCCGAGGAGCAGGAAAATCAACGCTTCGAGCATAAACCCTTCATCAGAAAAAGGCTCTCTTTTGTCTAACTTGCTAGTTACCTCCTCAAAGAATTCTACAACATTTGTCAGGCATGACCTCCCTTGAAGAAACCAGCCTGGCCCAGCCCTATTTCGCCTTTTCAAGAAGAGGGTTCCAAAGATTCACAACCTTCTGATCTAATTTTGCTTTGCCTCATCTATTGGATATTATTAAACTAGAGAGGGTTCAGAAGAGATTTACCAGGATGTTGCTGGGTATGGAAGGGTTGGGTTATAAAGACAGGCTGGATAGGCCTGGGACTTTTTTCACTGGAGTATTGGAGGTTGCGAGGAGACCTTACAGAGGCTTATAAAATCACGAGGAGCATAGATAAGGTTAATGGTAGGTATTTTTTCCCTGAGGATAGGGAATTTCAAGACTAGGGGGCATATTTTTAGGGTGAGAGGAGAAAGATTTTAAAAAGACGTGAGGGACAATTTCTTACACAGAGGGTGGTTCACATGTGGAGTGAACTTCCTGAGGAAGTGGTGGATGTGGATACAGTTACAATGTTTAACAGACACTTAGGTAAGTACATGAATAGGAAAGGTTTGGAGGGATGGGGGCCAGGAGCAGGCAGGTGGGACTAGTTTAGTTTGGGATTATGTTTGACACAGACTGGTTGGACCGAAGGGTCTGTTTCCGTGTTGTATGACTCTATGTCTGTTTTAAATGGAGAGCCCCTGCTTCTTAAACAGTGCCCCCCCACCCAGCCCAGTTCTTGATAGTCACAGAAGAGGAACTGCATCCACCCTATCAGTACCCCTCAGGATCTCACATGTTTCAATCAAATACCAATTTAGCAGTGGAATTCCAGAGCTTAGGGCCTTGGCTCAGCCATTGATGGGGAGACAGTGAGGACTGCAGATGCTGGAGATCAAAGTCGAGAGTGTGGTGCTGGAAAATCACACCATCTGAGGATGCTGCCTGACCTACAGTGCTTTTCCAGCACCACACTACCGACAACCATTGATGGTTGAGTAATAAAAATGAGGGATGCAAGAGACGAGAGCAGAAAACTCCAAGGATCGGATTGTTCGAGGAGATTACAGATAGAGTCGGAAGAGACTGTGCAGGAATTTGTGGTGTGCATGAGAATTTTAAAGTTAAGGTGTCGTTTTATCAACAGATCAACAACACAGAGGTGATAGGTTTTAGTGTGAATCAGGTTATGGGGAACAGGGTTTTACAGGAGGTTTGGGTTACAGAGATTTCTGGGAAGGGTAAAGGCAGAAAAAAACCAAACAGTGCCCTCATCAGAGGCAAGAGCACTGTACAAATGCCGTGAAAAAAATGCCCTCGTTGATAACCAACAGGAGAAAGAGAAATACGTGCCATATGGCTTTTCATTCCAAATTGAAATGTTTTCTATCTGCAGTAAGTCAGTCAGAAACACTGTGGTCACCTTTAATTAAGGCTACGCTGTGCATCTGCTGGTGATTACTATGTTGTGGCTGACACTGATCATGTTACTGTTTTTGAAGCAGTTAAAGAGCTTGACAAAAATGAATTGCCAAGAGAGGAACTTGAAATCTCCTCCTGCTTGGTTTGATCCTGCACTAAACACTGCAGTTTTTCTTTGCACGAGAGCTCTGTTGTCCCTCTTAGAGATATGCATGAAAACGTTCTCAGCCTGTTTCTCTCCTTATCTCCTTGAGATAAGCTTGGCAAAGGTGGAATGGAGCCTTGACTTGGCAGGGAATGACGTCTCACTGGGAAATCTCACCCTCTGAATTATCCTGGAAGGTGGAACTGAGATTCACTTTTACTGAAGTGATTGATAACCTGTCACAGGTGCAGGTTTTGAAGGAGATTACACAGGCAGCTCTCTGCAAGCCGGAGATGGGATGGTTATCTTCTGGCTTGACGTATGGAAGCAGGCTGGAGCCTGTCAACAGAAGATTGACGCAGGAGGCACATTTGGCTCAGCCTCACTGCTCTTTAGTCATACAGCACATAAAGAGACCCTTCGGTCCAACCAGTCCGTGCTGAACATAATCCCAAACTAAACTAGTCCCACTTGCCTGCTCCCGGCCCATATCCTTCCAAATCGTTCCTATGATATATTTATTAACTCTGTCTGAACCACTCTTTTAAACCTCTGTAAGGTCACCTCTCAATCTTCTACGCTCCTGTGAAAAAAAGGTTCCAGCCTTTCTTCATAACTCAAACCTTCCACACCCGGCAACATTCCGGTAAATCTCCTCTGAACCCTGTCCAGCTGAGTGAAGGCCTGATGAAGGGCTTTTGCCTGAAACATTGATTTTCCCGCTCCTCGGATGCTGCCTGACCTGCTGTGCTTTTCCAGCACCACTCTAATCTTGCCTCTCCAGCTGAACAATATCCTTTCCTATAACTGAGCGTGTTTTCCTTTCCAATTTCAAGACTTCAGAACATCCAACGGTGCTTCATAATCAATGAAGTACCTTTGAAATGCAGTCACCCATGTAATGCAGTCAATTTTACATGTGATGAGCTTCCGCAAACCGTAAGGAGAACCACAGAATTGTTACTGTGCAGAGGGACACCATTTGGCCCATCATGTTCTGCACTGGCTCTCTGAACATTTCAACTCAGCCACCTTGCCTTCTCTCCATAATCCTGCATATGACCAGACCAGATAATGACCAGATTATTCCTTTTCTTTAGTGATCTTGGTCAAGAAATAACTATTTTCCAGGACATTCAAGCAACCTCCCCTGACCTCCTCCAAGATAGCGTACGAGGATTGGGGTGGCACAGTGGCTCAGTGGTTAGCACTGCTGCCTCTCAGTACCCGGGACCTGGGTTCAATTCCAGCCTTGGATGACTGTCTATATGGAGTTTGCGCATTCTCCCCATGTCTGTATTGGTTTCCTCCCATGGTCCAAAAATGTGTCGGTCAGGTGGATTGGCCGTGTTAGATTGCCCATAGTGTTCAAAGATGTGTAGTTTAGGTGCTTTGGTCAGGGGTAAACATAGGATAGGGGAATAAATCTGGGTGGGTTACTCTTC
Organism: Chiloscyllium plagiosum; assembly: GCF_037043375.1. Taxonomy (NCBI): domain Eukaryota; kingdom Metazoa; phylum Chordata; class Chondrichthyes; order Orectolobiformes; family Hemiscylliidae; genus Chiloscyllium; species Chiloscyllium plagiosum. The sequence goes on along the minus strand of NW_028270145.1, from coordinate 106,510,993 downwards.
TGAGGGTTAGTGTGGACTTATTGGGCTGAAGGGCCTGTTTCCACACTGTAGGGATTCTAGGAGGGAACAGATAGGGTCTCTGTCTAATCTCATTCAAATAATGGAAGTAGCAGTCAAGGGGTTTTTAAAATCTATCCCTGGGATGTAGGCATCAGTGGCTAGGCTATCATTTGTTGACCATCTCCCAGTTGCCCTGCTGAATGTATGGTGAGTAACCTACTTGAACCATTGCAGTTTCTAGGGATGCAGGGACACCCATAATGCTGTTGGGAGGGATTCCAGGATTTTGACCCGGTGACAGGGAAGCAACGGTGATGTATTTCTAAGTCAGAATGGTGAGTGGCCTTGGGGGGAAACTTGCAGGGATAGTGTTCCCATGTACCTGCTGCCCTTGTCCTAGGTGGTGGGTGATACAGATTTGGAAGGTACTGTCTAAGGAGGCCTGGTGAATTTCTGCTGCGCATCTTCTACATGGTGCACACTGCTGTCACTGAGCATCAATGGTGGAGGGAGAGTATGCTGAAAATGGCCAGTGGATTGAAACAAATGTCAGGACAGTCTCAGGAAGGTTTAGATAGCTGCTGTGTTATTCGTTTCAAGTTCTGTGCTCACTAAGCAGCCTCATAGAATGTGAGTGTCATCAGGTAACCTCGGTGATCTTGTCAAGCTCGTAGTTCCTGATTTAAATCTGGAGAAATGCCGTTTTAACTCTGGCAAGACTTGATGAGAGCTGCCTTTTAGGATTTAGATACACCAACGTAACACTAAACACATAGTATTTATACACAAATGTATGAAGTAGGCCATTGTGCCCCTCAAGCCTGCTCCCTGTTATTCATTAAGATCATGGTTGATTATAATTCGAGATTCATAGAATCTCTACAGTGTGGAAGCAGGTCATTTGGTCCATCGAGTCCACACCGATCATCGCACCCAGACCCACCCCTCTACCATATCCCTGTAACCCTGCATTTTCCATGGCTAACCCACTGAGCCTGCACTTTCCCGGACACTATGGGCAATTTAGCATGGCCCATCCACCTAACCTGTACATCTTTGGACTGTGAGAGGAAACCAGACCAGGTAATATAAATGTGCATTGGTAAATTTGTTGCAATTTGGTGCCAACTAACCTCTATCCTTACTCTTGGTGTTGTCTGTACTGGGGATCCTAGCTTTTCACTGAAGCCCCTCAGTCTTCCTGTACTGGCTGAGATTACCTTGAAGGTCCCACCCTCTCAATCTCACCCCTTGCCTGATACATGATGACCGTCAGGTTAAACTCACTGTCAGTTGTCTCTCTATAAGAGAGAGCAGCCCATGGTCCTCTGGGACTATGGTCCTCTTTACCTTACCTTGACTCCTAACTCTTTTATTCTGTCTTGTATCTGTGTTAAGGAATGGAGGTTGGACGGTCTGGGCTTCCTGGGCTCCATGCAGTACGACCTGTGGCATTGGGTTTCAGGTTCGGCAGCGATCCTGCAGTAATCCCACTCCTCGCTATGGAGGAAGAGTGTGCGTCGGCCAGAGCAGGGAGGAGAGGTAAGCTTGGCTCATTTCCATCACCTCTTCCAAAATCACTGCAAATTTCTGGAGGAGGGAGGGTAGTTCAAATACACCAGGGGATTTGGCTCCTGTTTTTTTTCTTTATCTGACTTTTCTGTATGTTATTGAGATTTCCCACCTTCCTTCCCACCACAGAACACTGACTCCTTTCTTTGGCTGAAAGAAAGAGAGAGGCGAAAGAGGTAAGGAAAGAGAGACAGAAGTGAAGCAGATAAGGAAACACCAAAAGATGAAAGAAAGAGAGAGAGAGAGAGAGAGAGAGAGCGTGACAGGGAGAGAAAGATGAAAGAGATAAGGAAAAGGACGAAGAGAGATGTGAAAGAAATTAAAAGTGAGAGAGGTGAAAGAGATAGGGAAAGACTGAAAGCAGAGCTGGGAACGAGGGGATGAAGGGAAGCAGATAAAGAGAAGACGTTGAAAGAGAGAAAGGGGGAAGGAGAGGAACAAGGTGAGAGAGAGAGAGAGATGATAATGAAAGTGTGTTCAGGGCAAGAGAATGAGGGAAAGAGGGAGGCAAAAGGAAAGAGGGAGAAGATAGAGAAGGAAAATGGCAATAGTGATAGAAAGGAGGGGGAAGAGAGGAGAGGGAAAAAGAGGGTGAAAAGAAAATAAGAGAAGAAGAAAAGAAATGAAGTGAGAAATGAAGAAAGGAACAAGAACAACGATCAGTTGCATATGTGGTTGTCTTAGGACCTTTTGTCACTTCATGCAAAGGGACACTATTAATGTGTGAATTTTGATGACTGACAGGCTTCTTGACTGGGGAGAGTGTTGATAATTCAATCCAGGCATTACCAGGTTGCAACTGTCAGTTGGTTAGTTCTGAATTAGGTCCTTCCTAACCCAGTCAATATGGAACTGTAAGGATTAGTTGGTCTCAAGCAAGGTGGTGTTTGGGTGGGCTTCAATGTGAGAAAACATGATCAGTGACTCTTTCTCATGATCATTCTGAATGACCATTGTCACCAGCCATGGTAAAGACTGGATCCCTGTTGACCTGCTGGGGCTTTATGATGGCTGTGGAGACACAGTCTTCGTTAAGGCTACCATGATGTGGAGGTGCCGGTGTTAGATGACACCAGGCTATAGTCTAATAGGTTTATTTTAAATCACAAGCTTTTGGAGTGCTGCTCCTTCATCAGGTGAAGTCCTAACAAAGAACCAACATTCCTGAAGCTTGGGATTTCAAATAAACCTATTGGACTATAACCTGGTGTCATCTCACTATGTTATGCTGTGAAGAATCTTTGGGAAGGGAAGAATGAAGATAACTTCAGGAAAGGAAGGGGATAAACTGGAAAACCAACAAAGAACCAACTGTTCTTTTCTCTCTTTGGAATCTATCTCCATCTATCACTTAGTCCTTATCTTCAGCAAAAAAACAAACATTTTCCAAGCTACCATCAGTTCTGAGGAAGGATCACCACAGCTGAAACGTTAACTCCAATTTCTCTCCACAGATGCTGCCCAGCTTTTCCAGCAGTTCTTTCAGATTTTCTTATTTAGGAAATGGTCCAAATTTGAATACGGGGAGGATTTCTGTTTCTACAGTGTCTTTTGTAACGTCAAAATAACCCAATGTGTTTCACAGCCACTGAAGCTCCTTTGAAGTGCTGACACAGCGGTACTGTGTTTGGTCATTCAACCATTTCTGCTTCCAATGGGTTTCTATGGACTTGGTATAAACAGTTACCAACAGAATAGATCCCATCCTGATGAATCACAGGGCCCTTGATCTTCCTGAAAACCCATCAGTAAAACAGGTCAGTGTAGGGTGACCTAGCAATACTCCAGCAATAGCTACTGAGCGTGCCCATTGGAAGGATGTCACGATGAGTTCAGATCATATGGGACTGAGACCTGATGGATGAAGGGACAACCAAAACCCCACTCCACAAGGTGTATGTTTATAGTTTATAATTGTTAATGATTTTCACTAGCATTGTGCCAACTCCGCATGTGTCTCAGAGGAGTTGATGGGTGTAGTGGTAATGCCACTTGTCAAGTAATCCAGATGCCCAGAGATTATGATTTAGGAACATGAGTTCAAATCTATTTAAATTTTGTTGATAAATCTGGAATTATCAAAAGACGTGGGAACAGAAATAGGCAGTTCAGCCCATTGATTCTGCTCCACAGTTCATTGAGATCATGGCTGACTTGATAATTCTCAACTCTGCATTCTTGTCTTTTTCCTATAATCCTTGATTCCCTTACTGATTAAAAATCTGTCTGTCCAACCCTTAATGATCCAGCCTCGACAGCCCTTGTGTTAAAGATTTCCACAAATTCACTACCCTCTGAGAGAAGGAATTCCTCCTCATCCCTGTGTTAAATGGGGTGAACTCTTTATTTTGAGATTATGCCTGTGGCCCTAGACTCTCCCACAAGGGGAAATAATCTCCCAAAATCTCCCCTATCAAGCCCAGAATGCCACCTATTCAGCTTGTCCTCCTAAGAAAGTGCCTCCATTTCTGGAATTGAAAGCTGGTCTCAGTAATGGGAACGACAGAAATAATCATAGACAGCAGTGAAAACCCATCTGGTTCACTAAAGTCCTTTAGGAAAATAAACTTGCTGTCCTGATTTGGTCTGTCCTGTGTGAGACTCAAGCTCAACAGCAGTGCGGCTGACACTGAGCAAACCACCGAGTTCAATGACAATTAGGGATGGCCAATAAATGTTGGCCTTACCAGTGACACCCCATGAAAGACGAAAAAAAATTAAAGGCGCTGGAGCTACTTAGACATTCCTACAGCTGAATCGGGTTGGTAACAATTTGCCGTGGCAGATTCGCCACCGATGATTAGCCACTGCCAGTTCACCACCAGCGTTTCTCCACTGGGGTCGTTTGACCTCTGGAGACTATTCACCACCGGAAATATACATATGTACTGAATGTTTTCCCTCCGACCTGTTCTTTCATACTTCTCAGTCCCCTTTATTTATACAACAACATACTTACGTTTTGATTAAAAAAAAAGTAAAATAAATATCATTTTATTGGTTTATATATATAAATGAGTTACAAACTTAAACCAGAAAATGGAAATATATTTTTAAAATCTTTATAATGGCAGTAAAATCTCACATTAATATTAAACAATGAAATTTCAGTTCATTTGACAGTTATGCGCTATTCCTCTAAGATATTCCAAACAATCTCTTTCGCCGTATTCAAGAACTTTTTTTTATTCTATCGTCTGAGTCTCGATACTTTTTTAGCTTTATTTGTGGTGGCTCCTTTGTTCACAACGCCAAAACTTAATACTTGAATCACTCTTGGATAGTTTATCAAAAATATATATAAAACCATCGTGGTAAAACTTCTTATTTCCACGTTTACTAATAATTTCTGTTTCCATACTAAAAATTCCTGTTCCAAAAATACAAGCTTAAAAAAAAACTCTCCTGTAATGAAAATAAGTTGTTACTGAAACAACGCAAACACTACCTTAACCAATACAACAACAATTTTTTATACCACCAATATTCAAAATATATGACTTACTTGCGGTGGTAAATCGTCTTCAGTGGCCAATGGGCGGTGGCTAAGCGTCCTCGGTGGTCAAAAGGCAGTGGCTATTCGTCGACGATGAATCTGCTGTGGCAAATGGTCCCATCGCGACTGGATCATAGATAAGAACAGGAAAACCTGGTGAATATTCAGTAACTCTTGAAAGAGTTGTAGAAATAACTGGAATCGATTGACCACTGCTCCTGCTGCACCATTGATGCCAAATGCCAGCATTCATTGGGGCTATTTGAGGCAAAGGGTTTTCATCCAGAGAGTGGGGGTAGAGTCTGGAATGCATTGCCTGGGAGGGAACCCTCAAAATCTTTTAAAAAAAGTTTAAAATTCCACAACACCAGGTTATAGTCCAACAGGTTTATTTGGAAGTACTAGCTTTCATAGCACTGCTCCTTCATCAGCTACCTGTTGATGGAGCAGCTCTCTGAAAGCTAGTGCTTCCAAATTAATCTATTAGATTAGATTACTTACAGTGTGGAAACAGGACCTTCGGCCCAACAAGTTCACACCAACCTGCCGAAGTGCAACCAACCCAGACCCATTCCCTTACATTTCACCCCTTCACCTAACACTATGGGCAATTTAGCATGGCCAATTCACCTAACCTGCACATTTTTGGGAGATTTTGACCACCGAGGACGCATAGCCACCGCCCATTGGCCACTGAAGACGATTTACCACCACAAGTAAGTCGTATATTTTGAATATTGCTGGTATAAAAAATTGTTGTTTTATTGGTTAAGGTAGTGTTTGCGTTGTTTCAGTAACAACTTATTTTCATTACAGGAGAGTTTTTTTTTAAGCTTGTATTTTTGGAACAGGAATTTTTAGTATGGAAACAGAAATTATTAGTAAACGTGGAAATAAGAAGTTTTACCACGATGGTTTTATATATATTTTTGATAAACTATCCAAGAGTGATTCAAGTATTAAGTTTTGGCATTGTGAACAAAGGAGCCACCACAAATAAAGCTAAAAAAGTATCGAGACTCAGACGATAGAATAAAAAAAAGTTCTTGAATACGGCGAAAGAGATTGTTTGGAATATCTTAGACTGTGGGAGGAAACCGGAGCACCTGGAGGAAACCCACTCAGACGTGGGGAGAATGTGCAAACTCCACACAGTCAGTCGCCTGAGGCGGGAATTGAACTCGGGTATCTGGCGCTGTGAGGCAACAGTGCTAACCACTGTGCCACTGTGCCATCAAATCTGTTGGACAATAACCTGGTGTTGTGGGAGTTTTAACTTTGTCCACCCCAGTCCAACACCAGCTCCTCCACATCATGGCTTGAAAACAAAACAACATGGATGATCTTTTGAAGCATTCAAGGCTATCGCATAGTACGGGAAAGCTGAACTAGTATACATTTAGTATAGATGTGATGGGCTGAAGGGCTTCTTGTGCTGTTTATGATTCTATATTTGCTGACCTCCCTCACCAGCGGCACCGACTCACCTCATCTCAAACCAGTCCAGGTCCCTTTATGCTCTTCACCTCATCCAGCAGTTGAGGAGACAGCTTTCTTGTCTTGCAAGATTCAACAACCAACGTTCATTGGCATGGAACATTAAGTCCACTTTCTTGTGCGCATATTTCCATTCTTTTTCCAGATTCCCAGGCTTCACAGCATTATGCATTTCTGTGAATGGAGCTACACATTCCCAGAATGCCTACAGTGTGGAAACAGGCCATTCGGCCCCTTGAGTTCACACCGTCCCTCCAAAGAACATCCCGCCCCATATCTGTAACCCTGCACTTCCCCTGACTAATCCACCTAGCCTGCACATCCTAGATACTATGGGTAATTTCCCATGGCCAATCCACCTAACCTGCACATCTTTGGATTGTGGGAGAAACCAGAACACCCAGAGGGTACCCATGCAGACACGGGGAGAGCATGCAAACCCCACACAAACAGTCACCCGAGGCTGGAATCGAACCTGGGTCCCTGGCACTGCAGTGCTGACACTGAGCCACCGTGCCATCCAGGTCAGATCCTAGGACACTGGGCCTTTTGCTGTCAGTCTGACGAGCTGTGAAAGTACAGACAGGCATGGGGGAAAAGTCTAAGGTCTGGGATAAACAGCAAATTGCTGCTCTCTGAGACACTGGTGTGCGCTGGTGATTGTACAGTTTCTCTGGGTGGCTGAAAATGTGAACAGAAACAGCAAGTCAAAAGTAAAATACTACGGATGCTGGGAATTGGAAATAAAATCAGCAAATGATGGAAGTGCTCTGCGGAGAGAGATAAAAATGCTTCAATACTTTGGGTCAATGAAGCTCCATTGGAACCGTCCTAGTGGATGATTGTCAACCTGAAACATTAACTCAGTTTGTCACCCTCCACAGCTGCTGCCTGACCTGCTGGGCGGTTGCCAGTATTTTCTGTTTTCATTTTACATTTCCTGCATCCCGTAGTATTTTGCATTTTTGCTGCAGTGTTTGATTTAGAAACATCCAGAATCTTTGGCAAGCTGCCTTACGTTTTATTGTTGGCAGTGAGCAGTGATTTGGTTTTCCGTGCCTGTTAAAAAACCCTCCTTTGATTGGATCACGTCTAGGGTGGGGTCAAGACAAGGTCACCCTCTGTATCTCAGCCATTCGCCACCTACCCCTGTCACAGAGTCCCTACAGTGTGGAAACGGGCCATCGAGCCCACACTGACTTTCTGAAGAGCATCTCACCCTGAAGTACCCCCCCTCAACTTTCCCTATAATCCTGAATTTCCCACGGCTAACCCACCTGGACTGCACATTCCTGGACACTATGGGCAATTTAGCATGGCCAATCCACCAAACCTGCACATATTTAGACTGTGGGAGGAAACCAGAGTACCTCCATGCAGACTCGGGGAGAATGTGCAAACTCCACACAGACAATTGCCTGAGGGTGGAATCGAACTCAGGTCCCTGGCGCTGTGAGGCAGCAGTGCTGACCACTGAGCCACCGTGCCCTGGTCAGGCTGGGGCTCATGTCCTCTGGCTGATGCCCCACAAAGACTCATCTTTGTTTTTCTAATTCATCTTTGTGAGGTGGGCTTTGCAGGTCAAGCCAGCCTTTATTGCCCGTCCCTAGTTGCCCTGGAGGAAGTGGTGGCAAGCTGCTTTCATGAGCTGCTGCAGTCCACCAGCAGCAGCACGTAGAACCAACCCATTTCTTTTCCAGGCGGGTGTCCCAGGATTTTCACACAGCGACAGTGAGGGAGCAGTGATATAGTTTGGGGAGGTGTGACTTGGGGGCTGCCCCCTTGTCTTCGCAGATGGTGAAGGTGGCAGGTTTAGAGGACACTGTTGCAGAAGCCTTTGCAGAGCTTCCCCACTCTCTATTGTCCTTATGCCACCTCAACAGCTTGTGTTCCAATGGAAAAGCGTGAAATGTGGACCCAGGCTATCGAGTATACAAATATACAATTAAAGAGTGGGAGTAGACCACTCCATCCTTTGACACTGCTCCAATATGCTCTATTCCTGATGAAGGGCTTTTGCACGAAACATCAATTTTCCTGCTTCTTGGATGCTGTCTGAACTGCTGTGTTTTTCCAGCACCACTCTAATTTAGAATCCAATATTCCATAATGTCATAGCTGTCCTGATTACTCTATATTTCACCTACAATGAACGCTTTTACTAATCAAGAATCTATCTAACCCTAACCCTGTCTTAAAAATATTCAAGGACTTTGCTTCCGCTGCCTTTTGAGGAAAAGCAGTCATGACCTTTAAAGATCAAGTCTTCTTTCCTGACCGGTCGTTGATCTTTATTGAAGCTGTCTTCTTTCCTTTCAGATTTTGCAACGAGAATGCAGCTTGCCCGCTACCCACGTTGTGGTCAAGCTGGGGCCCGTGGACTAGATGCAGTGCTGATTGTGGTGGAGGCATGCACTCGAGACAGAGAAGCTGTGAAAACGGCAACAACTGCCCAGGCTGTAATGTGGTACGTGTAAATGTCTGAAGACAGTGGAAATAACTCATCTGTCAGTGCCCTCAATTACCCCTCCATCCCAGCTCCTCTGATGCTTAAATTCCAACCTGTTGCACCCATAATTACATGGGACATCACAATCCATGGAATGCGTTGCCAGCGGTGGTTGTGGAAGCAGATTCATTAGGGACATTTAAGCGCCTGCTGGACATGCATATGGACAGCAGTGAATTGAGGGTTGCGTAAGTAAGGTTATATTATGTTACATTAGAATTAATCCTTGGCACAACATCGTAGGCCGAAGGGCCTGTTCTGTGCTGTACTTTTCTATGTTCTATGTTCTAACCTGACAGATACTTACCAAGGAGGTAGACCATGAGACAAAAAAAAGAAAGAGAAAAAGCCTCCATTTATACACCTTATGTGACATTACCAAACTCTTTATGGTTAAAGCCGTAATTCGGAAATATAGTCACACATTGCCAGGAGTGGAGGTGGAGGCAGATATGATCGGGACATTTAAGGGACTTTGAGATAAGCACATGAATATGCAAGGAATGGAGGGATATGGACCAAGGGCAGGCAGAAGGGATTAGTTTAATTTGGTGTGATGTTCAGCACAACATTGTGGGCTGAAGGGCCTGTTCCTGTTCTATGTTCTATGAACTCAGTATATAATCTGGTATGGTCAGAAGTCAGACAACTTCAGGTTATAATCCAACAGGTTTATTTGAAAGCACACCCTTTCAGAGTGTTGCTCCTTCGTCCACCGCAGTCCAACTGGGCACCTCCACATCAATGGAGACGGTGAGGACTGCAGATGCTGGAGATTAGAGTCGAAAAATGTGGCGCTGGAAAAGCACAGCAGGTCAGGCAGCATCTGAAGGTCAGGAGAGCCAATGTTTTGGGCATAAGCCTGTTCCTTGATGAAGGGTTTATGCTCGAAAGGTTGACTCTCCTGCTCCTCGGATGCTGCCTGACCTGCTGTGCTTTTCCAGCACCACACTTTTCAACTTCTGCATCCTAATCTGGTACGTGTATAGGAATCTAAGAGATTGACAAGAATTAAGAGACTGTTTTCTCTCTCCCACTCTTCCCCGGGGGCCTCAGATTTAAGTTGGTTGGTAAAATGTTTAGAGAGAATATGAAAGCAGTCTTTTTGAGCCAGGCCATGCTGGGGAATGTTCTTGAATTTTACTGCCCAGTTTGGTGCTGGAAGCAGAAATCCTCAACTCCTTTACAATAAACGTAGATCGACACTTGCAGGGCTGCAGTGCAGGTGCTGGAAGGTGGAATTATAATGGACATCTGGTTCATTCAGCTACGCAGACACAATGGGCCGAATGGCCACTTTCTGTGCTGTCACTTTTCTATGGTTCTGCAGTTTTCTCTTTTTTTCCCTCTCTGTCTTTCCCTTTCTCGTCACTTCATCCACATTCTGCCTTTCTTCCTGCAGACTTCTGGACATATCCTGGTTTGTGAGCTCTAATGAACCCCCGAGAAATTTGTTCACAGGAGGAAGCAGTACTTCTGTCATCACTTTTAGTTCTTGATTGTTTTCCTTGGATGGGGTTCTGGTTGAGCAGTATTAAGAGCTCTATGTGTTATTGGTCCATTCCCGAATGGATTGTAATGGATATCATGAGCTCGGCCACACTCACTGACTGTCCCTAATGTCCAGTGACGTCTTGTGCTAAGCCAAAGTCGAAAGTCTCAGGTTGGAAATCCCTGTCTCTCTTCAATGAAAATGAAAATGACACAAGTCTAGAAGAAAATCAGAGAGAGGGGTCCGGTTGTGAACCCATGGGGGAGATTTCTATATTAAATCCACACATCTGCTCTGGGAAAGCTTTACTATATTCTGAAAAAAAAAACAGAAGTGAAGTAGAAATCGTGGAAGAATTCCAAATTGTCAAAATGCTCAGAGTTGGTGAGCAAAGATTTCTGAGTGGAGACAATTTGATTCATAAGGAATTTTTTTAAAGACATTATTGCCATAATCTTTTGTAAATTTGTTTTGACTTTTACTCCTTAAGTAGGCTGGAATGTGTTTGCATACAAATCACCCATAAGCAGACTTAGAAAAAAATCGTGCTTGTGAATTCGTATTTCAAAAGATATACAGTCCAACACAGAACAATTTTAAATTGGATACAAATATGCACTGGGGGAAGGGATGGTAGCGAGCCATGAAGTATGTTTTCTTCAATGTCAATTTACAATCCAAATCTTGTTAATAAATCTTGTATCTGCATGCACTTTGTGTCTACACCAGTTAACCTCTAGTTCTCAGAGTTTCTTAAACTCCTGTCAACGTTTTCCCATAATAATTTCTGTGCCCACATTTACAAATGGGTTTATCTGAATAAACCCTTTAGTCCCTGGGTGCTCACAATTTGCTCAAACTGCTTTAGCATCTTAGAATCATAGGACCAAACATTACAGAAATACACTACAACCTACAATGGTCCCACTTTACTGCACTAGGCCCATTGCCGTGAATGCTATAACACTTCAAGTGCACACCCAAGTACTTTTTAAACATGGCAAATGGGATTTGAATTTTAAAAAAAGGTCTGGAATGAAGAGTCTAATGATGATCTTGAAACTATTGTTGATTGTTGGAAAAACCCATCTGGTTCACTAATGTCCTTTTGGGCAGGAAACTGCCATCCTTATTTGGTCTGGCCTACATGTGACTCAGGAACCATAGAAATGTGGTTGACTTTTAAATATCCCTGTGGGCAATTAGGTTCAACTGTCCTCTGAAAATGTTGCAGTCGCCATCTTGCCTCAGTATTTGAAAAAAGTGAGGACTGCAGATGCTGGAGATCAGAGCCTAGACTAGAGTGATTTGGAGATGCCGGTGTTGGACAAGGGTGTACAAAGTTAAAAATCACACAACACCAGGTTATAGTCCAACGTGTTTAATTGTAAGCACACTAGCTTTCAGAGCGTTGCTTCTTCATCAGGTGAGGGCTGAATCCTAACACAGAATTTATAGCAAAAATTTACAGTGTGAAGTGGTGCTGGAAAAGCACAGCAGGTCAGGCAGCATCCGAGGAACAGGGCAAAAGCCTGTTGAAAGGATTTTGCCTAAAACGTTGATTTTCCTGCTCCTTGGATGATGCCTGACCTGCTGTGCTTTTCCAGCACCACTCTAATCTAGACTCAGTACTTGAAAAGTCTAATGCCTCAAGTGAAGATTAAATTAGAATTTAAAATTGACTTATATCACCATAAGCGCTTCTGCTTATCCATTGACTTGTCCTTTGAGATGTTTAATGTCTCTTCATTCATATTTGATGGCCCTTCCAGGGCTTAGAGCTAGTGATTTTTTTTTTACCAACATCAGTGAAATAAATTTTGACTATAGTTACTTGAACTTGTATATTGTTAAAAAAGATGTGCTATCGAAACTGTCTTACATTAATCAGGACAGATGCAAGAGTACCATATTTCAAAGGAAGAAACATGCATGAGAAGAGATTGGTTGGCAAGTCAACTGTGATTGAGGTGGTGCCATGGAGAACTAGGGAACTATTGGCTCCTATGCATTTTGAAATAAAACTTGTAATGTCTGAATGTGTTCATTTTGTCTGCGGTCAACAGGAGTTGATGTAATTTCGAGCAAGAATAAGTGAGTCACCTTAATTTTGATTGTGCAGTTTGTGTCTAATTCCTCTGAAGATATCAATATAATTCAGTCAGCTGTGTAGACGAATTGATCTTGTAGTCCCCTCTACATTATTCAGCTGTTTTGTACATTCTGTTATTTCCTGTGTAAACCATTTGTTGGTTTGCCTGACAAAGGAAGGGACTATAGGAGATTAACTAGAATGTTACCAGGGAGAAGTAATGTCATGCTGCTGGAGACTAGAGAAGCTGTGATTCTTCATCTTAGATCTGAGAATGTCAAGGGAAGATCTAATCGTGGAGTTCCAAATTATGAAGGGTTCCACTAGAGTAACTGGGGAGAACCATTTTTACTGGAGATAGTAACTGCAGGAGACGGATTTAAAGTTAGAAAACCTTACTGAAATGGGCAAGATTATAGCAGAGGTGATGGCCTGGTGGTAATTTCGCTGACCTGTTAGTCAAACTGCACGCCCCTGCTTCCCAGGTCCAATGTTCCTATTTAGTGTCCAGTCATGAACTGCTTGTTTTGCTTCCAATCCAAGTGACAGTCTGGGGCAAAGAGAAGACTGAGAGGTTACTTTATAGACCTCGTTGAAGGTTTTTATAGGGTAGATGTAATGGAGGAATTTCTGGTGTGACCAAAATCAACAACCATAAAGATAGTTACTGATAAAATCCATAAATAGGTGTGCCTTTATCTAAAGAATGGTTACAATGTGGAGGTTGATATCACAGGGAGTGGTCGAGCTGATTTTCTTCTTTTCATTCATGGGATATGGGCATAGCTGGCTAGGCCAGCCTTTGTTGGCCATCCCTACTTGCCGTTGAACAGAGGGGCTTGCTAGGCCACTTCAGAAGGCGATTGAGAGTTAACCACATTGCTGTGGGTTTAGACTCACGTGGGGGTCAGGCAGATAGATTTCCTCCCCAAAAGGACATGAGTGAACCTGATTGGGTTTGCAGCAATGATCATCATTAGACTTGTTTTTAAATTCCACATTTGTATTGAATTCAAATTCCACCATCTGCCATGATGGGAGTTGAACTTTCAGTTGCTAGTTCAGTGAAAATATGACTCTGTCATTGCCACTCTATGTAGACACAGCTGATGGAAAACCCGGGAGTGACAATGGTATAGTGGTAATGTCACTGGACGAACAGCCAGAGACACATACTAGGAACCTGGGTTCAAACAGCTGCATGGTAGCTGGTGGAATATGCAGCTAGTCTCAGTAATGGTGTAAAAAGCCAACTCATTCATTTGTGCCCTTTTGAAAGGAAATCTGGTGACTCCAGGTCTACGGCAATGTCGGTGACTTTAAACTGCCCTTTGAAATGGACGATCGAGCTGTTTAAGAACATAAGAACTCGGAGGAGGAGTAGATCATCTGGCCCCTTGAGCCTGCTCTGCCATTCAATAAGGTCATGGCTGATCTTTTCATGGTCTCAGCTCCACTTACCCACCCTCTCACTGTAACCTTTAATTGCTCTCCTGTTCAAAAATCTATCCATGTTTGCTTTGAAAACCTTCAACCAGCTAGTCTCAACTGCTTCACTGGGCAGGGAATCCCACAGACGCAGAACACTTTGGGTGGAGACGTTCCTCCTTAACTCAGTCCTAAATCTGCTCCCTCTCATTTTAAGGCTATGCCCCCTTAATCTAGTTTCACCCACCAGTGGAAACAACCTCCCTGCTTCTATCTTATCTATTGCCTTTCATAATTTTACACGTTTCTAGAAGATTCCCCACCCCCTCATTCTTCTAAATTTCCGAATCAGGGATGGGCAACAATGCCCAGGCTCCCTGAAAGAAAAACAAAGATGAGGAAAGAGGACTGTGTCAAATAGCGATTGGGTCAGGTAAAGGACAGTGGGAGGAGGATGGTGAAGAAAATTAACACTTGCCTAAAGGGTTGAATGGTTTATTTCTTTGCTCAAAGTGACTGTGTTCAGTCCTCAAGGAGATTGGAAGGAAGTTCTCAACTGCTCTCCATTATTTCCCAAATCAAATGGTGAGAAGGACAAATGGTGAAATTGGAATTCAATAAAAATCTGGAAGAAAAAGCTATCCAATGATGACCACGGAACCACTGAGAAATGCTGTAAAAACCCATCTGGTTCACTAATATCCTTCAGGGGAAGAAATCTGCCCTTGTTATGTGGTGTGGCCTACATGTGACTCCAGACGCACAGTGGTGCGGTTGAATTGGAGAAAGGCCAATTTTGATGGTATTAGGCAAGAACTTTTGAAAGCTGCTTGGGGGCGGATGTTCACAGGTAAAGGATGGTTGGAAAATGGGCAGCCTTCAGAAATGAGATAACGAGAATCCAGAGAAAGTATATTCCTGTCAGGGTGAAAGGAAAGGCTGGTAGGTATAGGGAATGCTGGATGACTAAATAAATTGAGGAGAAAGTGAGGTCTGCAATTGCTGGAGATCAGAGCTGAAAATGTGTTGCTGGAAAAGCGCAGCAGGTCAGGCAGCATCCAGGGAACAGGAGAATCGACGTTTCGTACATAAGCCCTTCTTCAGGAATCGAGGGTTTGGTTAAGAAAAAGAAGGAAGCATATGCAAGGTATAGACAGGATAGATAGAGTGAATCCTTGGAAGATTATA
Source organism: Chiloscyllium plagiosum (assembly GCF_037043375.1). Taxonomy (NCBI): domain Eukaryota; kingdom Metazoa; phylum Chordata; class Chondrichthyes; order Orectolobiformes; family Hemiscylliidae; genus Chiloscyllium; species Chiloscyllium plagiosum. The sequence goes on along the minus strand of NW_028270145.1, from coordinate 106,495,719 downwards.
AAGGAAATAGGAGTATACTTAAGAGGGAAATCAGGAGGGCAAAAAGGGGACATGAGATACTTTGGCAAATAGAATTAAGGAGAATCCAAAGGGTGTTTACAAATACATTAAGGACAAAAGGGTAACTAGGGAGAGAATAGGGCCCCTCAAAGATCAGCAAGGCGGCCTTTGTGTGGAGCTGCAGAAAATGGAGGAGATAATAAATGAGTATTCTGCATCAGCATTTACTGTAGAAAAGAATATGGAAGATATAGACTGTAGGGGCAAAATGTCCAGATAACAGAGGAGGAAGTGCTGGATTTCTTGAAACGCACAAAGTGAATAAATCCCCAGGACCTGATCAGGTGTACCCTAGATCTCTGTGGGAAGCTAGAGAAGTGATTGCTGGGCCTCTTGCTGAGATATTTGTATCATCAATAGTCACAGGTGAGGTGCTGGAAGACTGGAGGTTGGCTAACGTGGTACCACTGTTTAAGAAGGATGGTAAGGACAAGCCAGGGAACTATAGACCGGTGAGCCTGACGTTGGTGGTGGGCAAGTTGTTGGAGGGAATCCTGAGGGACAGGGTGTACATGTATTTCGAAAGGCAAGGACTGATTAGGGATAGTCAACATGGCTTTGTACGTGGGAAATCATGTCTCACAAACTTGATTGAGTTTTTTGAAGAAGTAACAAAGAGGATAGATGAGGGCAGAGCGGTAGATGTGATCTATATGGACTTCAGTAAGGTGTTTGACAAGGTTACCCATGGGAGACTGATTGGCAAGGTTAGATCTCATGGAATACAGGGAGAACTAGCCACTTGGATACAGAACTGGCTAAAAGGTAGAAGACAGAGGGTGGTGGTGGAGGATTGTTTTTCAGACTGGAGGCCTGTGACCATTGGAGTGCCACAAGGATCGGTGCTGGGTCCTCTACTTTTTGTCATTTACATAAATGATTTGGATGCGAGCATAAGAGGTACACTTAGTAAGTTTGCAGATGACACCAAAACAGGAGGTGTAGTGCACAGCGAAGAGGGTTACCTCAGATTACAACAGGATCTGGACCAGTTGGGCCAATGGGCTGAGAGGTGGCAGATGGAGTTTAATTCAGAAAAATGCGAGGTGCTGCATTTTGGGAAGGCAAATCTTAGCAGGACTTATACACTTAATGGTAAGGTCCTAGGGAGTGTTGCTGAACAAAGCGACCTTGGAGTGCAAGTTCATAGCTCCTTGAAAGTGGAGTCGCAGGTAGATAGGATAGTGAAGAAGGCGTTTGGTATGCTTTCCTTTATTGGTCAGAGTATTGAGTACAGGAGTTGGGAGGTCATGTTGTGGCTGTACAGAACATTGGTTAGGCCACTGTTGGAATATTGCGTGCAATTCTGGTCTCCTTCCTATCGGAAAGATGTTGTGAAACTTGAAAGGGTTCAGAAAAGGTTTACAAGGATGTTGCCTGGGTTGGATGATTTGAGCTATAGGAAGAAGCTGAACAGGCTGAGGCTGTTTTCCCTGGAGCGTCGGAGGCTGAGGACTGACCTTATAGAGGTTTACAAAATTATGAGGGGCATGGATAGGATAAATAGGCAAAGTCTTTTCCCTGGGGTCAGTGAGTCCAGAACTAGAGGGCATAGGTTTAGGGTGCGAGGGGAAAGATATAAAAGGGACCTACGGGGCAACTTTTTCCACGCAGAGGGTGGTATGTGTATGGAATGAGCTGCCAGACGAAATGGTGGAGGCTGGCGCAATTGCAACATTTAAGAGGCAGTTGGATGGGTATATGAATAGGAATGGTTTGGTGGGATATGGGCTTCGTGCTGGTAGGTGGGATTAGATTGGGTTGGGATATCTGGTTGGCATGGACGAGTTGGACTGAAGGGTCTGTTTCCATGCTATACATCTCTATAACTCTGACTCTTAACTGCCCTCTAGACAATCAAGGATTGGTAATAAATGCTGCCCTACCCAGTGATGCCCACATCCTGTGAACAAACAACATATCGAATCATAGAGTCTCACACCACAGAAACTAGTCTATGCCGAACTTAACGCCAAACTGACTAGCCACCTGCCTGCTCCTGGCCAATATCCATCCAAATGTTTCCTACTCATGTCCTTATCTAAAATGCTGAAAATGTGCCCGCAAACGTAACTTCCTGAAGGAATTAATGCATTAGCCATGGTAAATGTGAGGTTACGAGGATGGAGGCTGGATCTGGCTGTGATGGTCTTCCGAGGGTCGGTACATACTCGATGTGCCGAATGGTCTCTTTCCGCACTGTTGGGATTCTGTGATTCTTGTTTGAGTGTGTTCAGACCTGAGGTTCTTTGAGACATAGTCCAATCGCTACACCCAGATAGGGTGAAGCTAATTCTGCTCGAAGAAGGCAAAAAGAATGAGGGAGTAGATTTCGAGTGATGTGCAACCGAAGTAAGGGCATTGTGGGGAAATAAACATTCTCACTCAGCGAGTAGCTGGGGTGTGGAAGGCACTGCCTGGAAATGTGATGGAGGCAGGTTCAGTTGAGATGTTGGAGAGAGGCATTGGGTCGCTATTTGGATGGAAGCAGCTTGCAGGAATATGGGGAAAAGGTGGGAAATTGGCACTGAGCTGATACAGGCACGATGGGCCAAATGGCCTTTTTCTGCACCATAATGATTCTTTTGTTAGCTTTGAGTTCCCAGAAGAACACTTATCTTGGATATTTTGAATGTCGCCCAGGGGATTTTGTAGCTTGGAGTCTTGTGCAGTTGGTTCAAGGAAGGCTGTATCAAGCCGTGGGCTAGGGCCAGCTAAGTGTCAACTCTTCTGAATTCCTCACCAAGGATCTGTGAAACACATCTGTTCAATATTCACCTCTAATTGAGTTGTTATTTTTTCATAAAATATAACCCGTGTCGAATGGTTCAGACTCTGACCAGGATACTATGTTTCCAATCTGCTTTATGGGAGTCTCCAAATGCCGCGCTGATTGTAATTGAAAGCACATTTCACACCTTCCAATCAAGTTTACATTTTTGTTTTATCCGTTTCATATGCTCGGGAATGTTGGAATTCTGAGGAGAAGGACTTGCTTTTCCCTCATCATGAAAGGTTTTCAAAAGCCTAATTACAATGAGTGTTTCCTTCCTGAGAAGAAGATGAAACTTAAATCCTCCATGTTTGGGAATTTGCTAGGGACAGCGGAAAGTTCCCTCACACAAAAGGGTGGTGGGAATCTGGAACCTTCTATGGAGACTCAGGGAAGGTTGTATTTTTCAAGGTAGATTTTGGGCTATCAAGGAGTATAGATCTATATGACCATACGTACACACAAACATACATATAGGAACAGGAGTAGACCATTCAGCCCCTCAAGGCTGATCCACCATTCAATGAGATCATGGTTACTCTTTATGTTTTGAGTTCCACATTCTCATCGAGCCTACCTTTGATTCCTTTGCCTCTCAAGAAACTATCTTACCTCTGTCTTAAAATATTCAATAGCCCTGCATTCAAAGCCTTCTCAAACGGAGAGTTAATCTGTCTTCCACCATGAGCTTGAACCCATGTGCAACTGCATTGGCCATACCTTAACTCCCATCAATTCACATTCACCCAACACCCTTGTCCTTCATGACTTACATTGGCTCCAAGGTTGGTGTCATCTCAATTTTAAAATTCTCATCCTTGATTTCAAGACCCTCCATGGCCTCACCTTTATCTCGATCTCCATGACCTCTTCTGGAACTTCCCAACCCTCCAAAAGCTTTGCGCTATGTGGAGGCAATAGTGTACTGACAGCATCACTGGTCTAGTAATCCAGAACCCCAGACTAATGTTCTGAGAACATGGGTTTGACTACCGCCATGATAGATGGTGAAATCTGGGTTCAGTAAAAATCTGGAATGGAAAGCTAATTCTAACCAAGCTGTCAATTAAAAAAACCCACCCGGTTCTCAAAGTAGTTAACCGTCCTCTGGGTAATACTGCCCACATCCTGTGATCAAATTTGTAAAATCTTAGCCTCTTGTGTAGGTCCAATGTTCATCACCACACTGTTAGCAGCTGCTCTTTTAACTGCCTAGGCCTTAAATCCTGAAATAGCTCCCTCCCACCTCCTGAAAACCTTCCCATTTCTCACTCTCTGTTTAAGGTAGAGGTTAAGATCTATCTTGTCAACAAAACCTAGCCTTGACTCCCTTACTGTCTGCTCCCGTGGCTCAGTGTTGATATTATTGGATTTGATGTCTGCCCACCTCTTTTTCTAGATTGACTTCTGAGATATTATCTTTGAAATAGTGCCAAGGAATGCCAAGGAGAGTTGGAGAAATTCCAGGAAGATTTGGTCATATGGGCCTTCTACTTCCAACCAACACCCCCTTCCCTATCTAAGCTGCCAGCATTCATATCAACATGCCCGTCCTCACTGTGTACCAGCCTCACCAGGCCTGATGGAAAAGTCAACAAAGACTGTGACCAGATTGGATGACTTTTGGCTCCCGGGCAAACAGACTTTTTCACACATTTATACAACTATTAAATTAAAAATCACACAACACCAAGTTATATTCCAACAGGTTTATTTGGAAGTACTGGCTTTCGGAGCACTGCTCTTTCGTCAGGTAGCTAGTGGTGCAGGATCATAAGATACAGTGGCTCAGTGGTTAGCACTGCTGCCTCACAGCGCTAGGGACCTGGGTTTGATTTCAGCCTCGGGTGACTGGCTGTGTGGAGTTTGCACATTCTCCTCGTGTCTGTGTGGGAATCCTGAAGAAGGGCTCATGCCCGCAACGTCGATTCTCCTGTTCCTTGGATGCTGCCTGACCTGCTGTGCTTTTCCAGCAACACATTTTCAGCTCTGATCTCCAGCATCTGCAGTCCTCACTTTCTCCCCTTTTATTCCCTCCATAGTCCAAAGATGTGCAGATTAGGTGAATTGACCATGCTAAATTACCCATAGTGCTCAGGGATGTGTAGGTTAGGTGCATTGGTCAGGGGTAAATATAGGATAATAGGTTAGGGGAATAGGTCTGGGTGGGCTACTGTTTGGAGGGTCAGTGTGGACTTGTTGGGCCAAAGAGCCTGTTTCCACACTGGAGGGATTCTATGGATTCTACACAGCTCATAGTGTAACGCAACTAATATGATAGATTGAACAATACTAGATGAAGGTTAAGTCTTTCATCTTTTAGAATGGGTTGCAGGTTTTGATTCATTAATATGTAAATCTCAGAACTTCTTTCAAGTCACATTCCCAAGATAACTTAAGGTTTTAGAAAAAAAGGTGACATCTCAGCTCAGACAAAGGTGCAAAGCAGAACCACCACCTTCTCAAGGGCAACTAGAGACGGGCAATAAAAGCTGGCCCAGCCAGCGATGCCAATGGCCCATGAGTGACTTAAAACAAAATTGTTGATGTTTCCACAATCGACCCCCTGGATATTTAACCCTTTATTCTTTGAGACACCAGGGCCAATCTGCAGGGCTGGCCAACTCTGATGAAGACTGTGGGCCAATACATTTCTGAAGATGACACTAGGAGACAGTACTGGAGTCAGGCGGCCGCCCTGAGAAGATGGTGGAAGTAAATTCCATTGATACAGAATGGAGGGGAAAAAAAATATTTAGAGGGTTAAGGGGAAAGAGTGGGGGGAATGCTGCACAGAAGTGAGGCTGGGGCCCAGCTGAAATGCTGCACACAATTCAGGTCACTGCATTAGAGGAAGGATGTGATTTCACTTGATGGGGTGCAGAGGAGATTCCCCAGGATTTGCCTGGGATGGAGCATTCCAGCGACGGAAAGAGACTGGATAAGCTCAAGTTTTTTTTGGAGCGGAGAAGGTTTGTGGGCCCCTGATAGAGATATATAAGATTATGAAAGGCATGGACAGGATGGATTGAAAGCAGCTGTATTCCCTTAGTCAAAGCGTCACTGAGAAGTGGGAGTAACGTTAAAGCAAAAGGCAGGAGGTTTCGAGGGGATTTGAGAAAAGAAACCTATTTCACTCAGGATGGTGGTGTCTGGAATGCTCTACTTAGGAGGGGAGTTGAGGCAGGAAACCCTAAACCTGTAAAAGGTGCTAGGATGAGCATTTTCTCAACGACTCTCATATCCTTCCTTGATGGGCAATCGATAGTCAGGAACCAAAGATTTCTCAGAGAAACAGTAGCTGAACAATGGGCTACATTCAAAAAAGAAGTGATTGAAGCCCTGTCAAGGTATATTCCCTCAAAAGGCAAATGGGGGGGGTGGAGAGGGGGAGAGGGTGGGAACATTGGTGAAAAGGGTAATAAAAGGAGGAGAAGGGTCAATTTGGGACTAAAAGGTTGATTTACACATTGAGATGAAAACTTTGCTTCTGTGTTTAACGGGAACATAGATGCTAGCCAGGCTGATGAAGAAGATGTCAACGGACGGGTTCAAAATTGATCAGAAGGTGGATTTGGATAAGCTGGCCATATTTAAAGTTGACAAGAACTGGGACCAGGCAAAAATGAGGACTACAGATGCTGGAGATCAGAGTCAAGAGTGTGGTGCTGGAAAATCACAGCCAGTCAGGCAGCATCCAAGGAGGAGGAGAATTGACGTTTCCTGATGAAGGGCTTTTGACATTTCCTGCTCCTTGGATGCTGCCTGACCTGCTGTCATTTTCCAGCACAAGAATTGAGACCAGATGGGAAACATCCACCAAAGTTGAGGGAAGTGAGAATGGAAATTGCAGAAACACTATCAATGATCTTTTAGACTTGCCAAATCTCAGGGAGCTACCGGAGGACTGGAGAATTATATAGAATAGAATAGAATATCCATTTAATTATATGATGTGGAGGTGCCGGTGTTGGACTGGGGTGGACAAGGTCAGAAGTCACATGACACCAGATTATAGTCCGATATGTTTATTTGAATTCGCAAGTTTTCGGGGCGCTGCTCCTTCGTCAGGGTGAAGGAGCTTGTGATTTCAAATAAACCTTTTTGACTATAACCTGATGTCTTATTACCTGGAGAATTATAAACCTTTTACCTGAAAGACTATTATAGACTAGGACAGATTGGGATGTTTGGTCAGTGTGGACGAGTTGGACCGAAGGGTATGTTTCCATGCTGTGTGACTCTATGATCTTTCGTCAATATAAGGACATAAGGATAAGTCTAGCAATTGCAGGTCAATCAGTTTGGTTTCAGAGGTGGGGAAGCTTCTCATAACAGTTAATCAGGATAGAATTTATATTCCCATAGTAAAATGTGGGTTGGTTTGGAAGAGCCAAAATGGATTTCTCAAGAGAAAATTCTGTTAAACTAACATGCTGGGGTTTTGTTGGATTTTATTGAAGTAATGTGCTGGAGTTTTTTAAAGAGATAACAGAGGGGGCTAATGAAAGTAATACTGTTTATGTGTTGCATATGGACTTGCAAAAGGCATTGAATGCAGTTCCACACAACAAACCTGTGAAGAGACTTATAGCTTGTGGATTTCAGGAGACAATAATGATGTGGATACAAAATTGTCAGAGGAACAGGCAACTTGTTAATTGAGAGGAATCAGAATTAACATTTCGGATCCAGTAACCTTCAGAACTGATCTCGAAACATTAACTCTGATTTCTCTCCACACACACTGCCAGACCTACTGAGATTTTCCAACATTCTGTGTTTTCATTTCTGATTTCCAGCATCCCCAGTTCTTTTTATTTATTCATTGACATTTTTACAAGTTGGAGGAAGATTAGAAGATTTGGAAATCTGTAAGGATTAGTGTCGGGACCTTTGCTTTTCCTGATGTGCGCTATTTCGATGTGCAGGCAACAATTTCAAAGTGTGCAGTAGACTTTAAACTGTAAAGCGGACAGTACAGAATTTCAAAAGGAACATAGACAGGTTGGTAGAGTGAGCTGATAGGTGGAGGATGAGAGGAGAAATGTGAGGTGTTGCCTTTTGGTAAAAAGCACATGGTGAGTACAAACTAAGGGATACAATTTTAAAGAGTTGCAGGAGCAGAAGGACTGGATGTATATGTTATCAAAAGAGGCAGGACAATTGGAGAGAGCAACGAATAAAACACACAGTATCCTTGGTATAGAGTCAAGAGTGTGGTGCTGGAAAAGCGCAGCAGGCCAGGCAGCATCTGAGGAGCAGGAGAATTGACGTTTCATGCATATGCCCTTCACCAGGCATAGAGTACAAGACTCCTCGGATGCTGCCAGGCATAGAGTACAAGAGCAAGGAGGTGATGCTGACCTTGAACAAGACATTGTTAGACCTCACCTAATCAATGACTCTATGACAATTCTGGGCATCACCCTTTAGATGTTGCACTGGAGAGACCACACAAGAGGTTGACAAGACTGTTTCAAGGGAGAAACTTCAGTTACAAAGATATCTCTGAGAAGATTGGATTGTTTTCCTCATGGAAGGCTAAGAGGAGATTGGATTGAGATTTTCAAAATCATGAGGGGTCTGGACATATATAGGGGAAACTATTCCTTGTGAAAAACGGGGAAAGAGAGAGCGCGAGCACAGCTCAAAAGTGATTTACAAAAGATTCAAATGGAATATGCAAAGGAAGCTTTTCTTTATCAGCGAGTTGTTCTGGAGTGTGCTGACTGGAAATCCTGATGGAGGTAGGTTCAATTAAGGCATTCAGCAGCTGGTTAGATGATCTGTTTGACAAGAAACAATATGCAGGGTTATGGGCAGGGCAGCAGCACAAAGTCATCATGCTCATTTGGAGAGCCGGTGTAGACATGCTGGGCCCGTTGGCCTTCTTCTACACAGTGACAGTTCTTTGATTCTGTAACTGGAGCTGTAACTGTAACCAGCCAGAAACCTGCCACATGCACTGTTCCATGATTGTGATTTGTGTTGCTCGAAATGGAAACAGAATGGTTTCTGTCATGGAATTGGCATGGAAGCAGAAAGTTTGAGTCTTTGATGATTTCTCTCTCTCTCTCTCTCTCTCTCTCTCTCTCTCTCCCCATCTCCACAGGAGCACAGGGCGTGTAATGTGGACTCCTGCCCAGAGGTACGCAGAAACACACCGTGGACACCCTGGATGCCAGTCAACGTCAGTCAGAACGGAGCCCGGCACGAACAGCGGTTCCGCTACACTTGCCGGGCACCGCTGGCAGATCCACACGATCTACAACTCGGCAAGAAGAGGGTGGATAGCCGTTTCTGTCCTGCGGATGGCACCTCTGCCTGCACCACTGACAGTAAGTCAAGTGAGTGGAAGAGTTACTGAGCTATTAAAGATTAGATTAGATTCCCCTATGATGTGGAAACAGGTCCTTTGGCCCAACAAGTCCACACCGACCACCGAAGAGTCACCCACCCAGACCCATTTCGCTCTGACTAATGCATCTAACATTATGGACAATTTAGCATGGCCAATTCACCTGACCTGCACATTTTTGGACAGTGGGAGGAAACTGGAGCACCTGGAGGAAACCCACGCAGACACGGGGAGAATGTGCAAACTCCACATAGACAGTCACCTGAGGCTGGAATCAAACCTGGGTCCCTGGCGCTGTGAGGCAACAGTGCTAACCACTGAGCCACCATGCTGCACCCACAAAACCCTGAGCTAATATTCCGGGGTGGGGGGGGGGGGGGGGGGAGTGGGAAGTGGGGGATGGGCATGTGTTCACCATGGCAAATGGTAAAATTTAAGTTCAATAAAAGGGATAAATTGAATGTCTGTTGGGTTCACTGATGACCTTTATGCCATCCTTATTGGACAAGAGGTCACAATGCCCATCTGGAGAGTCAGCAAAGGGCCAAACACCTTCCTTCTGCACCGTACCAGTTCTGTTATTCTGTGATTGGATTGCACTTTTGAAGGGCTGGATTTACATGTGACTCCTAACCCACCCCAAAGTAGTCGACTCTTAACCGCCCTCTGAAATGGCCAAGCATGCGACTCAGTTCAAGGCCAAATAGGGATGGACAGCAGAAACTGGACTTTCCAGTCATGTCCACATTTCCAAGAGTAGATTTAAATGCTGGTTGAGGAGTTGGTGATGCAGCAAATGATTAATTTAATTGGTTATTCATAAAAAGTAAAGTTGCCATTATCCAACCTGATCACAGGGCTGTTCTGTCATTAGCGAGAGAGAGAGAGAGAGAGAGAGGACTGGCAGTGGTTTAACCTGAGGGTCACCACACCTCAAGTGAGGCCTGAGGTTGGGAAGGAGAATTCTTCGTGACAACCACACGTGTGCAGGAATTGAAACCACACTGTTATCAGCGCTCTGAATTACAAACTAGTTGTCCAGCCAACCGAGTTAACAATGCCCCATTATTTTAAGGCGCATAAAGTACAAGAGCAAGAAACAGCATGGTGGCTCAGTGGCTCACACTGCTGCCTCACAGGGACCAGAGTTTAACTCCACCCTCTTTGTAGCATCGGAGGCTGAGGGGTGACCTTATAGAGGTTTACAAAATTATGAGGGACATGGATAGGATAAATAGATAAAGTCTTTTCCCTGGGGTGGGGGAGTCCAGAACTAGATGGCATAGGTTTAGGGTGAGAGGGGAAAGATATAAAAGAGACCTGAGGGGCAATATTTTCATGCAGAGGGGGTACGGATATGGAATGAGCTGCCAGAGGAAGTGGTGGAGGCTGGTACAATTGCAACATTTAAGAGGCATTTGGATGGGTATATGAATAGGAAGGATTTGGAGGAATATGGGCAGAGTGCTGGGAGGTGGCATTAGATTGGGTTGGGATATCTGGTCGGCATGGACGAGTTGGACCGAAGGGTCTGTTTCCATGCTGTACATCTCTATGACTCTATCTAAATGGGCAAAAACTCAGTAGGTGCGATACAATATGGAAAAACCTATGGTGATACACTTTGGAAGGAAGAACAGAAGCGATGAATAATATTTAAGTTGGGAAAGCTGCAGAACAGAAGGATTTGGGTGTCTTTGTACATAATCACAGTAAACCACTGTACAAGTTCAGCAGACAGTAGGGAAGGGAAATCAACATGTGGCCTTTATGTCAAAGGGAATTGAGTATAAATGTAGGAAGATCTTGATAAAACTATGTAAGATTAGTCAGGCTATGCCTGGAATACTGTGAATAGTTAGTCCCCTTAGCTAAGTAAGATGCACTGACATTGAAGGCATTCCAGAGAAAGTTCTCCCAGGTACATGAGAAGAAGTTGAGTAGATTGGGCCTGTATTAATTGGAGTTTAGAACAAATAAGATTATTAAGGGAGATGACAGGGTGGATGTAAAGAGATTGTTTCCTCTTGTAGGTGAAAGTGGGTACTGCAGATGCTGGAGATTCGAGTCAAGATTAGAGTGGTGCTGGAAAAGCACAGCAGGTCAGGCAGCATCCAAGGAGCAGGAAAATTGACGTTTTGGGCTGACCTGCTGTGCTTTTCCAACACCACTCTAATTCTGTTTCCCCTTGTAGCAGAGTCTTGGACCAGAGAGTATAATCTCAGAGTCGGGGATTGCACACACAATACAGAATGAGGAGAAACTGTTTTGTCCCTTGGGAGCTGGTGATTCAGTGGAATTCTTTGTCAAAGAGTGCTATTGAGGTTGGGTCATTAAATACATTCAAGGCTGAGATAGGTAGAGTTTTAATCAGTAAGGGATTCAAACATTGTGGGGGAAAAGACAGGAAAATAGAGTTGAGGATGATCAGATCAACGATGATCTAATTGAATGACAGAACAGGGGGTAGATATAGGACTGATGTTAGGGGTAGGTTCTTCACTCAGCGAGTCGTTAGTTCATGGAATGCCCTGCCAGTAACAGTGGTGGACTCTCCCTCTTTATGGGCATTTAAGAGGGCATTGGATAGGTATATGGAGGATAGTGGGTTAGTGTAGTTTAGGTGGGCTTGGATCGGCGCAACATCGAGGGCCCAAGGGCCTGTACTGCGCTGTATTCTTCTATGTTCTATGTTCTAACAGGCTTAATGGGCCAAATAGTCTACTTCAGCTCTTATGTTTTATGGAGAAGGCAAGAAAATTGCATTAAGTGAAATGCTCATTTGCACACCGAATGCAGATATGATGGGCTTCCTGCTGCGTTGTAACAACTCTGTGAATTGTCTCCCTCGGTAACGTGACACACATCCTGTCACATGACCCTCCCCTCTCTCTCTCTCTCACCCTCACACAGCCCTCGTCGATGACCTTTTGAAGTTCAGCCGGCAGGCCTTCCATAGGATCGACGGTGGCTGGTCCCCCTGGTTGCCGTGGTCACCCTGTTCCCGTGAGTGTGAAACAGGTTTTCGGACCAGGAGGCGGAGCTGCACCAATCCTGAGCCCAGAAACGGAGGCCTACCCTGCACAGGAGCTGACATTCAGTATGAGGACTGCAATCAGCTGCCTTGCCCAGGTAACTGCTCAAGCAACTCAGAGATTAAGTAGGTGGACGAAACGTTGGCAAATGGAGTGCTTTGGGGAGAGGAGGTGTGAAGTGGTTCATCTCAGAAGGGAGAAGACCAGAGTATGATTTAAACAGAAGAGAACTGCAGAAAGCTGCCATACAAAGTGGGAAACCAAAGCAGAAATGGCTGGAAAAGCTCAGCAAGTCTGGCAGCATCTGTGAAGAGAAATCAGAGTTAATGTTTCAGGTTTCTGTGACCCTTGCTCAGAACAGTTCTGAAGAAGGGTCACCAGTCCTGAAACGTTAACTCTGATTTCTCTTCACAGATGCTGCCATTCCTGCTGAGTTTTTTCAGCAATTTCTGCTTTGGTTTCTGATTTATACGCAGTTCTTTTGGCAATTAATACAAAGTGATACTTGTGTATGAAACACAGAAAGGTAGTGCACAGGTGCAACAGGTAATCAGGAAGGCTAATAGACAAAGCTTTTCATTTTGCCTCGCTACACATGACAATAAATTCAATTAAATTCAATTCAGTGTTGGCCCTTAATTCAGGGGGATTGAAGTATGAGTAGGGAAGTCTTACTGCAACTGTACAAGGTGCTGGGGAGACCACATCTGGAGCACTGAGAGCAGATTTGGTCCCTTATTTATGAAAAGGTGTTATTTCAGAGAAGGCAATTCAGAGAAGATCACTCAGATGATCCACAGTATGGCAGGATTGTCTTATGAGTAAAGGCTAAACAGGTTTGGACTCTACTCACTGGAGTTTAGAGGAATGAGAAGCGATCTCATTGAAATATATCGGATTCTAAAGGGGCTTGACAGGGTCAATGCTGAGAGAATGCTTCCCCTCATGAGAGAGACTAGGGCCAGAGGGCACAGTCTCAGAGTAAAAGGGCATCAGTTTAAGACTGAGATGAGAAGGAATTTCTTCTATCAGAGGGTTGAGAACTCCTTGCCACAGAGAGCTGTGGGGGGAGGAGTCCATGTGTTTATATAAAGCTGAGATAGATAGATTCCTGATTGGTGAGGAATCAAACATTACGGGGAAAGGACGGGAAAATGGACATGAGGAATGTCCGATCAGCCATGATCCTATTGAATAGTGGAGCAGGCTCGAGGGGCCGAATGGTCTACTCCTGTTCCTATTTCTTTTGACCTTATGGTCTTATTGTCTCAGGGGTCAGAAATATAAGTTTTGCAACTGACACCAAGTGGAAGACTATAATATGTATTGGAGAAGAATGCCAAAAAAATACGGCTTCATAAGCTCGAAAAGGGGGCATAAAATTGACAAACTGCTTTCAATGTTAAATGTAAAGTGGTGTAGTGGTTGTGGTCCTCCCTCTGATCCAGGAGGTTCAAGTCCTACCTGCTCTAGCGTGGGTCATACCAGCTTTGAACAGGTTGGTGAGAAACATTTTTGAAGTGTAAAGTGGTGTTTTGATAAGGAGAAAATTTGTGTCTTATTGAAGCAGAGGAACGGAGGAATCTGGGATATAACCACAACACCATCTGGGAGTTACATAAAGGAGTGGAACAGTAAATAAAACAAATAGGAGGAGATCTCTCGAGGGATAGACTTGAAACCTTGAACTACTGCAGCCATATCTGGTGGGAAACATGGCAGTCAATTTATGTACAGAAAACTCCCACAAAACAATAAACGATCCAATAATGAATTGTTCTTTGGCAGAACGGTTTGAAAAGTAAATATTAACCAGGCTGCCCTCCGACAGTGCGGCACTCCTTCAGTACTGACCCTCTGACAGTGTGGCTCACCCTCAGTACTGACCCTCCCACAGTGAGGCACTCCCTTGGTACGGACCCTCCTACAATGTGGCTCTTTGACCCTCCGATGGTGCAGGATTCCCTCAGCACTGACCCTCTGACAGTGTGGATCACCCTCAGTACTGACCCTCCCACAGTGAGGCACTCCCTTGGTACTGACCCTCCTACAGTGTGGCTCTCTGACCCTCCGATGGTGCAGGATTCCCTCAGCACTGACCCTCCAACAATACGACACTCCCTCAGTACTGACCCTCCAACAGTGCAGCACTCCCTTGGTACTAACTCTCCAACAGTGTGGCACTCCCTCGCTACTGACCCTCCAACAGTGCAGCACTCCCTCAGCACTGACCCTCCGAAAGTGTGGCATTCCCTCAGCACTGACCCTCCGACGATGCGGCACTCCCTCAGCACTGACCCTCCGGCAGTGCAGCACTCCCTCAGTACTGACCTTCCGGCAGTGCGGCACTCCCTCAGTACTGACCCTCTGACAGTGCGGCTCTCCCTCAGCACTGACCCTCCGACAGTGCGGCACTCCCTCAGCACTGACCTTTCGACAGTGCGGCACTCCCTCAGCTCTGACCTTTCGACAGTGCGGCACTGACACTCCGGCAGTGCGGCACTCCCTCATCACTGACCCTCCGACAGTGCGGCACTCCCTCAGTACTGACCCTCTGACAGTGCGGCACTCCCTCAGCACTGACCCTCTGACAGTGCGGCATTCCCTCAGCACTGACCCTCCGACGATGCGGCACTCCCTCAGTACTGACCCTCCGACAGTGCAGCACTCCCTCAGCGCTGACCCTCCGACAGTGCGGCACTCCCTCAGCACTGTCCCAACGACAGTGCAGCACTCCCTCAGCGCTGATCCTCCGACAGTGCGGCACTCACTCAGTACTGACCCTCCGACAGTGCGGCACTCCCTCAGCACTGACCCTCCGACAGTGTGGCACTCCGTCAGCACTGAACTTCCAACAGTGCGGCACTCCCTCAGCACTGACCTTTCGACAGTGCGGCACTCCCTCAGCTCTGACCTTTCGACAGTGCGGCACTGACACTCCGGCAGTGCGGCACTCACTCAGTACTGACCCTCCGACAGTGCGGCACTCCCTCAGCACTGACCCTCCGACAGTGCGGCACTCCCTCAGCGCTGACCCGTCGACAGTGCGGGATACTCCCTCAGCACTGACCCTCCAACAGTGCAGCACTCCCTCAGCACTGACCCTCTGACAGTGCGGCATTCCCTCAGCACTGACCCTCCGACAGTGCGGCACTCCCTCATCACTGACCCTCCAACAGTGTGGCACTCCCTCAGCACTGACCCTTTGACAGTGCGGCACTCCCTCAGCACTGACCCTCTGACAGTGCGGCATTCCCTCAGCACTGACCCTCCGACAGTGCGGCACTCCCTCAGAACTGACCCTCTGACAGTGCAGCACTCCCTCGCTACTGACCCTCCAACAGTGCAGCACTCCCTCAGTGCTGACCCTCCAACAGTGTGTCACTCCCTCAGCACTGACCCTCCAACAGTGTGGCATTCCCTCAGCACTGACCCTCCGACAGTGCGGCACTCCCTCAGCACTGACCCTCCGACAGTGCGGCACTCCCTCAGCACTGACCCTCCGACAGTGCGGCACTCCCTCAGCACTGACCCTCCGACAGTGTGGCACTCCATCAGTACTGACCCTCTGACAGTGTGGCACTCCCTCAGCACTGACCCTCCGACAGTGCGGCACTCCCTCAGCACTGACCCTCCAACAGTGTGTCACTCCCTCAGCACTGACCCTCCGACAGTGTGGCACTCCCTCAGTACTGACCCTCTGACAGTGTGGCACTCCCTCAGCACTGACCCTCCGACAGTGCGGCACTCCCTCAGCACTGACTCTCCGACAGTGCGGCACTCCCTCATCACTGATCCTCCGACAGTGTGGCACTCCCTCAGTACTGACTCTCCTACAGTGAGGCACTCCCTCAGTACTGACCCTCCAACAGTGCGGCACTCCCTCAGTACTGACCCTCCAACAGTGTGTCACTCCCTCAGCACTGACCCTCTGACAGTGTGGCATTCCCTCAGCACTGACCCTCCGACAGTGCGGCACTCCCTCAGTGCTGACCCTCCGACAGTGCGGCACTCCCTCAGCACTGACCCTCCAACAGTGTGTCACTCCCTCAGCACTGACCCTCCGACAGTGTGCCACTCCCTCAGTACTGATCCTCTGACAGTGTGGCACTCCCTCAGCACTGACCCTCCAACAGTGCGGCATTCCCTCAGCACTGACCCTCCGACAGTGCGGCACTCCCTCAGCACTGACCCTCCGACAGTGCGGCACTCCCTCATCACTGACACTCCGACAGTGTGGCACTCCCTCAGTACTGACTCTCCTACAGTGAGGCACTCCCTCAGCACTGACCCTCCGACAGTGCAGCACTCCCTCAGTACTGACCCTCCAACAGTGCGGCTCTCCCTCAGTACTGACCCTCCAACAGTGCGGCACTCCCTCAGTACTGACCCTCCAACAGTGCGGCACTCCCTCAGTATTGACCCTCTGACAGTGCGGCTCTCCCTCAGCACTGAACTTCCAACAGTGCGGCACTCCCTCAGCACTGACCTTTCGACAGTGCGGCACTCCCTCAGTACTGACCCTCTGACAGTGCGGCACTCCCTCATCACTGACCCTCTGACAGTGCAGCACTCCGTCATCACTGATCCTCCAACAGTGCGGCACTCCCTCAGTACTGACTGTCCTACAGTGTGGCACTCCCTCAGTACTTACTTTCCAACAGTGCGGCACTCCATCAGTACTGACCCTCCAACAGTGCAGCACTCCCTCGGTAATGACCCTCTGACAGTGTGGCACTCCGTTGGTAATGACCCTCCAACAGTGTGGCTCTCTGACCCTCCGGCGGTGCGGCATTCCGTCAGCACTGATCCTATGACAGTGCAGCACTCCCTCAGTACTGACTCTCCAACGGTGCAGCACTCCCTCGGTACTGACCCTCCAACAGTGTGGCACTCTGTTGGTAATGACCCTCCAACAGTGTGGCTCTCTGACCCTCCGACAGTGCAGCATTCCCACAGCACTGACCCTCTGACAGTGCGGCACTCCCTCAGCACTGTCCCTCCAACAGTGCAGCACTCCCTCAGCACTGACCCTCTGACAGTGCGGCATTCCCTCAGCACTGACCCTCTGACAGTGCGGCACTCCCTCAGCACTGTCCCTCCAACAGTGCAGCACTCCCTCAGCACTGACCCTCTGACAGTGCGGCATTCCCTCAGCACTGACCCTCCGACAGTGCGGCACTCCCTCATCACTGACCCTCCAACTGTGTGGCTCTCTGATGCTCCGACGGTGCGGCATTCCCTCAGCACTGACCCTCCGACAGTGCGGCACTCCCTCATCACTGACCCTCCAACAGTGCGGCATTCCCTCAGCACTGACCCTCCGACAGTGCGGCACTCCCTCATCACTGACCCTCCAACTGTGTGGCTCTCTGATGCTCCGACGGTGCGGCATTCCCTCAGCACTGACCCTCCGACAGTGCGGCACTCCCTCATCACTGACCCTCCAACAGTGTGGCTCTCTGATGCTCCGACGGTGCGGCATTCCCTCAGTACTGACCCTCTGACAGTGTGGCACTCCCTCAGTACTGACCCTCCAACAGTGTGGTACTCCCTCAGAACTGACCCTCTGACAGTGTGGCACTCCCTCACTACTGACCCTCCAACAGTGTGGTACTCCCTCAGAACTGACCCTCTGACAGTGTGGCACTCCCTCAGTACTGACCCTCCAACAGTGTGGTACTCCCTCAGAACTGACCCTCTGACAGTGTGGCACTCCCTCAGTACTGACCCTCCAACAGTGTGGTACTCCCTCAGAACTGACCCTCTGACAGTGTGGCACTCCCTCACTACTGACCCTCCAACCGTGTGGCTCTCTGACCCTCCGTCAGTGCAGCATTCCCTCAGCTCTGACCCTCTGACAGTGTGGCACTCCCTCAGTACTGACCGTCCAACAGTGCAGCACTCCCTTGGTACTAACTCTCCAACAGTGTGGCACTCCCTCGCTACTGACCCTCCAACAATGCAGCACTCCCTCGTTGCTGACCCTCCAACAGTGTGTCACTCCCTCAACACTGACCCTCCAACAATGCAGCACCCCCTCAGCACTGACCCTCCGACAGTGCGGCACTCCCTCAGTACTGACCGTCCGACAGTGCGGCCCTCCCCCAGCACTGACCCTCCGACAGTGCGACACTCCCTCAGCACTGACCCGTCGACAGTGCGGCACTCCCTCATCACTGACCCTCCGACAGTGCAGCACTCCCTCAGTACTGACCTTCTGACAGTGTGGCACTCCCTCAGCACTGACCATCCGACAGTGCGGCACTCCCTCATCACTGACCCTCCGACAGTGTGGCACTCCCTCAGTACTGACTCTCCTACAGTGTGGCACTTCCTCAGTACTGACTTTCCAACAGTGCAGCACTTCCTTGGTACTGACCCTCCGACAGTGCAGCACTCCCTCAGCACTGACCCTCCGACAGTGTGGCACTCCCTCAGCACTGACCCTCCGACAATGCCGCACTCCCTCAGCACTGACCCTCCGACAGTGCGGCAGTCCCTCAGTACTGACCCTCCGACAGTGCGGCAGTCCCTCAGTACTGACCCTCCGACAGTGCGGCAGTCCCTCAGTACTGACCCTCCGACAGTGCGGTACTCCCTCAGAACTGACCTTCTGACAGTGTGGCACTCCCTCAGTACTGACCCTCCGACAGTGTGGCTCTCTGACCCTCCGACACTGCGGTGTTCCATCAGCACTGAGCGTCCGACAGTGCGGCACTCCCTCAGTACTGACCCTCCAACAGTACAGCACTCCCTTGGTACTAACTCTCCAACGGTGTGGCACTCCCTCGCTACTGACCCTCCAACAGGGCAGCACTCCCTCGGTGCTGACCCTCCAACAGTGTGTCACTCCCTCAGCACTGACCCTCCGATAGTGCGGCATTCCCTCAGCACTGACCCTCTGACAGTGTGGCATTCCCTCAGTACTGACCGTCCGACAGTGCGACACTCCCTCTGCACTGAACTTCCCACAGTGCGGCACTCCCTCAGCACTGACCCTCTGACAGTGCGGCACTCCCTCAGCATTGACACTTCGACAGTGCGGCACTCCCTCAGCACTGACCCTCCGACAATGCTGCACTCCCTCAGCACTGACCCTCCGACAATGCCGCACTCCCTCAGCACTGACCCTCCGACAGTGCGGCGCTCCCTCAGCACTGACCCTCCGACAGTGCGGCGCTCCCTCAGCACTGACCCTTCAACAGTGCTGCACTCCCCCAGCACTGACCCTCCGACAGTGCGGCACTCCCTCATCATTGACCCTCCGACAGTGCGGCACTTCCTCAGTACTGACCCTCTGACAGTGTGGCACTCCCTCAATCTCCCTCTAACTACAACACTTCCTCAGCACTGACTCATTGACAGTGCATCGCCCCTCAGCACTGACCCTGTGATAGTTCAGCACCCCTTCAATACCACATTGGGAGTGTCAGCTTGGATTTTCATGCTCAGCTCTCTGGAGTGGGTCTTGTTGATTACAACTTCCAGGTGAATGAGCCTCAACGGAGCCACAGGGTGTACAGTTTGCCCTACCTTGGCTAAATTATTAACTCTCATTCTTTGATGTGGCCTTGTTTTTCAGTTAAGGGAGCATGGTCCTGTTGGTCTCCCTGGTCCCCATGCTCAGCGACTTGCGGAGGTGGACATTACCAACGTACACGGACATGCACCAACCCAGTGCCGGCTAATGGTGGGGATATCTGCATTGGACTGCACACTGAGGAGGCACTGTGCAACACTCAGACCTGTGAAGGTAAGCCGTTCATTGGGGCTCATTGAGATGGGAGGTTATCTGGATGCAGTTTCGTCTGGTGACAGGTTTGATAGTCGTATGTAGATAGGACAGTGAAGAAGGCGTTTGATATGCTTTCCTTTAGTCAAAACATTGAGTATAGGAGTTAGGAGGTCATGTTGCAGCTGTATAGGACATTGGTTAGGCCATTTTTAGAATATTAGGTAAAAACAATGACTGCAGATGCTGGAAACCAGATTCTGGATTAGTGGTGCTGGAAGAGCACAGCAGTTCAGGCAGCATCCAAGGAGCAGTTTTTGGAATATTGCCTGCAATTCTGCTCTCCTTCCTATCAGAAGGATATTGTGAAACTTGAAAGGGTTCAGTAAAGATGCACAAGGATGTTACCAGGGCTGGAGAGTTTGAACTATAGGGAGAGGATGAATAGGCTGGGTCTGTTTTTCCTGGAGCCCTGAGGGGTAACCTTATAGAGGCTTATAAAATCATGAGGGGCATGAAAAGGATAAATCCAGAACTAGAGGGCAAAGGTTTAGGGTGCGAGGGGAATGATATAAAGGAGCCTAAGAGTGGTGTATGTATGGAATGAACTGAAGTGGTGGAGGCTAGTAGAATTGCAGCATTTAAAAGGCATCTGGATGGGTATATGAATAGGTAAGGTTTAGAGGGATATGTGGCCGAGAGTGTGGTGCTGCTAAAACCACAGCAGGTCAGATAGCATCCAAGGAGCAGGAGAATCAACGTTTTGGGCAAAAATCATTCCCGAAAAGTCGATTCTCCTGCTCCTTGGATGCTGCCTGACCTGCTGTGCTTTTCCAGCACCACACTCTCAACTCTAATCTCCAGCATCTGCAGTCCTCACTTTCACCTGCGAGAGATATGGGCCAAGTGCTAGCAAATGGGACTAGATTAGATTAAGATGTCTGGTCGGCATGGACAAGTTGGACCTGTTGTGGGGAAAATCTCCAGTCTCGGAGTCAGAATCTGGATTCAACGACAGAGTTCATTGTACAAAAGAAACCGGAGCTCCGGGGGGAGAGAGAGAGAGAGAGGGAGAGGGAGAGGGAGAGGGAGGTCCAGCAGCACGGCTGTCAGCTGCCAGCCTTCTCTCACCCTCGGAGCACACGTCACGGTAGCTTTTACATTTCATGGTATAATGGTCCGGATATTGAGTCTTTGTTTGTGCAGCATGGTTTGTTTACAGAAAACATTACAGAGTCATTGTCAGTTTCAGGGGAATGTTACAGAGTCATTGTCAGTTTCAGGGGAATGTTACAGAGTCATTGTCAGTTTCAGCAGCTACGCAGAAGTCCATTGCTGCAGTAATCAGACTGAGTTAAACGAGGCTGTTCAAATCTTATTTTATCTGTACCAGTGCAGTGGCCTTGCCCTTTACAATTCCATAAAAAGAACGATGAACAAAAGAGAAGTATAGCACAGGAACATACCCTTCAGCTCTCCAAGCTTGTGCCGATCATCATGCCATAACTAAACAAAACAACAAACCTTCTGCCTTTATTCGGTCCTTATCCCTCTGTTCATGTGACCATCTAGATGCCTCTTAAATGTTGCCATTGCGCTTCCCCCACCCCTTCTGGCAGTGTGTTCCAGGCTCCTACCACCCTCTGCGTGAAAAGCTTCCCTTGCACATCTCCTTTAAAACTTTCCCCCTCTCACCTCGAACCTGTGTTCCCTTGTAATTGAAACTGCAATCCTGGGAAAAAGCCTCTGAGTACCCACCCTATCGACGCCTCTCATAATTGTGCAGACCTCTATCAGGTTTCCTCTCAGCCGCCATCTTTCCAGTGAAAACAATCCTTGTCTTTTTAACCTTTCCTCACGGCCGATGCCCCTGAGACAAGACAACATCCTGGTGAACCTTCTCTATGCTCTCTGCAAAGCTTCCATGTCCTTCTGGTAGTGTGGCGACCAAAACTGCAAACTATATTCCAAATGCGGCCTGACAAGGATTTTATATAGCTGCAACATGGTTTCCCAACTCTTGTACTCCATATCCGGCTGATGAAGGCAAGCATGCCATATGCCTTCTTAATCACCTTGGGCACCTGTGTTACCACTTTGAAGAAACTATGGACCTGTACGCCCAGATCCAACTGTATGTTAATTAGGGTCTCAGCACACAAACCCTGGATTCTTTCTAAATTTATTGTTTTGTGACAGATCTAAGCATTTTTTCATTCATCCCTAATTTGTCTTGAATGGTAAACCAGGCCATTTCATTAAAGAACGAGAACGCATAGATTTAAAGTGGTCTGTTAAAGAAGCAAAGGTAAAGTGAGGAAAACCTTTTTATTCAGTGAGTAATTAGGATACAGAATACACTGCTTAGAAGTGTGGTGGTGCCAGGTTCAATTGGTGCATTCAAGAGAGCATCGGACCATTACTTGGATAAAATTTGGATAAAAATCAAGTTGGTCGGTGCGTTTTCCAGATTGCAACAGCAACCGGGGTTTTCAAAGCATTTAATTGTCTGCAAAATGTTTCGAGACATCCTGTGACCTTGAAGAGCTATACAGATGCAAGAGTGTTGGGAGAAAGGGGGTGATTGACACTATGCTCATTTAATAACACATCTGTGTTTTCAAAAGACATCTGAGAGTTAACCTTATGGCTGTGGATCTGTAAGGCAGACCAATCCTTCCATGAATGAGGACAAATGTCTTCATTTGAAGGGTGATGAATCCATGGAATTCTCGACCACAGTAGCTTGGTCTTCACAGCTTCTTTTCATTTGTCATTAATTTTCATGAGCTGGCTGTCCAGTATTTACTGTGCATTGTTTACAGCAAAACCTGGACAATATCCAGTTTGGTCTGATAAGTGGCAAGTAACATTTGTGCCACATAAGCTATGACCACCTTCAATAAGAGACAGTCTAACCACCACACCTTGATATTCAGTGATGTTACCGTCACTGAATCCCCCACTATCAACATCTCAGTGGTTACCATTGATTAGAAACTCAGCTGGTCTCACTACATGACCATAGTGGCTACAACAGCAGGTCAGAGGCTAGGAATACTGCAGCAAGTAACACATCTGACTCCACAAAGCCTGTCCACCATCTACACAGCACAAGTCAGGAGTGTGATGGAATACTCCCTGCTTGCCTGCATGGATGCAGCTCCAATAACTTCAAGAAGCTTGACACCATCCAGGACAAAGCAGCCCAGTTGATTGGTACCACATGCACAATCATCCACTCCCTCCAGCACCAATGCTCAGTAGCAGCAGTGTGTACTACCTACAAGATGCACTGCAGCAATTCATTAAAGATCATCAGACAGCACCTTCCAAACCCTCAGCCACTTCCATCTAGGACAAGGGCAGCAGATACATGGAAATACCACCCACTGCAAGTTCCCCTCCAAGCCACTCACCACCCTGACTTGGAAATATATCACTACTCCTTCACTATTGCTGGGTCAAAATCTCAGAATTCTCTCCCTAAAGGCTGAAATGCTGAAGTTTCAAGAAAATAGTTCACCTCCACCTTCTCAAGAGCAGACATAAGCAACCTGCTATTTCAGAGATGAATGACGGAATTTGCCCATGAGTCCTGGTCCATCTCCATTTGTGATTAGCATCGCAAAGAGGTAATCTGGCTGTTACCAAATTGTTGTCAAATTGGCAGGTGCATTTCCCAGGTTACAACAGCAACTGGGAGTTTTAAACACATTTAATTAGCTGCAAAATGTCTCGAGACATCCTGTGACTGTGAAGGGTGCAAAAGATGCTCTTTTCTACTTTCTCAGAGCTTAGGAAACAAGGAGCTGCCATTCAGCCCCTCGAGCACATTCCGGCATCACGGCTGATCTCAGCAACATAACAAGTCCAATGTGAAATCTCAGTTGTCCAATCTAGCTGAAGATTCAGGACCAATGCTGCCCCTCCTCCATGATGATTCAGCTTACTAACCCCAGCTGGGAGCACGAAAGGGTTAGCACCAGACGACTCCACTGTGTACAGAGCTGCAGCCAGTGACTGAAAACTGAACACTGAGCACAGCAGGGAAACAACTTCAATAAAAAAGTATTGAAAAGTTGCAAGTTGACCGCTGTAACACTCCCTTGTCAAAGTGGGTTATTAGAAATAATGAGATGCTTTTTCCAAATTACCCTCATTAATTAAGATTTATGCACAAGAATCTCCCCTCTTGTTCCTGCAGAAAGACGTCGATAATTGGATAAATGAATAGCCACAAGCATTTTCTTCCAGTTCTCAAACTAACCATTCTATAGCCAGCATCACCACTGCTCAAAACATCTCATGATTAACCTTTGTGTCATCAGCATATTAGACACAGACCAGATTCAGTTTGCATCACAGTCGAGTTTCTGCACATTTTCAGGATGGATTTTGCTGTCTGCAGAACACTGCAGAAGCAATTTTGAAATAATGAGACTGTATCTGTGTGTTCAGTCCTGCGTACAAGGAAGAGAAAAATGGATAAATAGAATATCTTCCTTTCTCTCTTTGTTTTTTTTTCAGTCTCGTCTATGTCAATATCTTTCTGTTTCTGTTTGTGTGTCTCATTAGCTGTTGAACCTGTGTTGTTGGTTCTCTCTATCTCTCATTTCTCATTCTGCCTGTCTATCCGTCCCTTTCCACCACTTATTTGTCACTTGCCATCTTCTGGATCTCGGCCCGGGTTCACTCTGACTTCCCTTCTCATTTTCATTCTTCCTCTCTTTCCCTGGGGATTCCACATCTCTCAGCAATTGAAATGACTCCACAGAGGCCGGTATCTTGTCACCAAGTCACCCTTTATTTACAAGTGCACAGTATGTGGACTCGCACCAGCCAACTCAGAGCCAGTCCCTAAAGTGAGGAAAATCTCTGAGACGGCTGCTTATATCTGTCATCCAGAACTCCCTGTTTGCCTTAGGTTAACAGTTCGGAGAAAGTGAGGACTGCAGATTCTGCAGATCAGTGTCAAGATACTGTGCTTTTCCAGCGTCACACTTTTTGTCTCAGGCTAACACCCACAATTGGGGAACTCATACTCAGTGAGATCCACCTGGCCAAACTCATTCCAATCACGACAAAAATATAACAAGGAACTGCAGGTGCTGGAGATCTGAAACAAAATCATAAATTGCTGGAGAAATTCAGCAGGTCTGGCAGCATCTGTGGGAAGTATGCAGAGTTAATGTTTCGAGTCAGATCTGTTGTGGGATGGGAAAAGGTTTCATAGATAGGGAGGGGTGAGGACGTGGAGGACTTTGGATGAGAGTGGCAAATACAACACATTCTTATCACCATTTGTCAGTAGGAGAAAGTGCAGACTGCAGATGCTGGAGATCAGAGTCACAGAGTGCGGTGCTGGAAAAGCACAGCAGGACAGACAGCATCGGATGAGCAGGAGAGTCGACAGTTCGAGCATACATTCTTCAGGAATTCTTCAAAATTCCTGATGAAGAGCTTATGCTCGAAATGTTGTCTCTCCTGCTCCTCGGATGCTGCCTGACTGATCATTTGTCAGTAATTCATTGTGAATGAAGTTTTTCCAAGACATTCCTGACAGAACGTCGCTCAATGAAGGCATTTTCTTCATTGAATATGAAGTTATGTTACAGCGGAATCATTCAAAGGTGTTCAAAGTTATAAACATTATTTCCTGATTTTGAAGGTGGCTGGTCGGTGTGGAGTGAATGGAGCCTCTGCACCGAGGAAGACACACAGTTCCGTACTCGCCGATGCGAGACTCTGAGTCTCGGTGCAATGCAGTGTGTGGGGAACAGCACCCAGTTTCGGCCGTGTCTCTATAATGAAATTCCAGGTGAGTGTTGTCATGAGCTGTCCCATGTTGTTCCTTGGAATTGTGGAAACTTAGTGTTAGGGAAAGATTAATTGTTCCATCTTCCTGCATAGAAAACATTTGCAGTTCTACCTGACATCACTCAATGTACAGGAGGGTAAAATACCCAGCTGGAGAAAGTGAGGACTGCAGATGCTGGAGATCAAAGTTGAAACTTTATTGCTGGAACAGCACAGCAGGTCAGGCAGCATCCAGGGAACAGGAGATTCGACGTTTCGGGCACAGGCCCTTCTTCATTCCTGAAGAAGGGCCTGTGCCCGAAACGTCGAATCTCCTGTTCCCTGGATGCTGCCTGACCTGCTGTGCTGTTCCAGCAATAAAGTTTCAACTAAAATACCCAGCTACTGGTTAGCATCAGCCCTCTGATTGGCTGACTCCCTCTCCTCACCTCTCACCCCACTATCATCCTTCTGAACTAAGGATGATTGTAACGTCCTTAGCATCATCCAAATGGAAATCCACTCTTCTTAACTATGATGAGGAGGAGCTGGTGTTAGATTGGGGTGGACAAAGTTAAAAATCACAAAACACTAGCTTATAGTCCAACAGGTTTATTTGGAAGTCATAATCATAGAGTCATAGATGGAAACAGACCCTTCGGTCCAATCCGTCCATTCCGACCAGATATCCCAACCCAATCTAGTCCCACCTGCCTGCAACCGGCCCATATCCCTCCAAACCCTTCCTGTTCATATACCCATCCAAATGCCTTTCAAATGTTGTAATTATACCAGCCTCCACCACTTCCTCTGGCAGCTCATTCCATACACGTACCACCCTCTGTGTGAAAAGGTTGCCCCTTAGGTCTCTTTTATATCTTTCCCCCTCTCACCCTAGACCTATGCCCTCTAGTTCTGGACTCCCCGACCCCAGGGAAAAGACTTTGTCTATTTATCCTCTCCATGTCCCTCATAATTTTATAAACCTCTATAAGGTCACCCCTCAGTCTCCGATGCTCCAGGGAAAACAGCCCCAGCCTGTTCAGCCTCTCCCTATAGCTCAAATCCTCCAACTCTGGCAACATCCTTGTAATATTTTTTTGAACCCTTTCAAGTTTCACAACATCTTTCCGATAGGAAGGAGGCCAGAATTGCATGCAATATTCCAACAGTGGCCTAACCAATATGTTGGCTTTCGGAGCGCTGCTCCTTCATCAGGTGGTTGTGGAGCAAGATCTATAATTCTGTGTCTTATGACGAAGGAGCAGCGCTCCGAAAGCTAGTGCTTCCAAATAAACCTGTTGGACTATAACCTGGTGTTGTATGATTTTTAACTCTTCTTAACTGGATATTCTTTTAACAGCTTCAGAAAGGGCCCTCTGATCATAATCACATCACTGTGGGATCTTGCTGTGTGGAAGTTGGCTGCTAGCTTTCGTACATTACAACATTAATTACGCTTCAAAAGTGTTTCATCTGCTGTAACTCGCTTTGCACCATCTGATAGTTGTGAAAGGCATAATCTATAAGGCTAGGTAAAAACAATGACTGCAGATGCTGGAAACCAGATTCTGGATTAGTGGTGCTGGAAAAGCACAGCAGTTCAGGCAGCATCCGAGGAGCAGGAAAATCGACGTTTCGGGCAAAAGCCCTTCATCAGGAATACAGGCAGAGTGCCTGAAGGGTGGAGAGATAAATGAGAGGAGGGTGGGGGTGGGGAGAAAGTAGCATAGAGTACAATAGGTGAGTGGGTGAGGGGATGAAGGTGATAGGTCAAGGAGGAGGGTGGAGTGGATAGGTGGAAAAGAAGATAGGCCGGTAGGACAGGTCATGGGGACAGTGCTGAGCTGGAAGTTTGGAACTGGGGTGAGGTGGGGGAAGGGGAAATGAGGAAACTGGTGAAGTCCACATTGATGCCCTGGGATTGAAGTGTTCCGAGGCGAAAGATGAGGCGTTCTTCGTCCAGGTGTCGGGTGGTGAGGGAGCGGCGGTGAAGGAGGCCCAGGACCTCCATGTCCTTGGCTGAGTGGGAGGGGGAGTTGAAATGTTGGGCCACAGGGAGGTGGGGTTGATTGGTGCGGGTGTCCCAGAGATCCCTAAAGCGCTCTGCTAGGAGGCGTCCAGTCTCCTCAGTCTAGAGGAGACCGCATCGGGAGCAATGGATACAATAAATGATATTGGTGGATGTGCAGGTAAAACTTTGATGGATGTGGAAGGCTCCTTTGGGGCCTTGGATAGAGGTGAGGGAGGAGGTGTGGGCGCAGGTTTTACAGTTCCTGCGGTGGCAGGGGAAGGTGCCAGGACGGGAGGGTGGGTTGGTGGGGGGCGTGGACCTGACCAGGTAGTCACGGAGGGAACGGTCTTTGCGGAAGGCGGAAAGGGGTGGGGAGGGAAATATATCCCTGGTGGTGGTGTCCGTTTGGAGGTGGTGGAAATGTTGGTGGATGATTTGGTTTATGCGAAGGTTGGTAGGGTGGAAGGTGAGCACCGGGGGGAGGGTTCTGTCCTTGTTACGGTTGGAGGATTGGGGTCTGAGGGCGGAGGTGCAGGATGTGGACGAGATGTGTTGGAGGGCATCTTTAACCACATGGGAAGGGAAATTGCGGTCTCTAAAGAAGGAGGCCATCTGGTGTGTTCTGTGATGGAACTGGTCCTCCTGGGAGCAGATACAGTGGAGGCGGAGGAATTGGGAATACGGGATGGCCTTTTTGCAGGTGGAAAGAGGTGTAATCCAGGTAGCTGTGGGAGCCGGTGGGTTTATAAAAAATGTCGGTGTCAAGTCGGTCATCATTAATGGATATGGAGAGGTCCAGGAAGGGGCGGGAGGTGTCAGAGATGGTCCAGATAAATTTAAGGTCAGGGTAGAATGTGTTGGTGAAGTTGATGAATTGCTCAACCTCCTCGCGGGAGCACGAGGTGGTGCCAATACAGTCATCAATGTAGCGGAGTAAGAGATGGGGAGTGGTGTCGGTGTAATTACGGGGAAATGGACTGTTCTATGTAGCCAACAAAGAGACAGACATAGCTGGGGCCCATACGGGTGCCCGTGGCGACCCCTTTGGTCTGGAGGAAGTGGGAGGATTCGAAGGAGAAATTGTTAAGGTGAGGACCAGTTCGGCCAAATGAATGAGAGTGTCGGTGGAAGGGTACTGTTGGAGACGTTGGGAGAGGAAGAAACGGAGGGCTTGGAGGCCCTGGTCATGGCAGATGGAGGTGTAGAGGGATTGGATATCCATGGTGAAGATGAGGCATTGGGGGCCACGGAAACGGAAGTCTTGGAGGAGGTGGAGGGCATGGGTGGTGTCTCGAATGTATGTGGGGAGTTCTTGGACCAGGGGGGATAGGACAGTGTCGAGGTAGGTAGAGATGAGTTCAGTGGGGCAGGAGCATGCTGAGACAATGGGTCGGCCAGGGTGGTCAGGCTTGTGGATTTTGGGAAAGAGGTAGAACCGGGCAGTGCGGGGTCCCCGGACTATGCGGTTGGAAGCTGTGGTTGGGAGATCTCCTGAGGTGATGAGGTTCTCTACGGTCTGGGAGATGATGGTTTGGTGGTGGGGGGTGGGGTCATTCTCAAGGGGGCGGTAGGAGGAGGTGTCCTCGAATTGGCTTCTGGCTTCAGCGGTGTGGAGGTCAGTGCGCCAGACTACCACTGCACCCCCTTTATCTGCTGGCTTGATGGTGAGGTCGGAATTGGAGCAGAGGGAGTGGAGGAATGTGCGTTTTAGAGGGTGAGAGGTTGGAGTGGGGGAGGGGGGTAGACAGGTTGAGGCGGTTAATGTCCCGGTGGCAGTTGGAAATGAAGAGGTCGAGGGCAGGTAATAGGCCAGCACGGGATGTCCAGGTGGATGCAGTGTGTTGGAGGCGAGTGAAGGGGTTCTTCCCCCCCCTCCTCCCTGACCTATCACCTTCATCCCCACCCCCACTCACCTATTGTAATGTATAAGGCTACTGACTTAAAACTAAAAGGCAGTTAGCCCTTCCTTTGGCCGACACAGTCTCAATGGGCAGAATTACCTGCCTCTGCCTCTGTGAACCTCTTAATGTTTCACTGCAGTCCATGGGATCTTGTTGTGTTCAATTAGCTAATGAGAGGGACTGAAATTCAAAGTTAGTCATATTCATTCTGACAGGTTAGTTTTGAGAGACAGGATCGCATATTACACTGAGACTTCTCCTTAATCACCCGAAACTGGAAGGGAAACTTGACCCTTTGCATTTTTAATTAGTGGCTGCCCTACAGAGCGATGGTGATTGGGATTCTAACATTGGAAACCCATTGTCCTTTTGTACAGAAATTGCTCCTACGAGAAGTTGAGAGCCAAAAATGTTGATAAGGAAGTCATAACCAGAACTATAGTAAATTGGCTGGATTTGTATGACAGTCTGAGAGCTTCATTTTGCTTTATTTTTATTCTTTCATGAGAAGTGGGCATTGGCTGGCAAGGCCAATATTTGTTGCCCTTCCTGAATAGCCCTTTACCTGAGTGGCATGTTCGGGCCATTTCAGAGGGCAGTTGAGAGTCAATTGCTTAGCTGTGGGTCTGGAGTCACATGTAGGCCAGACCAGTTCAGGAAGTCCTCCTCCAAAGGCTGTTAGTGGATCAAATGTGCGTTTTCTTATGGCAATGATTGTTGTCATGGCGATCATTACTGACACTAGCTTCCAATTCCAGAATAATTCACTCAAGTCAACTGCCATCAATTGCTATTGTGGGATTTGTGTCCATGTCTCTACACCATGAGCCTGGATTATTAGACCAGTAACATTACCCACATTGATAACTGCCTTTTTAGTTCCAGACTTTTTTCTTTGATTGAATTCATTGACTTCAAATCTTCAAATTGTCGTGGTGGTGATTGAACTTACAGTCTCAGGACTTCCAGATTTTTTGATCACTCAACCAGTAACATAAGCACTGCACCAATGTGACTTCTGATTGCAATCTAAGAATCTATTGCTGTTGGGCTTTGAGGTACCACTGCTCTCAGGTTAAATATTACTTTTGTTTTCTGTTGCAGTGATCCAGTCGGCCATTGGGAGCGACAGCAGCTGTGGAGGTGAGTCCTGACAGAGAACTGCTTCGTAAGTCTTTTGGAGTCATGAGAGATTATAGCATGTTTTGCCACCAAATGCTGAGACTGCACCAGAACTCTCTATGATGAATCATTGCCCAGTTTTATCATTATCTCTCATTCCCAGTAAGATCAATATATTCAGTTCCCAGATTCATCACTATCTTCCACTTGCAGATACATCGCTATCTGCTGTTTCCAGGTTTCTCTCTATCTCCCACTCCCAGTTACATCACTAGCTCTCATTCTCAACTACGTTGGGTTTACTGCTCTAATGCCTGGAATGAATGAATTGCCTTTTGAGAAAAGACTAGCCCTATATCCTCTGGACTTTAGAAAAGTCAGAGGTGACTTGATTAAAACGTATAAGATTCTGAGAGGACTTGACTGTGTGAATGAGTAAAGGATGTTTCCTCTTATGGGAGAGCAGAACCAGGGGTCATAATTCAAAAAGAAAATGTCACCCATTTCAAGAAATGAGGACAATCTTGTTTCTGTCAAAGGATTGTGAGTCTTTGGAATTCCCTTCCTCAAAAGGCAGTGGATGTAGAATCTCTAAATAAGACCATAAGACATAGGAGCAGAAAGTAGGTCATTTCATGTCTGTTCCACCATTCAGTCATGGCTGATAAGTTTCTCAATCTCATTCTTCCGCTTTCTCTATGTAACCCTTGATCCCTTGACATTCAAGACCTATCTATCTCAGTCTTAAATATACTCAAGACCTGGCCTTCACAGCCTTCCAAGGCAATGAATTCCATAAATTCACCCTCAGGCTGAAGAAGTTTCTCTTTATCCCCGTTCCAAAAGGTCTTCCCTTTATTGTAAGGCTGTGCCCTTGGGTCCTAGTCTCTCCTACCAATGGAAACATCTTCCCAACATCACCTCTGTCCAGGCCATTCAGTATTCTGTAAGTTTCAATTAGACCCCCTCATCCTTCTAACTCCATTGAGTTTAGACCCAAAGTCCTCAAATGTTCCTCATACATTAAGGTTTTCATTCCTGGGACCATTCTTGTGAACCTCCTCTGAACACACTCCAAGGACAGTACATCTTTCCTGAGGTATGGGGCCCAAAACTGAGTACTACACTCCAAATGTGGTCTGACCAGAGCCTTGTAGAGCCTCAGAAATACATCCCTGCTTTTATATTCAAGTCATCTCAAAATAAATGCCTTCCTAACTACTGACTCAACCTGCAAGTTTATCTTAAGAGAGAATCCTGTATTAAAACTCCCAAGTCTCTTTGCACTTCAGACTTTTCTCCCCATTTAGAAAATAGTCTATGCCTCTATTCTTCCTAACAAAGTGCATGACTTCATACTTTCCCATGTTGTACTCCATCTGCCACTTGGCTCACTCTCCTAACCTATCCCAAATCCTTCTGCTACCTCCCCACCTCCTCAACACTACCTTTTCCTCTATCTATCTTTGTATCATCTGCAAATTTAGCCAGAATGCCTTCAGTTCCTTCATCTAGATTGTTAATGTATAAAGTGAAAAGATGTGGTCCCAAAACTAAGCTTTGCGGAACACCACTTGTCACCAGCTGCTATCCTGAGAAGGACCCTTTTATCCCTTTTCTCTGCTTTCTGTGAGACAGCCAAGCTTCTATCCATGCTAGCACCTTGCGTCTAACACCATGGCCCCTTATCTTACTCAGTAGCCTCCTGTGCGGCACCTTCTCAAAGGCCTCCTTGAAGTCCAGGTAGATAACACCCATTGACTCTCCTTGGTCTAACCTGCTCATTAATTCCTCAAAGAATTCGAGCAGATTTGGCAGGCATGACCTCCCCTTAGTGAAACCATACCCTATTTTACCATTCACTTCCAAGTATTCAGAAATTTCACCCTTCACGATGGATTCCAGGATCTTACCCACAACCAAGGTTAGGCAAATCGGTCTGTAATTTTCCATCTTTTGCCTCACACCCTTTTTAAACAGGGGTGTCATGTTAGTGATTTCCTGTCCTCTGGGGTCCTCTCAGATTCTAGCTATTAGAGTCGTAGAGTCATAGAGATGTACAGCATGGAAACAGACCCTTCGATCCAACCCATCCATGCCGACCAGATTACCCAACCCAATCTAGTCGCACCTGCCAGCACCCGGCCCATATCCCTCCAAACCCTTCCTATTCATATACCCATCCAAATGCCTCTTAAATGTTGCAATTGTACCAGCCTCCACCACATCCTCTGGCAGCTCATTCCATAAATGTACCACCCTCTGTGTGAAAAAGTTGCCCCTTAGGTCTCTTTTATATCTTTCCCCTCTCACCCTAAACCTATGCCCTCTAGTTGTGGATTCCCCGACACCAGGAAAAAGACTTTGCCTATTTATCCTATCCATGCACCTCATAATTTTGTAAACCTCTATAAGGTCACCCCTCAGCCTCCGATGCTCCAGGGAAAACAGGCCCAGCCTGTTCAGCCTCTCCCTGTAGCTCAGATCCTCCAACCCTGGAAACATCCTTGCAAATCTTTTCTGAACCCTTTCAAGTTTCACAACATCTTTCCGAAAGGAGGGAGACCACAATTGCACGCAATATTCCAACAGTGGCCTAACCAATGTCCTGTACAGCCACAACATGACCTCCCAACTCCTGTACTCGATACTCTGACCAAGAAAGGAAAGCATACCAAACGCCTTCTTCACTATCCTATCTACCTGCGACTCCACTTTCAAGGAGCTATGAACCTGCACTCCAAGGTCTCTTTGTTCAGCAACACTCCCTAGGACCTTACCATTAAGTGTATAAGTCCTGCTAAGATTTGCTTTCCCAAAATGCAGCACCTCGCTTTTATCTGAATTAAACTCCATCTGTCACTTCTCAGCCCATTGGCCCATCTGGTCCAGATCTTGTTGTAATCTGAGGTAACCCTCTTCGCTGTCCACTACACCTCCAATTTTGGTGTCATCTGCAAACTTACTAACTGTACCTCTTATGCTCGCATCCAAATTATTTATGTAAATGACAAAAAGTAGAGAGCCCAGTAGCGATCCATGTGGCACTCCACTGGTCACAGGCCTCCAGTCTGAAAAACAACCCTCCACCACCACCCTCTGTCTTCTACCTTTGAGCCAGTTCTGTATCCAAATGGCTAGTTCTCCCTGTATTCCATGAGATCTAATTCCTGAAAAACCACCACTAACACCTCCCCTATCTCTTCAGCTATCTCCCTTAGACCTCTGGGGTATAGTCCATCTGATCCAGGTTATTTATCCACCTCCAGGCCATTCAGTTTTTCTAGCACCATCTCCGTGGTTATGGCCACCATACTCAGCTCTGCCTCCTCAATCTTTTGAATTTTCGGGATATTACTCGTGTCTTCCACCATGAAGACTGACACAAAGTAATTATTCAGTTCCTCAGCCATTTCCTTGTTCCCCACTACTATCCCACCAGTGTCATTTTCCAGCAGCCTAATGTCCTCTTTTGCCCTTTATATATCTAAAGAAACTCTTCCCATCTTCCTTGATATTACTAGCTAGCTTACCCTCATATTTAATCTTCTCCCTCCTTATTTCTTTCATTGTTGCCCTCTGTTGGTCTTTGTAAGCTTCCCAATCCACTGCCCTTCACCACATTATATGTTTTCTCTTTTGATTTTATACTATCCCTTAAAATATTTTTAAGGCTGTGGAGGATAGATTCTTGATTATCAAGGGGAGGAAAGATTATTGAGGGATGGGCAGGAATGTAGAATTGAGGTTAAAGTCATGATCTTATTGAAGGGAAGAGCAGGCTCAAAGAGCTGAATGGCCTTCTCTAGTTTCTATGTTTGTTACTTTCTCCCGATGAAAACCTGATAGGATCGTAATATGATACAGAGCAGAAAGAGGTCATTCGGCCCATCATATCCCTCCCAGCTCAATCAAAAACAATCAAGTTGAAGCTGCCTCGCTGTTGCCTTTATCTCACATTCCCTGTGTTTCTTTTTGATCGAGCCAATTCCCTTTTGAAAGCTGCTATTAAATCTAGACTCAGCAGCTTATCATACGGTGCCTTCCCAAACCTATCTACTCAATGCATAAAGAAGATTTTTTTACCCCTACAGTTCTTTCACCAATAACTTCCAGTCTCTTTTACCAGTCACCTCAAGCCTCTGCCCTCTAGTTATCAACCCTTTGCTCACTCGATGAGATTCCTCTGTTTTTATTCTTGCTAACCTGAGGGGACAGTACTATGTGCTTAAGGATTGAGTTTTAGGGTGTTATAGTAATGCTTCTTCCCCATAGCTTTATGTCTTAAGACTTGGATAAATGACAACTCATTGTTGAGGGGTATCATGTCCTAGCTGTGTTCCACTATAGTACAGTAAATTATGGCTTTTAGTCTGGTGTAGCTCTTAAGATCCTAACCATTCATTCACTCAGCCTTTAGTGTGTACCATCTGATTGCCACTGGAGTCTCCTGCTTCCTGGGTGCCACCCTCATCACCCTACTGATCTACGCGTACTGCCAGCGGTGCCACAGACAATCTCAGGAGTCCACTGTCATTCATCCGACCACTCCCAACCACCTGAATTACAAAGGCAGCAGTCAGGGTAACAAGAACGAACTCTACAATCCAATGGAAATCAAGGTAACTGGGTTTTGCATTTGGTTGACTGATTCTAAATTGACAAATCCAGTTCTGCAATTCAGGCTGAAGTGTTTGTGACTATTTTTCTTTCCAATTGCTTTGAAACTGACATTTTGCATTTCCCTCCAACACTTCTCTCATGTCGAATGGTGGCTCATGGTTGTTCGATGTTAGGCAATGACAAGACCGAGTCATTTTTACCCTGAAACAGGCCATTCAGCCCATCGAATCGATGTTATCTCTCTGTGGAGCAATTCAGTCAGTTCTATTCCCCAACTCTATCTCCATAGCCCTGCAGGTGTACTGTGTTTTCCTCAAGTGTCCATCCAACTTCTTTGCAAAATTGTTCACTGTCTCTGCCCCCACAAGGCATCAAGCTCCAGGCCATTCTGCCCACTTTGGTGGGTCCAGCACAGTCAGCGATGAGGCACTGGAGGTCTCCCTTGAGGCTACGATTGGGTTGGAAAGACTGATATTGTGAACTTTTTACTTCTTTATCTTTCTAATTTATTCCTCGGACCTATAATACCAGGCTTCAAGAATCTGTACCCAGGTACCTTTGTACCTAAGATGGCACTGTTGAATGTGGCATCTGTAAACTTTTAGATTACATTAGATTCTCTTCAGTGTGGATACAGGCCCTTCGGCCCAACAAGTCCACACCGCCCCTCCGAAGAGAAACCCACCCAAACCCATTCCTCTACCCTATATTTACCCCTGACTAACGCACCTAACACTGTGGGCAATTTAGCATGGCCAATTCACCTGACCTACACATCTTTCTGGATTGTGGGAGGAAACCGGAGCACCTGATGGAAACCCACACAGACATGTGGGAATCGAACCCAGCACCCTGATGCTGTGAGGCAGCAATGCTAACCACTGAGCCACTGTGCCGCCCTCATTCGAGTACAGTTGACAATAAAGCTGATACAATTCAGTTCTATTCATTGCTTGTACTTTCCACCTAAACTCTTAATCTGGTGATCACTAGTCCTCACACCATCCTCAAATGGGATGGGGTTTCTTTGATGAAATCAGCCTCAATCCAGTCATTCAAAGGAGATTGGACTGGAAAAAGCAGGATGTGCAATAGCGGGAAAATGGAGGGAGTGATTTGCTCGTTTGAAGAGTTGGTGCCGACAAGATGGGCCGAATGGCCTCCTTTTGCAATGCTTCTGTGAAGTTGCTGGAGATCTTTGAAGGTCATCTCTTGAATGATACCCTCCAGCAGGAGGGCATTTGGTTCATCATACCTGTGCCAAACCTTAAAAGAGCTGTCCAATTAACTGTTCTCCCCCTGCCCAACCCTTGCAGACCTGAAAATGTTTCCCTGTTTGAGTATTTATTCGATTCCCTTCTGAAAGTTATGACTCAATCTGCTTCAATGGCAGATCAGATCAACTCACTGCCTTAAAAATAAGCCTTCTCGTCTTCTTTCCTTTACCAATTATCTATAATCCAAATCTTGAGGATTACTGACTCTCTTGTCAGTAGACACAGTTTCACCCATGTATCAAACCCTTTCAGAATTTTGAATATTTCCACTCAGCTTTCTGTGTTCTAAGGAGTGCAATCCCAGTATCTTCTGACTCTCCTCATATCGAAAATTAATTGGGTTGAGGTCAGTTCAAGGCCTGCCCCACCCCCATCTTCCCCATAGTAAATATTTGCAGTACTTTGCCATTTTTGGGCAAATGATCACTAGGTAGGCTTCGAAAAGGAAATGGGGTAAAGAGCAGGGGGAGGCAATGGCCCAGGTGGATTATCATTGGCTTGTTAATCTATTAATGTTCCGGGGACCTGGGTTCACTTCCTCTGGAATTCGGAGACTAATGAAGACCATGAATTCACTGTAAGTTGTTGGGAAAAAGAGAATCGACATTTCAGGCTGGAGCCCTTTATCAGGAAAGATGAAGGCCCCTGCCTGAAACGTCGATTCTCCTGCTCCTCAGATGCTGCATGACCTGCTGTGCTTTTCCAGCACCACACACGGTCGACTCTGATCTCCAGCATCTGCAGTCCTCACTTTCTCCTAATTGTTGGGAAAAAACCATCTGGTTCACTGATATCCTTTAGGGAAGGAGATTGCCATCCTTACTTAGTCTGGCCTACATGTGACTCCTGACAGATAGAAATATGGTTGACTCTTAACTGCCCTCGAAGGAATTAGGGTTGGGCAATAAATGGCGGCCTAGTCAGTGATATTCTCATCCTATGAGTGAATGTTTTAAAAAGCCAGTAGCAGTGGAATATTCTTTTCCATTCATGTGTCTTGGCATTTATTAGCATACCCAGCATTTGTTACCCATCCCTAACTGCCCTTACACTGAATCTTTCTTTCTCAAATGCCAATGGAAGCAGAGTCTTGAATAATTTTAAGGCAGAAACCATAAGACCATCAGAAATGGGAACAGGAGCAGGAATGGGCTGTTTGAGCACTTCATTGTATTTCTCATGTCCACTTTCCTGCACTTCCTCCTTAATTCTTGATTCCCTAACTGATCAAGAATCTATCTCAACCTTAAATATATACAAGGACTCTGAGCCCACAGCTCTCTGTGGCCCAGGAACTCCAAAGACTCAGAACTCTCTGAGAGAAGAATTTCTCCTCATCTGAGCCCTAAATTAACTCCCTTTTATTCTGAGATGATACCCTCTGATCCTGGACTTTCCCATGAGGGGAAACATCCCCTTAGCATTTACCCTGTTAACCCCCCTAGGAATCCTCAATATCTCAACAAGACTAGCTCTTATTCATCTAAACTCAAATGATTCATGAGGTAGATCAATTCTTGGCAATGACGGGGGTGAAAGGTCACCGTGGGGGTAAGTGGAAATATGGATTTGAGGATATGCTCAGATCAGCCACGATCTTATTAGTTGGTGGAGCAGGCTTGTCAGGCAGGATGGCCTACTCCCACACTATCCCATCGACTTCACTCAATCCCCATTACTGTCGTCAAAGAGCTGACACAAGCAAGCTGGACTGAATGGCCTCATTCTATGCATGTGGGATTCTAAAAAAGAGCTGAAAAGAGCCCAGACTGTTAATGAGTTTGTTTTTTTTTGAGCGGGCAGGAGTGGAATTTGCTTTTGGTAATCCTGTTTATAATCAAGGCATCAAATCTGATTTACGCTTTGTTTAAACTGAAGGTTTATCTTTGTTGGCTAAAAGCCAAGCTTATTATAAAATTCCTGCACTAATCTTGTCTCCAGAGCGATGGCTTTTGTGGATTAATGCACTGTGCATTGTAAATGTATTATAAAGGAGAAAAAATTAGCTGTATGGACTTATTACAGATAAGCAGAGGAACCTGGTAACCTTCAGACAACTGTTGAAGACTATTACACAGCTTAGGTGAGACAGCAAGTTCTCAGTGGGGACATCAGTACACACTGCACCCATCACATCATGCTCTGTGTCATGGATTCAAGTATCATTCCAGAGACCTGAGTATAAAACGTAGGTTGACAGACCTTTGAGTATCGGAGTTGGGACATGATGTTGAGGTTGTACAGGACATTGGCGAGACCTCTTCTGGAGTACTGTATTCAGTTTTGGTTGCCCTGTTATAGGATGGAAATTATTAAACTGGAGAGGGTTCAGAAAAGATTGACCAGGATGTTACTGGGAATGGAGGGTTTGAGTTATAAGATTAGGCTGGATAGGCTGTGCCTTTTTTCATTGGAGCGTAGGAGATTGAGAGATGGCCTTATCGAGGTTCCTAAAGTAATGAGGGGCATAGCTAAGGTGAATAGCAAAAGTCTTATCCTTAGGGGTGCGGCTAGTGGTGTTCAAAACGAGAGAAACTAGAGGGCATAGGTTCAAGGTGAGAGGAGTAAGATTTAAAAAGGACACAAGGGGAATTTTTTTATGCAGAGAGTGGTTAGTGTGGAGAATGAACTTCCAGAGGAAGTGGTGAATGCAGGTACAGTTGCAACATTTAAAAGACATTTGGATAATTACATAAATAAGAAAGGTTTGGAGGGATATGGGCCAAACCAGGCAAGTGGGACTAGTTTAGTTTGGGATTATGGTCCTTGTGGACTAACTGGACCGATGGATCTGTTTCCATGCTGTATACCTCTATGAGAGAGAGAACCTGCACAGTTACTGCCTTTGCTGTTTTTGAATTCATGTATCGCTGGACATCGGAGTGCATCTGGGAAAATTAACAAACAGTGAATTTCACAACTAATCTTGGAGGAACTGTTGAACAAAGTTCACAACACAGAATCAGATAAGTTAATCATTGTTTTAAGTCTGTCCAACAGAAAGGCAGTGGGTTCTTTCTTGATTATATGTTTTTGGAGATAGGTCTCTTGATTAAACTTAAAATATAAGCCATAACTATTAATTTAACTATTAATTGTTTTGTAGAGGAATAGGACAGTGTTATTTTCTGGGTCTGAAGATTATGAAGAGCAAAAATGGCCTTTGCAGTGATATGTACTTCTTGTCAGATATGGGAGTTTAAAGAGAGTTTAAGGGTTACTGCGGATTATATCTGCCATAAATGCTGTTGGATGCGAATCTTATCAGATCGAGTGGATCGGTTGGAGAGACAGTTAGAAGCGATGAGGAATTTGCAACAGTAACAGTATGTGATGGATGGCAGTTATAGGAAGGGGGGAAAGTCTCAGATACAGTCACATAGATGGGTTAACTCCAGGAAGGGTAAGAAAGGTAGGCACCTAGGCCAGGAGTCTTTTGTGGATATACCCATTTCAAACAGGTATGCTGTTTTGGAAAATGTAGGAGGTGATGGATTCTCAGGGGAACGTAGCACGAACAGCCAAGTTTCTGGTAATGAGACTGGCTCTAATGCAACGAGGGGTACGTTGACTTCCAAGAGATCAATTGTGTTAGGGGATTCTGTAGTCAGAGGTACAGACAGATGTTTCTGTGGCCAGCAGAGAAAAAGCAGAATGGTGTGTTGTTTCCCTGGTGCCAGGATCAAGGATGTTTCAGAGAGGGTGCAGAATGTTCTCATGGGGGAGAGGGGCCAGCAAGTGGTCATTGTCCACATTGGAACCAACAATGTAGGAAGGGAAAAGGTTGAGACTCTGAAGGGAGATTACAGAGAGTTAGGCAAAAATTTAAAAAGGAGGTCCTCAAGGGTAGTAATATCTGGATTACTCCCAGTGCTACAAGCTAGTGAGGGCAGGAATAGGAGGATAGAGCAGATGAATGCATGGCTGAGGAGCTGGTGTATGGGAGAAGGATTCACATTTTTGGATCATTGGAATCTCTTTTGGGGTAAAAGTGACCTGTACAAGAAGGACGGATTGCATCTACATTGGAAGGGGACTAATATACTGGCAGGGAAATTTGCTAGAACTGCTCGGGAGGACTTAAACTAGTAAGGTGGGGGGGTGGGACCCAGTGAGGAAAGAGATCAATCTGAGATGGGTACAGCTGAGAACAGAAGTGAGTCAAACAGTCAGGGCAGCCAGGGACAAGGTAGGACTAATAAATTAAACTGGATTTATTTCAATGCAAGGGGCCTAACAGGGAAGGCAGATGATCTCAGGGCATGGTTAGGAACATGGGACTGGGATATCATAGCAATTACAGAAACATGGCTCAGGGATGAGCAGGACTGGCAGCTTGATGTTCCAGGATACAAATGCTACAGGAAGGATAGAAAGGGAGGCAAGAGAGGAGGGGGAGCGGCATTTTTGATAAGGGATAGCATTACATCTGTGCTGAGGGAGGATATTCCCGGAAATACATCCAGGGACGTTATTTGGGCAGGACTGAGAAATAAGAAAGGGATAAGAAAGGGATGATCACCTTATTGGGATTGTATTATAGACCCCCTAATAGTCAGAGGGAAATTGAGAAACAAACTTGTAAGGAGATCTCTGCTATCTGTAAGAATAATAGGATGGTTATGGTAGGGGATTTTAACTTTCAAAACATCGACTGGGACTGCCATAGTGTTAAAGGTTTAGAAGGAGAGGAATTTGTTAAGAGCGGACAAGACAATTTTCTGATTCAGTATGTGGATGTACCTACTAGAGAAGGTGCAAAACTTGACCTACTCTTGGGAAATAAGGCAGGGCAGGTGACTGAGGTGTCAGTGGGGGAGCACTTTGGGACCAGCAACCATAGTTCTATTTGTTTTAAAATAGTGATGGAAAAGGATAGACTAGATCCAAAAGTTGAAGTTCTAAATTGGAGAAAGGCCAATTTTGATGCAATTCGGCAAGAACTTTCGAAAGCTGATTGGAGGCAGATGTTCGCAGGTAAAGGGACGGCTGGGAAATGGGAAGCCTTCAGAAAAGAGATCATGAGAATCCAGAGAAAGTATATTCCTGTTAAGGTGAAAGGAAAGGCTGGTAGGTATACGGAAAGCCGGATGACTAAAGAAATTGAGGGTTTGGTTAAGAAAAAGAAGGAAGCATATGTCAGGTACAGACAGGATAGATCGAGTGAATCCTTAGAAGAGTATAAAGGCAGTAGGAGTATACTTAATAGGGAAATCAGGAGGGCAAAAAGGGGACATGAGATAGCTTTGGCAAATAGAATTAAGGAGAATCCAAAGGGTTTTTACAAATATATTAAGGACAAAAGGGTAACTAGGGAGAGAATAGGGCCCCTTAAAGATCAGCAAGGCGGCCTTTGTGTGGAGCCGCAGAAAATGGGGGAGATACTAAATGAATATTTTGCATCAGTATTTACTGTGGAAAAGGGTATGGAAGATATTGACTGTAGGGAAATAGATGGTGACATCTTGCAAAATGTCCAGATTACAGAGGAGGAGGTGCTGGATGTCTTGATGATGGGTAAAGATGGATAAATCCT
The DNA here is from genome assembly GCF_037043375.1 of Chiloscyllium plagiosum. Classification (NCBI taxonomy): domain Eukaryota; kingdom Metazoa; phylum Chordata; class Chondrichthyes; order Orectolobiformes; family Hemiscylliidae; genus Chiloscyllium; species Chiloscyllium plagiosum. The sequence goes on along the minus strand of NW_028270145.1, from coordinate 106,453,483 downwards.
CAGGACCTGATCAGGTCCCGAGAACTCTGTGGGAAGCTAGAGAAGTGATTGCTGGGCCTCTTGCTGAGATATTTGTATCATCGATAGTCACAGGTGAGGTGCCGGAAGCCTGGAGGTTGGCAAACGTGGTACCACTGTTTAAGAAGGGCGGTAAAGACAAGCCAGGGAACTAAAGACCGGTGAGCCTGACCTCAGTGGTGGGCAAGATGTTGGAGGGAATCCTGAGGGACAGGATGTACATTTGTTTGGAAAAGCAAGGACTGATCAGGGATACTCAACATGGCTTTGTGCATGGGAAATCATGTCTCACAAACTTAAATGAGTTTTTTGAAGAAGTAACAAAGAGGATTGATGAGGGCAGAGCGGTAGCTGTGATTCAAATGGACTTCAGTAAGGCATTCGACAAGGTTCCCCATGGGAGACTGTTAGCAAGGTTAGATCTCATGGAATACAGGGGGAACTAGCCATTTGGATACAGAACTGGCTGAAAGGTAGAAGACAGAGGGTGGTGGTGGAGGGTTGTTTTTCAGACTGGAGGCCTGTGACCAGTGGAGTGCCACAAGGATCGGTGCTGGGTTCTCTAATATTTTGTTATTTACATAAATGATTTGGATGCGAGCATAAGAGGTACAGTTAGTAAGTTTGCAGGTGACACCAAAATTGGAGGTGTAGTGGACAGCGAAGAGTGTTACCTCAGATTACAACAAGATCTGGACCAGATGAGCCAATGGGCTGAGAAGTGGCAGATGGAGTTTAATTCAGATAAATGCAAGGTGCTGCATTTTGGGAAAGCAAATCTTAGCAGGACTTATACACTTAATGGTCAGGTCCTAGGGAGTGTTGCTGAACAAAGAGACCTTGGAGTGCAGGTTCATAGCTCCTTGAAAGTGGAGTCGCAGGTAGTGCGACTATCTTCTTCGCAGATCGTGAAGAAGGCGTTTGGTATGCTTTCCTTTCTTGGTCAGAGTATTGAGTACAGGAGTTGGGAGGTCATGTTGCGGCTGTACAGGACGTTCGTTAGGCCACTGTTGGAATATTGCGTGCAATTCTGGTCTCCTTCCTATCGGAAAGATGTTGTGAAACTTGAAAGGGTTCAGAAAAGATTTACAAGGATATTGCCAGGGTTGGAGTATCTGAGCTGCAGGGAGAGGCTGAACAGGCTGGGGCTGTTTTCCCTGGAGCGTCGGAGGTTGAGGGTGACCTTATAGAGGTTTACAAAGTTATGAGGTGCATGGATAAAGTAAATCGGCAAAGTCTTTTCCCTGGGTTCGGGGAGTCCAGAACTAGAGGGCATAGATTTAGGGTGAGAGGGGAAAGATACAAAAGAGACCTAAGGGGCAACTTTTTCACGCAGAGGGTGGTACGTGTATGAAATGAGCTGCCAGAGGAAATGGAGGAGGCTGTACAATTGTGACATTTAAGAGGCATTTAAGAGGAAGGGTTTAGAGGGATATGGGCCGGGTGCTGGTAGGTGGGACTAGATTGGGTTGGGGTATCTGGTCGGCATGGACGGGTTGGACCGAAGGGTCTGTTTCCATGCTGTACACCTCTATGACTCTAAGACTCTATAACATTGTCAGTGCTAAAGAGAGTTGGAGGACTGTTCTCTCATTGGAGACATGAAATGTTTGCTCTCACAGTCATACATTCACCCCTTGGTCACTAATTTGAAGGAGCTTTGAGGGGAGCTCATCCGGCCATATTTAACCTCAAATGACCTTATTAGAACAGATTTCTTTGCCGTTTATCTTGCTTCTGGGATCTTGCTATGTGCAAGCTTACTGGATCACACAACCGAGGCACTCCTGTGAACGGTGCTGGATAACTGTATTTGTTTTAAGTTCCTTTCATGATTTTCTTTTAAAAATCCAACTATGAAACAGTTTGTTTAAATTGCCTGATGTTGCTGTACACCTAAGCAAACCAAGACACTTATTTGGTTCTTTATTTCACCCTAGACGCTGAACAAAAACAATTTGATTCCTGATGACCGAAGCAACTATTTCTCCTCTCTGCAGCAGACCAATGTGTACACCACGACGTATTATCCTAGCACCCTGAATAAATATGACTATCGACCTGAATCCTCATCTGGAAGAACGTATACCTAAGACGTTCCAAGTGGACTTCTCCTGGAAAGAAACCACAAAAGGACTCTGCTCACCCAGCTCCCCTGGCACACCGCAAGTGAACCTGTAACCATAGCAACTACTCATAGTCGAGTCATAACCAGTCCAAATTTCGTGCAGTCAGTCCTTCATTAAAACATTTGCACCCTTCAAGGTCCACAGGTCAGCCATCGAGACTTCTTTACGACTTAAAAGAAACTTTGTCAGCTACGGATTTTGTGTTTTTTTTCTTCGTTCATGGAACCCCCACCACCCCGATGAGAGAGACTGAGCGATGCTTCTTTTTTTTGCGGGGAGGGGGAATAAAGAAAGACGTTGGCGGAGACAAGATGGCCGCCGCAGTGGCCGAACAAGACAGTTAGTTGCCACACAGCAACGTGTCACCTCTTGTGAAACTAGATCGGCCGAGGATTTCTTCACATTGGTACTACAGGTGGCTCTGAGAATGTGACCGTAGCATCTAGGTACAGAAATACTCCTGCGCTACTGAGGAATCGTTATTTTTTATTGTCATTTGAAAGTTTATGACCTTCTTCTGTATTCCCCACTTCCCCTCCCCTTTCAGTGTTAATTTTCAGATGTGGAACCTAACATTGGCGAAATGTAGCTGTATTTACAGAAACCGTCTGTTTGATTTAATAGCTCCATTACTCCATTTTTTGCTACACCCAAACCTCCTCCCACCCTATTTCACTTGCCAACAGTTCAAAAAAGAAACCATTGAAATGTTCTTTATTTTTTTAAACTGATTTTTTATTGTGCTCCTTGCCTGGCTTTCAGGATTGTTTCATTGTTTCTTCTATTTTTGTCCTCACTTGCATTCCCATGATTGGCATTTTGACACTTTTAACTGATTGGTGAAATTTGCATAGTGATTAACCCGTAGATAGTGAACAGAGGGGTGAACAATGGTCCTATTCATGGTTAAAGGGCACCAGGTAAATTTAAGTGCACAATCCTGCAAAACAACTGTTAAACTAATTTGAGGACTGCCCTCCGCTAATTCAGTTCTGTTCAGTTAATGCACCCTGGTTTGGATATGCTTCACATTTTTATAATCAGCAGGTTTAAGATGCTATTTCACCATAATTTCATCTGCTTCATTGGAATCTGTAGCTCAAAGGAATTATTCTAATGTGCAAGAGTGATCCAGAAATGCAAAGAGGAAACATTGGTTGTAGTGGCGGAGAATTCTACAAATGTAGCTAAATGTGAGATTGCCCTGGTAATGCTTCCTATATTCTCTTTAGCTTCTTAACTATCCCATTTCTGATCCTTTAGAAAGAGAGCTAGGGTGTTCCAAGGTGTTGGCTATATTTAGAGTATGGATTTACCAAGGATTCTTTGAAATGATAAGGCCCAGGTACGTTGCTAGCACTGTGAGCTGAAACGTGCCCTCACCCTCCGTGGTAGTGGCTCAGAAAACTCAAAAAGTTTCCCTTTCCTCCCACACCACTCTTCTCCTGACGAGCTCAGCCGAACAAAAAGTTCTGTTGAAAGTTTACCGAAAGACATTTCAGGAGCTGGACAGTGTCCTGAGCTCTGACTTAAAACTCCCCAAGTAAAACGAGAAAGTTTGCTTCTTAATCTGTGGCTAATGGTTTTGCTTATCAGCTACCAATTTGATCTCCTGTGGCAAGTTATTTATGTTTGATGCCCATTGAGATACAGTTGGAAGCTGTGCCAATGTACGCATGCTATAGTAGTGTAACTGAGTTGGGGAGCCAGCCAATCTTGTATTCCACAGGAATCTCTGCTGCCCCTTATAACTGAGCCCGAATTTCTGTTCACTGATTACAGTGGAAACCAATTCTCACGTACCAAATCAACCAATTGGGTTCTCTTAAAGAGAAGAATTCTTAATTTTCCCACATGATCCGTATACATGGAAAGGCAGCTATGAAGTTACCTGCACTGAGGTATATCTAAAAAGCTAAAAGAATCAATCGTGATGGTACATCCTGTCTGAACAAGAATCCATGAATTTTATACTATAGCTGTCAGAGTTCTATGCTGGATCTTTCTCACGTGGCTACACCAATCTGTGATCTGCTAGTTTAGGTTGGCAGTACTTACACAAGATGCAAAAAGATGTATTGAGGTGAGGTCGGTTGGTGAACCTGCCCTAGACTTTACATGATACATGAGCTGTTTTGAAGTTATCTGCACCAAGGAACCATCAATGCGGATGAGAAGCTAAACCTCCCATTGTGGTTTTCAAGACTGTACATTGCCTCAGCCTCACGAGGGCTCCCATCCTATTTCTGTAACTCTCTCTATAGTCCTCTGCAGTCCTCCAGTGCTATTCTCCAGTTGCATCCCCTTTGATACTCATTTTATCATTGTTGAACATGCCTGCTGTTGCCTGGGCCTTAAGCTCCTCCCCTCTTCTTTGTCTCCCCCTCTCACTCCCTTTAAGACACTCCTTAAAGTCTACCTCTTTGACCATAACTGCAATCACCTGTCCTACTGCCTCCTTATGTGACTCAATGTCAAATTTTGTTTAGCTAACACTCCCGTGAATTGGCTTTGGAAGTTTTATTGTTTCGGCAAAGGTGCTATACAAATGTAGGTTGTTGTGTTGAAGTGGAAATATTGTTCCCATCTTTGTCCTACTTTTCCTGGCTTATCAGGAACTGTGAATGCCTGCCTTTAAGTAGAACATGCATTGTATAAAGTGAATATTAATGCGGTGCAAGACTGTGAAATGTGGTGACAATTCTGGCGTGCCTTAGTTTTTGTTGACCTCTGTAAATTGTCCTTGTTTCATCTAATACTTCTATTTGCAGAAGCCTTACTGGGCATTTACTGGCATCCAGCTCATTTATCTTCCCTTGTAGACAGAGTGGGGGTTGGTGGGCAGTGAAGATAATTGTGTTGGTCTAATGGCCACCAGGAACAGTAATACTTACCAGCTGGTACTTCATGAATGTATATGTTTCTGAATCCCTAACTGCGGTAAGTAAGTACAGCACTTTTGTGGTTGCCATTAATCAACTTGCACTGGGGTTGAACCAATGTGACGTTTGTTAGGCCAAAGTTACAGTGCTGTGTCAGTTCTGGTCACCGCACTGTACAAAGGGTGTGACTGCACTAGGGAGAGGGCTCAGAGGAGATTCATCAGGATAGACTAGAGGTTCTCAACCATAAAGAGCTGGAGACAAAATGGAGTTGTTTTCCTTCGGGCAGAGGAGGCTGAGGGGTGGGGATCTGATTGAGAGGTTCAAAGTTCAAAGGGCACAGATGGGGTCGAGGGGGAGAAACTTTCCCTCCAAGTAGAGCGTCTATAACCAAGGGACATGAGGTTTTAAGGTAAGGAACAGGAGATTTAAAGGGGATTTGAGGAAGGTTTTCTCATCCAGAGGGCTGTGGTTACCTGGAACTCATTGCCTGAAAGGGTGGTAGAGGCTTGAACCCTCAAGGCTTTGAAGAATTATTTAGATGAGCACTTGAAATGCCAGAGCATACAAGGCTATGAGCCAAGTGTTGGGAATTGGGATTAGAGTAAATGGATGCTTGATGACCAGTATAAAACACAGTGGGCTGAATATTCATAAGAACATAAGAAATAGGAAAAAGATTAGGCCATCTGGGTCATCTGTCTTTTCCTGTGCTATAAAAACTCTAGGATTCTGTGACTCTCCATCCAATCAAAACGTAGTTTGGGAAAAGAGTTGCTTCACAATGGCCAATGGAAATATCTTATGTGTGCTAACCTCAAGAGTTGCTCCAATCATTACTCCCAAACATTGAGTTGAATAAATGTTGAGAAGCTCGAAGTGAGTGTAGTGAATTAAGATATATCCTTAAGTTAGTTGTAAACCCTGAACTCAGTGATCCTTTAGATGAAAGTGAGGATTGCAGATGCTGGAGATTAGAGTCGAGAGTGTGGTGCTGGAAAAGCACAGCAGGTCAGACAGCATCCAAGGAGCAGGAGGAGCATTCCTGATGAAGGGCTTTTGCCCGAAACATTGATTCTCCTGTTCCTCGGATGCTGCCTGACTTGCTGTGCTTTTCCAGCACCACACTCTCGACTGAATGATCCATTGATCTACAGATTTCTCTCAGCACCATTAGGATTCTTTGTCAAATAAGCTGTTTTCCCTGGAGTGCCGGAGGCTGAGTCATGACCTTATAGAGGTTAATAAAATCATGATAGGGTAAATTAATAAGGTGAAAGTGAGGTCTGCAGATGCTGGAGATCAGAGCTGAAAATGTGTTGCTGGAAAAGCGCAGCAGGTCAGGCAGCATCCAGGGAACAGGAGCATCGACGTTTCGGGCATAAGCCCTTCTTCAGGAATGAGGAAAGTGTGTCCAGCAGGCTAAGATAAAAGGTAGGGAGGAGGGACTTGGGGGAGGGGCGTCGGAAATGTGATAGGTGGAAAGAGGTCAAGGTGAAGGTGATAGGTCAGACTGGGGTGGGGGCGGAGAGGTCAGGAAGAAGATTGCAGGTTAGGAAGGCGGTGCTGAATTCGATGGATTGGACTGAGACAAGGTGGGGGGAGAGGGGAAATGAGGAAACTGGTGAAATCCGAGTTCATCCCTTCTGGTTGGAGGGTTCCTAGGCGGAAGATGAGGCGCTCTTCCTCCAACCGTCGTGTTGTTGTGGTCTGGCGATGGAGGAGTCCCAGAGGTGTCTCTGGGACACCCGGACCAACCAACCCAATCACCCTGTGGCTCAACACTTCAACTCCCCCTCCTACTCCACCAAGGATATGCAGGTCTTTGGACTCCTCCATCGCCAGACCACAACAACACGACGGTTGGAGGAAGAGCGCCTCATCTTCCGCCTAGGAACCCTCCAACCAGAAGGGATGAACTCGGATTTCACCAGTTTCTTCATTTCCCCTCCCCCCATCTTGAAGAAGGGCTTATGCCCGAAACGTCGATTCTCCTGTTCCCTGGATGCTGCCTGACCTGCTGCGCTTTTCCAGCAACACATTTTCAGCTCTAAGTTAATAAGGTCTTTTCCCTGGGATGGGAGAGACCATAACTCAAGGGCATAGGTTTAAGGTGAGAGGGGAAAGATTAAAAAGGGACCTAAGGGGCAAAAGTTTCATGCAAAGGATGGTGCATGTATGGAATGAGCTGCCAGAGGAAGTGGTGGAGGCTGGTACAATTACAGCATTTAAAAGGCTACTGGATGGGTATATGAATAGGAAGGGTTCAGAAGGAAAAGGGCCAAGCACTGGCAAATAGGAGTAGATTAGTTTAGGATATCTGGTCGGCATGGATGAGTTGAACTGAGGGGTCTATTTCCATGCTGTACATCTCTATGACTCTATGACTTTAAGTCAGGCCCCTGTTCATTTGTGAGGCTAAAGGATGAATGCTGAGGGAATTGGCAATGTCATGATACTCCTTCAAATTTGGGAGTGGATGGGACGCCGAGACAAAGTAGTTTGTACTTTATCTTGGGCCCTGGCCCAGTGCTTGTGTGCAGACACTGGTTTGAAATTTTGATGAGACTTGATGTCACCTAGTTTAAGTTTGAGATGCTGAGGTTGTTCTCCTTAGAGCAGAGAAAGTCAAGGTGAAATTTGATCAAGGCGATCAAAATCATGAGGGAGCCCTGGATGGAGTAGACATAGAGACACAATTCCCATTGGCCTAAGAGTCATGAACCTGAGGAGACCATTTTAAGATGTGTGGTGGGAGAACAATAGTGACAGAAGAAGGACATTCTTTTAACTCAGCGAGTGGTTAAGATTCAGAATGCACCTTCCTGAGAAGGTGGTGGAGATGGGTTCATTAGGAGCTTTTGAAAGGAGTTTGGACACATAGATGAAGAAAAAGAAATTGTAGCATTGTGAAGAAAGGAAAATGCGGGGTAGCTGGATTGTGCAAGCAGAGACCCAGCAAGGATGGAATGGCCTCTTTTTGTGTTTCGGTCATTCGGTGATTCTACAAAAAGAACATCTTCGCCATCTTAATCTGTGAATGCACAATATAATTTGATACTGAAGCTTTATGGGTCAGGAAGCCCTTAAGTGTGACCCCTGACCTGTGCCAAGTCCGTCCAAGAGAGATTATGATTGGTGCTAACAATCTCAACCTTGGCATGGGAAAATTCAACCGTGATGATGCGGTTCTGAATTGTTTGCTGTATGATCTTGATTGCTTTAAAGGGTGACTACTCCAATGACTTACTGACTAATCTCTCACCTTGCACACACCATATATTAGTACCTAATCCATAATCCTACTGACGGTATTCTAATTCACTTCAAAAGCTGTTCTCCTGTCACCCCTTTGCTTGCTAACCTACCTTGGTTCCCAGGGCAAAAACACCAAACATTCAACACTTTGCATTCATAATAATTCTTATTGCTGTAATGCCACCAACACTGCAACCCATCAAAGTCTTACCGTTCTTTGAATTCTGGCGCATCCCTATTTCCTTCCTGATTGGTCATCGTGCCTCCAGCTGTCTCGGCCCTGAACTCCTGAATTCCCTCCCTAAACCTGTCCACCTCTCTTTTAAGGTGCTCTTAAGACCTACTTCTTCGGCCAACCTTTAGGGCACCCGCCTGAAGATCTCCTCACGTTGTGTGTTATCCCACGAAGTGCCTTGCAAGGTTTTCTGAGGAGAAAGGCACTATATAAATGCAAGTTGTTGTTACATTGGTGCAGAGGTACTGCCTACGGGGAAAAGGGGGGGCAAGCATGGGGAATTGAATGGAACAAATGCAGGCATTGTCATCTGAAACAAATGCCCCTTGTAGCTCTCCAGCCGAGTTTATCTACAAGAACAAATGCAGCATCTGTTCATGTTGGAATGGGGCAACCATCAATCAGCAAGAACATTCCCAACAGATGCCTAACTTATAAGTCCCACCTCATGCTCATGTTCATCAGGACCCAAACCTAGAAATCTGTTTGGATGAACAATCTGCAAAATATATCAGGAGAGAATTGACAGATGTAATCACTTAGACAAAGAGTCTCTGATGAAGGCTGGGATATATGTACAGAAACACTATCCTATGCTCTTGTAACTTTAAGCTGACCACACGGCAGAGGAATAGAAGTGGGCCATTCAGCCCACTGAATCTGCTGCACCTGAATTCCACTCGCCTGCCTTTTCCCCATCACCCTTGATTCCCTTAGTGATTAAAAATCTGTCTGTCTCAGCTTTCAATGTACTTAATGATCAATCCTCAACAGCTCTCTGCAGTAAAGGATTCCATAGATGTACTACCCTCTGAGAGATGAAATTCTCCTCACCTCTGTCTTAAATGGACGATCCCTTATTCTGAGATTATGCGCCCAGTCCTTGACTCTCCCAAAGGGGAGAACTACCTTCCTGCATCTACCCTGTCAAATCCCCTGAGAATATTCTATATTTCAATCAAGTCCCCTTTCACTCTTCTATATTCCAACAAGTTTTTTTTCTTTATTTCTTCACAGCATGTAATACAAACCATCACCTCCCTTCAAGTATTTAAGCCACGCTACAAATCGCTGATGCACAGGTCAAAGCCTCTCTGGAGAGGCTCCTTGATCCATTTGGTCTCTGTCTCAATCACATCTCAGTCACATCACGGGCTCGGCAGCATTTATTGCCCATCCCCACTTGCCCAGAGGGCAGTTAAGAGTTAGCCACATTGTTGTTGGTCTGGAGTCACATATAGGCAAGACCAGGTAAAGATGGCAGTTTCCTTCCCTAAAGGACATTACTGAACCAGATGGGTTTTTCCTGACAATTGACTCATGGTCATCATTAGATTCTTAATTCCGGATTTTTATTGAATTCAAATTCTACAATCTGCCTTGACAGAATTCCAACCCGGGTCCTCAGAGCATTGCCTGAGTCTCTGGATTAACAGTCCTGTGATAATACCATTAGGCCATTGCCACCCCAGTCTAGCATAGGCCCAATCCCTACCCATGGTCTCCTCATAAAATAGTCATTCCAGACCTGATAACACTAATGTGAACCTTCTCTGGACTGTCTCCAATGCCTGTATGTAGATGAGCAAAGAGCTAAACTTTGACTCAAATGTGATTGAGACTGAGGCCTAATGGATCAGGGACCCTCTCCAGAGAGGCTTTGACCTGTGCATCAGTGACTTGTAGCGTGGCTTAAAACCTTTGAAGGGAGGTGATGGTTGGTATCACAATCTTTGCTTGGAACTATTTGAATGGAATTGCTGGAAAAGCTAGCATTTTCTGCCTGTCTCTAATCACCCTTGGGGGGTGGGGGGGGGGGGGGGCGGTGGGGGCAGCTTGCCATTTGAGCAGGCATTAAGAGCCAGTCCCTGGTGTGATTTGGAGTCATGTGAAGACTGTGTGGATAAACAGCAGAGTTCATTAGCACAGCCCCATTAATTAGCCAGATGGTTTTTCCTGACAAGAGCCAATGGTAGATTCACATTGGCTGAGACTAGTTTTACAGATTTATTATTTGAATTTAGATTCCACCAGCTGCTGTGATAGGATTTGAACTCATGTCGCAGAGCATTAGGCTAGGCCTCTGGGTTACTGGCCCAGTGACATTAGCACCATTTCCCTGGTGTGCTATGCTGCTTCAAGCTGAGGTAATCGTTAGTGCAGTGAGGCCATTTTCCTGGTGTAACCCACAACTTCACCCACTTCATAAACATTAGTATTTCGGAAGGTCGCTGCTCAGTTTCCTCAGCATCTCAATCCCTGTCAACTTGCTTTCCAGGAACTCCAAGAGATTTCTCTTTTTCTCCCTTTAGAAAGGGAGGGCCTGATCACAGCTTCAGCTGGATGGGAGACAAAGAAAAGTCAAAACACGTTTCAATTTATCCAATTTCTTCACACAAAGGACAACAGGGGTTTGGATCTCTCTTTTGGAAATGTTCAGTCAATTGTAAGTTTTAAAATGGTATTGGTGGATGTTTGTTAAGAAGCATGCTTTTAGGGATCTGAGACCAAGACAGGTAGAGGGATGATGGTAACAGAGAAGCTATTACCTGATTGAATAGCACAGCAGGTTCAAGGCTTTAAAAACATTCCATCATGGGACAAGGTATGACCACCATTTGTTGTCCATTACTAACTGTGCTTGAGCAGAGTGGCCCACACACCCATTTCAGAGGATATTTAAGAGTTAACTACATTGCTGTGGGTCTAGAGCTATATATAGTCCAGACTGAGTAAGTGTGGCAGAATTCCTTCCCTGAAGAAACTAGCTTTGTACTTGCAGATGTATTTGAACCCAATGTAAGCCTAGGCCTCTAGATTACTAGTGTATTTTATGACTGCATTTGCCTCTCTCTCTCTCATTCTTCCACTCTTACTCACTCCTAACCCTACCCCACCACACCCCAGTTAGCCTATTCCTGCTCCTGTGTTCCTAAAGGATTAATGAATCATTTGAAATTTGTTACATTTCAGCTTTCCCCCTTTGAGTTGATTGAGCTGGCTAGGCCTCCTGAGGCAGCACCGTATGGGTACAGTAATATTGTCGCCATCATCTCCTCCTCCATCACACAACAGTCATGTTCATTAACATTGGCTTGTTAAGGTGATAACTCTTTCTCCCTTCGTACCTTAACTGGCAAGTGCACAGCTGAGTGGATCAAGAAGAGTCCAGGGCCTCTGTTGAGTTTGCTAATGTCAGCCAGGGGAATACCTACGATGCATTAATTTGTCTTGAAGTAGTAAAATCAACCAGCGTTTCCCCCCCCCCCTTACATTTGTATTGAGCCTTACCATTGGAAGGCAGCAGGGTCTGAGGAAGAGGTAATTAATTCACAGAACTGCTACGGTGCAGTAGGAGGCCATTGAATCTATCATACCAATACTGGCTCTTCAAACCAGCATCGTTACTTAGTGCCAATCTTCTGTCTTTTCCCCATATCCTTTGTTATGGACCAGACTGGAGCCGCCCAAAATATTTTAGGAAGGTGACCTAGACCTAACTTTTCCTTATTTGAAAGGCAGGTATGAGGTGGATATTCCAGGTGTGATGCAGCTGGTCAAACCACTCAGCTTCAAACAAACCAGAATTTATTTAAACATTGAAGTTGAAAACGCAAACAAAAGGAAACAGACTTGAGAATAACTTTACTATTGGCGAACTTAACCTGAACTGATATAGTAATGTATCTAAGGAGCTGGTCCAATCCAGTAACATCACATAAGCACACCCCTTGGCAAAAACACAGATTCTTATAGGCGCTAAGGAACAAACTTCCAAAGAGATTTCAGAGAAAAAAGTCAGTCAGGAATCTTCACTGAAGTTTTCAGCCTTTCTGGACTGCAGCAGCTTCTTACTGATACAGCTAAACCAAACTAGAAAAAACCTGAACTGGGAGAACTGGCCACTGCCCTGCCATTGGGGTGGCATGGTTCCTCAATGGTTAGCACTGCTGCCTCACAGCACCAAGGACCTGGATTCAATTCCACCCTCAGGCAACTGTCTGTGTAGAGTTTGCACATTCTTCCCTGTGTCTACGTGGGTTTCCTCCTGGTGCTTTGGTTTCCTCCCACAATCCAAAGATGTGCAGATTCGGTGGAGTGGCCATGCTAAATTGCCCATAGTGCTCAGGGATGTGTCCATTAGTCAGGGGTAAATGTAGGGGAATGGGTGGGGGTTGGTTACTGTTCGGAGGGTCAGGGTGGACTTGATGGGCCAAAGGGCCTGTTTCCATATTGTAGGAATTCTATGATTCTGGACACTTTGGCACCTCTGTCTTTATGACCTCTCTTTGAAAAAAAAACCAAGGACGTGGGGTGGCACGGTGGCTCAGTGGTTAGCACTGCTGCCTCACAGCACTAGGGTCCCAGGTTCGATTCCAGCTTTGGGCAACTGTCTGTGGGGAGTTTGCACATTCTCCCCATGCTAAATTGCCCATAGTGTTAGGTGCATTAGTCAGAGGGAAGTGGGTCTGGGTGGGTTACTCTTCGGAGGGTCGGTGTGGACTGGTTGGGATGAAGGGCCTGTTTCCACACTGTCGGGAATTTAATCTAAAAGTAACAGCATTGTCGCACCTTGCAGACTATTTATATCCAAATGATCATCTAATGCCCTCTTGAATGCTTCAAAGGAACCTATCTCCACCACATTTCCAGTCAGTGAGTTCCATACCCTAACTACCTGCTGTGTGAAAAACTTTTTTTCTCACATTACCCTTGCTTCATTTGCACGTCTCTTCAATTTATGCAGTCTCGTTCCTGCTCGTTGTACCAGTGAGAACAGCTTCTCCCTGTCCACTCTATCCAGCCTGCTCATGATTTTGAAAACCTCTATCAAGTCTTCTCTTAGCTGCCTTCTGTCCGAGTAACACAGTCCCAACTTCCTCAGTCGATGCTCATCACTGAACTTCGTCATTCCTAGAACCAATCACTTCCGCACTCTTATCCCCAGTGCATTGATGTCGCTTCTGAAATGTGGCGCCCACAACTGTACAGAGTACTCCAACTGAGGTTTAACAAGTAACATCTTACCTCCCCATCCCCCTGCTGACCCCTCCAGCAATCACCTCTATTATATTGCCAGCTCTTGAAGATTGGAGTCTCCATGAATAAATCTTCAGGACACTGTTGTGTGCAACTCCAGAGAAAAAAAATCATTGGGACGTTAATAACGGTTGGTTTTTTTTCAATGTTCTTTAGCTATTTCTCCTTGCTAGATGTAAAAATATCAAAGTTAGGGAAAAAAAGGCTGTTTAGCTGACAGTCAAGCAACCATCCAACTCACTAATGATCTTTTTGCATTCCAGTTGATGGAGGAAATTTCACGCTCCGCAAACATGGATGTGTTTTTTGACTATAATGGCTAGAGTGTGAGGGTAAAGCATGGGGTGGACTCTCCAGGAATAGACTAGTGACAGTTGGCTACCTTACCCTCTTTGAAGGGCAATCAGTGACCTCCTGGGGTCATGATTGAGAACTCACGACCAGCAATAGCATAACATAGGGAAGCTAACTTACAAAAGGGTGTTCGGTGCAGAGGAGACCATACAGCCCACTGTGCCTGTACCAGCTCTTCAAAGGAGTATCATTACATAGAGCCAATCTTCTGCTTTTCTCCCACATACCCTTGCACATTATTTTTGTCCTAATAATTGTCCAGAGCTCCTTGAACACCTTGATTGAACCTGCCTGCACCATATTTGCAGGCAGTGCATTGAACACAGTAATGACTCGCTGTCTGAAACAGATGTTACGCACATATGTATTGGGGCGGCACGGTGGCTCAGTGGTTAGCACTGTCGCCTCACAGCATCAGGGTCCCGGGTTCGATTCCAACCTCAGGTGACTGTCTGTGTGGAGTTTGCACATTCTCCCCGTGTCTGCGTGGGTTTCCTCCAGGTGCTCTGGTTTCCTCCCACAGCCCAAAGATGTGCAGGTCAGGTGAATTGGCCGTGCTAAATTGTCAATTAGGTGCATTAGTCAGAGGGAAAAGGGGTTTGGGTGGGTTACTCTTCAGAGGATCGGTATGGACCTGTTGGGCTGAAGGGCCTATTTCCACACTGTAGGGAATCAAATCCAGTCATCAATTTTGTTTCTCCTACACACCACTTTAAATCTATGCTGTCTCATGCTAAAGCCTTTTACAAATGTGAGCAGTTTCTCCTTATCTACTCGATCTAGCCCGCATATGATTTTGTAAAGGCCTATCAGATCTCCACTAAGCCTTCTTCTTTTGAAGAGAAGAGTCCCAACTTCTTCAATCTCGCCTCATAATGGAAGATTTCCTGATGAGCCAATGCCTTTCTGCAAGAGGGTTTTAACATGAAAATAACTTGCATCTATATATAGCACTTTTCACTACCAGTGATGAAGCCAATAAGTAACTTCCAACGTGCTATCCCTGTTGCAGGAATTGGTGAAAACACACACACATACCACAGACAGGCCGGTCGCAAAGGTGGAAAGGAGTAAAGCAACATAAAAGTGCCTGTTCAGTCTCACACCTCATAGTCACTGTCATTAGAATCCACAGCGCAGTATTTCGATGGGATACATTGATGAATGGAGTCTCTCAGACTGAATGACTTTGAATAATGGATAATACTGTACTGGGCAAAAGCTCCATTGTATATATGCATTAACTGAACAATGAATTTTTAGAGTGATTAAATGTAAATGTACCATGTGTAATTCAGGCTGTTTGGAATAAGCTTATTTTTTTGAACTGGAGATGTATCTGTAAATATAAGATTTGTAATTAGTGCATTACTGGTGGTGATTATTAGTCTGACAGAACTGGTTTATCATTCCACCCACTCAATGAATAGTGGCCAACAGACTGATGCTTTGTTCGGAGTCCCCTGGCCGCTTTCATGTGATGTTGGCTTGCTCTGCTCCTAATAATGCGTATTCCTTCAGGACCCTTGGTCACACAGCACTGAGATTCCAGGCTTTCTGAATCTCTGGAAGTCTTCAAGAGTTGAAAACTGAATGGTGCTGCAAACAAAAACCCGGGTGAGAAATGAAATAACTCCACAGAGGCTGGTATCCTGTCACCAAGTCACCCTTTATTTACACATGCGTAGTCCTTGACACAGGTCCGGCTTGCTCAGAGCCTGCTCTCAGAGTGAACAGAACCTCTGACACTCCTGTTTCTGTCTGTCAGCTAGGGCTCCCTGATTGGACCATATTAACAGCTCCAATCAGGGCACTCATATTCTGAGGTCCACCTGGCTGACCCCGTTACAATAGAACATAGAACAATACAGTGCAGCACAGGCCCTTTGGCCCTCGATGTTGCGCCGACCTGTGAACTAATCTAAGCCCATCCCCCTACACTATCCCATAATCATCCATGTGCTTATCCAAGGATTGTTTAAATCTCCCTAATGTGGCTGAGTTAACTACATTGGCAGGTAGGGCATTCCACGCCCTTACCACTCTCTGAATTAAGAATCTGCCTCTGACATCTGTCTTAAATCACCCCTCAATTTGTTGTTATGCCCCCTCGTACAAGCTGACATCGCTATCCTAGGAAAAAGACTTTCACTGTTGACCCTATCTAATCCTCTGATCATCTTGTATGTCTCTATCAAATCCCCCCTTAGCCTTCTTCTTTCCAGTCAGAACAGGCCCAAGTCTCTCAGCCTTTCCTCATAAGACCTTCCCTCCAGACCAGGCAACATCCTGGTAAATCTCCTCTGCAATTTTTCTAATGCTTCCACATCCTTCATGTAATGTAGTGACCAGAACTGTACACAATATTCCAAGTGCGGCCGCACCAGCGTTTTGTATAGTTGCAGCATGACATTACAGCTCCGGAACTCAATCCCTCTACCAATGAAACCTAACACACCGTATGCTTTCTTAACAGCACTATCCACCTGGATGGCAACTTTCAGGGATTTATGTACATGTACTCCAAGATCCCTCTGCACATCCACACTACCAAGAATCTTTCCATTGACCCAGTATTCTGCCTTCCTGTTATTCTTCCCAAACTGAATCACCTCACATTTATCAGCATTGTACTCCATTTGCCACCTCTCAGCCCAATTCTGCAGTTTATCCAAGTCCCCCTGCAACTTGCAACATTTTTCCACACTGTCCACTATTCCACCGACTTTAGTGTCACCTGCAAACTTACTAACCCATCCACCTATGCCTTCGTCTAAGTCATTTATAAAAATGACAAACAGCAGTGATCCCAAAACAGATCCTTATGGCACACCACTAGTAACCAGACTCCAGGCTAAATATTTTCCATCAACCACTACTCACTGCCTTCTTTCAGAAAGCTAGTTTCTAATCCAAACTGCTAAATCATACTCAATCCCATGCCTCTACATTTTCTCCAACAGCCTACCATGTGGAACCTTATCAAAGGCTTTACTGAAGTCCATGTACACAACATTAACTTGATCACCTTCTCAAAAAAATTCAGTGGGGTTTGTGAGACATTACCTGCCCTTGATGAAACCATGTTGACTATCTGAAATCAGATTGTTGCTCACTAGTTCATTGTAAATCCTATCTCTTACAATCCCTTCCAAAACCTTTCCAACAACAGACGTAAGGCTCACTGGTCTATAATTACCTGGGTCATCTCTACTGTCCTTCTTGAACAAGGGCACAACATTTGCAATCCTCCAGTCCTCTGGTACTAAACCTGTAGACAATGACGACTCAAATATCAAAGCCAAAGACTCTGCCATCTCCTCCCTAGCTTCCCAGAGAATTCTCGGATAAATCCCATCCAGCCCAGGAGACTTGTCTATTTTCACTCCTTCTAGAATTGATAACACCTCTTCCTCACTATCATCGATCCTTTCTAGTCTCATATCTCGTATCTCATTCTTCTCCTCTACAATATTCTCCTTTCCCTGAGTGAAGATCAATGAGAAATATTCATTTAGCACTTCTCCGATCTCCACAGGGTCCACAAACAACTTCCCACTTCTGTCTTTAACTGCCCTTGTTCCTACCCTAGTCACCCTTTTAATCCTCACATATCTATAGAAAGCTTTAAGGTTCTCCTTTATTCTACCTGCTAAAGTCTGCTCATGTACTCTCTTTGCTCTTCTTAACTCTCTCTTTAAATCTTTCCTAGCTAATCTGTAACTCTCCATCGCCTCATCTGAACCATCTTGTCTTATCGTCGTATAACCCTCCTTCTTCTGCTTAACGACATACAAATTCTGTAGTAAACAATCATGTCAAAAAATTCACAGGGACATTATAAAGCATCGTGTGCTTTCTTTGTTTCTTTTGATGACTTTATCTTTGAAGTTCTAAACAAAAACAATTGGCAATGGGAAGGAAAGGCCAATTGATCAAAGTTGGCATTCGACCATGTGGGTACTGAAAGAGTCTGCTCTCCTCTGTGGGAAAGGCACTGTTTCACAATGACGGCCTGTTGGGTAACTGGAGGTGGTGGCGTTGGTTAGAGACTTCAAGATCTGACAAAGCATCTGGGACTGCATCCATCCAGGATTGGCAAACTCAGCAACCACTTGTCACATCAGATCCATTTTTCTGACAGTGAGGCAGGGTTTACTCAGCGATTAGTTGGGGCATTGGATGTGCAGCCTGGAAATATGGAGGCAGGGTCAAGTGAGACACTCAAGGGCATTGGATGACTATTTGGATGGAAATGGTGTGCAGGGATGTGGGGGTAAAGGTAGGAGATCGGCATTCAGTGTTAGCATTGGTGCAGGCATGATAGGCCAAAAGGCCTCCTTTTGCACAGTGACAGTGCTGTGAAGGTGGTACTCCTTGGCTGACCACGTTACCTCTGAGTCATGGGATCTGCAAGTGTCAGCACAATCCAGTTTCAATCTATCCATCCCACAAAGTGAATGAGGTAGACTTGGGTTGAAAAGCTCTATTTTTCACATTTCTTTGCAGTCGGCTGGGAGCATAATTGGGCAGGAGGTAAATCATGCATCCCCTTCCCAAACATATCCCCATTCCAGAAGGAGAAGTTAAAATAGATTCTGAATTGGATAGTTATTTCACTCTCCAACATTTTGTTGAATGTTGCCAGAGTCGGAGGATTTGAGCTACAGGGAGAGGCTGAATAGGCGGGGGCTATTTCCCCTGGAGCATCGGGGGCTGAGGAGTGACCTTATAGTGGTTTATAAAATCATGAGGGGCGTGGATAGGGTAAATAGACAAGGTCTTTTTCCCAGGTTAGGGGAGTCCAAAACTAGAGGGCATAGATTTAAGGTGAGAGGGAAAAGATTTAAAAGGGACTTAAGGGGCAACTTCTTCACGTAGAGGGTGGTACGTGTATGGAATGAGCTGCCAGAGGATGTGGTGAAGGCTGGTACAATTGCAACATTTAAAAGGCATTTGGATGGGTATATGAATAGGAAGGGGTTGGAGGGATATGGGTCAAGTGCTGGCAGGTGGGACTAGATTAGGTTGGGATATCTGGTCGGCATGGACGGGTTGGATTGAAGGATCTGTTTCTGCGTTATATGATTCTACCACACTTTGGTTACAGGAAAGTGAAAGAAAATGAAAAGGCCCCTACTCCCAGAGCAGAGTGAATATTATTTTTATTCTTCAGCAAACTAATCCTTGCCCAGTAACCTTTCTGATGACGGAGTTGACATTTAACGTGCAAACAGAAAAAAATGCTGATGTTACTCATTTTGAGCCACTGTCATATAGTTAAAACAAGGTGAGATTTTGCAAGGTTGAGAGTACAGTGTCCTCATATGCCTCTGCAATAGGAGATTCTGCTGGTTGACCAGGATTATAGTGCTTCATAAAATGACTATTTGTTACTGCAGTGCTAAAGAGGCATTTACTTGGCATCAGGTTCCATGTGAAAGTGGCAAGCTATGAATCATTAATCAATTGGAAGACGTGTCTCCAGCTTAGGGTGCAGTGTAACAAGATGCTGCTGATATTGAGCAATATTGTTCGGGGAATGAAGGCTTACCTCTTGCACTCAGTAAAGTTGTTGGGTTTTGGGTATGTTTTTTCTTTAAATAAACATATGTTTATTGCATTTTTAGGAGTTGTCCCTTTTACAAAAATGATGGGGCCCTCTCTTGACTCCCAGATTTTTTTTTGTTCTGTGCAGCATCTAGGTGGGTCTTTCAGCAAGGATTCCAGTGTCGAATGTGGCTCATCAGCCCCCTCAAGCAGATCAATCCAGGACCACTCCTCCAAAAAGCAGCAGGAGAATGTGTCCTGCCGGCCTGGCCAATATCAACACTTCAACCAGCATTACAATTAAACAAAAACTAAAGCAACAACAGAAATTGCAGGAGAAGCTCAGCAAGTCTGGCAGTCTGGAGAGAAAGCAGAGTTAACATTTTGGGTCCACTGACCCTTCTTCAGAACTGAGAGTCGCTGGGAAAAGGTGGTATTTATGTTGAAGTCGGGGGTAGGGAGGGGAGAAGGAGTGAGCAGATAGGCAGAAATGGAGTCCAGAGATGGAGGATGACAGGGGGACAAAGGGATGGATGATAGCTTTTCATTCTGCCTGGTATGTTGATACTGGGGACCATAAGTGGGTATGCAAAAGCAACTCACATCATGACAGGATGTGGGTTGTGAGGGTGAGTAAAGGACGTGGAGGAGGGTGTTCAGGTTCTAAAGTTATTGAACTCGATACTGAGTCCTGAACGGTGCAGGGTCCCCAGTGGGAAAATGAAATGCTGTTCTTCCAGCTTGTGCTGACCCTCGCTGGAACACTGCAGCAAGCCCGAGACAGGGATGCTGACCAAGGAAACACGGTGATGTGTTGGAAGTGACAGGCAACAGGAAGTTGAGCCATCTTTGCAGACAGAACATAGGTGTTCCACAAAGCGGTCACCATTAAACATGTCATCAGTCACATCGCTGTTTGTGTGACCTTGCTGTGTTCACATTGTCTGCCTTATTTCCCACATGATGACAACGACTGCACTCCGAGAACCATTCGTTTCACAGTGACCATGAAACTTGTTGTTGAAACCTCCATCTGGGTCACTAACACCCCCTCAGGGAGGGAAATCTCCTGCCTTACCTGGTTTGGCCTACATGTGATGGAACATAGAACATAAAATATTACAGCACGGTATAGGCCGTTAGGCCCTCAATGTTCCACCGACCTGTGGAACCAATCTGAAGCCCATCTATCTTACACTATTCCATTTCCAACCATTCATTTATCCAATGACCATTTAAATGCCCTTAATGTTGACGAGTCTACTACTGTTGCAGGCAGTGTGTAAAACGCCCAACTATTCTCTGAGTAAATAACCTATCTCTGACATCTGGCCTATATCTATCACCCCTCAGTTTAAAGCTATGTCCCCTCGTGCTAGCCATCACTGTCTGAGGAAAAAAGCTCTCACTGTCCACCCAATCTAACCCTCTGATCATCCTATATGCCTCTATTAAGTCACCTTTTAACCTTCTCTTTAACGAAAATAGCCTCAAGTACCTCATTGTTACCTCATAAGACCTTCCCTCCATACCAGGCAACATCCTGGTAAATCTCTTCAGAACCCTTTCTAATGCTTTCACATTCTTCCTATAATGCGGCAACTAGAACTGTACACAATACTCCAAGTGTGCCCGCACCAGAATTTTGTACAGCTGCAACATGACCTCGTGGCTCCAAAACTCAATCCCTCTACCAAAAACAGCTAACACACCGTACATCTTCTTAACAACTTCATCAACATGGGTGGCAACTTTCAGGGATCTATGCACATAAATACTGAGATCTCTCTGCTCATCCACACTGCCAGGAACCTTACCATTAGCCCAGTACTCTGCATTCCTGTTGCTCCTTCCAAAGTGAATCATCTCACACTTTTCCGCATTAAACTCCATTTGCCACCTCTCAGCCCAGCTCTGCAGCTTATCAATGTCCCTCTGTAACCTGCAACATCCTTCCACATTGTCCACAACTCCACTGACTTTAGTGTCATCCATAAATTTCCAGACCCACAATTTGATTGACTCTTGAGTGCCCTCTGGAATAATCCAGCAAGCCACTGAGCTCAAGGGCAGCAAATTTTGGCCTTACCAGTGATACCCATATCCCAGGGAAGGGAACAATTAGTTTATAAATAGATACCTTGCCTCTAAATTTTATTCTCTTCTATGCAAATCTCCGGGGAACCACACATGCAACGACTTCTGCAACTGGAAGACAACGTGACCTTTGGGAACACTGGTGAATACAAGGATAGTGTCAGGAAAAGCTGTGGGAAAATGAATGCCTATAGCACCATCTCAGGCCAACCAACATGACTGCAAGATACTTTCCAATGCCAGGTGGGAATATTGTGGCAGGTTTTCTGGTCAATTCATACACCCTTGGGTCAAGTTGGGTTCAACTTTGACCATCAAACAGACTTCACAATGGACGTGACGGGACTAAACTAAGCCTTTAAACCCTGCATAGAACTGTTAAATAATGAGGCTTTTCACAATGGAAATATCATCGGATGAACTTTACTGCAATGAGAAAATGTATGGAAATTCCCAGTGAACAAGTGAGAGGTGGCAAGGGAGAGGGAGCCATGCTCTAGTTGAACCAGATCCTACACTCTTCCTCAAGGAAGAAAGTCTTAAAATTGAATGTGCAAATTTCCCACCCCTTTCCTTCTCCCGAGTTTATATTTTCCACCCAGGTTTGTGGGCTAGTCCAAGCCAGCAGTGACCAAGTTGTAAAGTTAGGGTTTGTCCAAGTGGCAAGAAAATCAAGTTTCAGGCAAAAGCCCCTCATCACTCATTCCTGATGAAGGGCTTTTGCCTGAAACATCGATTTTTCTGCTCCTCGGATGCTGCCTGACCTGCTGTGCTTTTCCAGCACCACTCTAATCTTGACTCTAATCTCCAGCATCTGCAATACCCACCTCCACCTTCGTCCAAGTGGCCCCACTGTAATCTCTCAGGGTGCTGTGTGCTCACTTCCCCTGTTCTGAATGTTTGTGAAGCTTCTGTAAAAGTGGCAGAGCCAATGGCTGCCCAACATTCGGGGATTAATATCACCACCTAACACCTGACAATGCTGTGGTCGGGACTGACAGTATGGGTGGGAAGGCAGAGTGCAATTTTAACCTGGCCTGGTGTCTGGGAAACAGGCAGGTTTGGGGCTGGTTCCTTTGTGCCCCAAACACACTGTACCACCCACACACCCCTCCCCCCACCTTCCATCTCATTGGAGCTAACCTGTCAATGATATCCAGCAGCTGGAGCTGTAAACCTGCCATTCATTCTCCTGCCATCCTGTGGGTTTTCAGCTCGATCCAGTTCAAATTGCTCCGCCACTCGATAACCCTTGGCCGGCTCAGAACCCAAAAGGGATTGCAGAGCCGACTCAAGGGGCTGAATGGCCCACTCCTGTATCTGAAGTTTGTTGACAAAACAGGACCTCCAGGCTGCGAGAGTTGTGGCATGTGATGGGCACGTGAAAGGTGTGCCCAGAGACAGGTGTCCACTGTGTTATTCCATGGAGTGTTAGTCCACGTGGCTACAACGCACTGATAAGTGCCAGCTCTTAACTGGCCCGCCAGTCTGCCAATTAGAAACCTAATAGCAACAGATCTGTGGCTCTGCTGATTAAAGAAATTGGCAAAGTTACTCTAATCGTTGGCATCACAGAAGCCCCTTTGAAACAGAGGAATTTGTTTTTGAAGGGTCTCGCATCTTCCTATGCAATTTAAATTATGGTTCTATCGGTAAACTGTGGCATGGAGAGTAATCACTGCCTCTGTAGACACTGTGAATTGTTTCTTTTTGTTATTCTATGTATTTTTTGTATATTGTACATTGCAAAAGATATCACAGAATAAACCATTCCGAGGACATGTAACATTGAGTGTTTTATTATCCCTTGGTGATGAATGATCCCACTTCACTCCAGCTCTTTGCTCTGGTGTGGACTTCTACTGTTCTTTCTTCTGAAGGTGTCAATTTATAGACAGCACTCAGTTTGCAAAACTGTTCTCATCTAAAGACAGACACAAGAGGCCTGTTGTTAACTTGCACTTCTCTTCGTGGAGAGCCACTTTGTGGGTGAAATAATTCCACAGTGGCTGGTATCCCGTCACCAAGTCACCCTTTATTTACACGTGGGGAATCCTTGACACTGATCCAGCTCCCTCAGAGCCAGCTCTCAGAGTGAACAGAATGTCTGACACTCCTTATCTGTCAGCCATGGTTCCCTGGTTAGAGTCATAGAGCCATAGAGACATACAACACGGAAACAGACCCTTCAGTCCAACTCGTCCATGCCGACCAGATATCCTAACCTAATCTAGTCCCATTTTCCAGCACTTGGCCCATATCCCTGTAAACCCTTCCTCTTCATGTACCCAACCAGATGCCCTTTAAATGCTATAATTGTACCAGTCTCCACCACTTCCTCTGGCAGCTCATTCCACACATACATCACCCTCTGTGTGAAAAAACTGCCCCTTAATTCCCTTGTACATCTTTCCCCTCTCACCCTAAACCTATGCCCTCTAGTTCTGGACTCCCCCACCCCAGGGATAAGACCTTGTCTATTCACCCTATCCATGACTCTCATGATTTTATAAACCTTTATAAGGTCACCCCTACAGCCTCTGACACTCCAGGGAAAACAGCCCCAGCCTGTTCAGCCTCTCCCTATGGCTCAAACCGTCCAAATTTGGCAATATCCTTGTAAACCTTTACTGAATCCTTTCAAGTTTCACAATATCCTTCTGGTAGGAAGGAGAGTGGATCAGATTAATAGTTCCAATCCCAAGAGGTGGACCTCATTACAATCATTGCAGTGGGTGTCTCCCACCCTAGGTTTGGTTAACTCTTGTTGGACCCAGAAACAGGAGCACAGAAGGCCTTTCAGTCCATCGAGCCTGCTCCACCATTGAACATAATCATGGCTGATTCTCTATTTCAACTCCATACTTTGCCTTCCTTCCCTTACCCATGACCACCTTTAGCCTCTAGGTATCTATTTCATTCTGTCTCCACAGCCTTCTGTGACAGAGAATAGCACAGATTTGCCACCCTCTAAGTGAAGGAATTTTTCCTCCTCTCAGTTCTAACTGGTCTACCCCACATTCTGAGGCTGTGATCTTTTGTCTGGACTCCCTGACCAGGAGGAGCATCATCCCTGCATCTAGTCTGTCTGACAGTGTCAGAATTTTATGCATTTCAATGAAATCCCTTCTCATTCTTCTTAATCCTAGTAAATGCAGGGCCTGTTGTCCCAATCTCTCCTCACATGATAAACCTGTCGCCCCAGGAATCAGCCGAGTGAACCATTGCTGCACTCCCTCTTTAGCAATTATAATGTAGAGTCGGTCCAACTTCCAGATATCTTAAGCATTTGGCCCATATTCTTTTAAACCCTTCCTATTTGTATACCCATCTAGATGCCTTTTAAATGTTGTTATTGTATAGGTACATCCTTTATCCGAAATCCTTGGGGCCAGTTGTTTTTTGGAATACGGAATTTTTCAGATTTCAGAATAAATGACATTTTCACAGTGAAATGAAAAAAAATCTAGCTAACGGCAGACACACGTGTGAATAGTACGAGCGCTGAGACATAATTGATGCCTGTCAGTGCTGGGCCACACCACCACATCGCGTCTGAGTGACATGGTTCAAGTGGGTGTGGAGTTGGGTCACCATTTCCTCTGGCAGTTCAATCCATACACACACACAATACTCCAGGTGTGTGGTCTCACCAAGGCCCTGTGCAGCTGCAGCAAGATTTCTTTGCTTCCAAACTGACACCCTGTTGTGAGGATGGCAAACAAGTCTTCCACGGGGTCTTGTGGTACAGTGGTACTGTCCCTACCTCTGAGCTAGAATGCCTAAGTTCAAGTCTCAATCTGCATGCTTGCTTTCAGTGATCGGACCTCCAGATACCTTTGAATATTAACCTTCCTTGATCAATCACCATTTCAATAATACTCTGCTTTGATTAAAGTGGACAGCATCACACTACTCTACATTTGTCCATTGGCACAACTTGTCTAAACCATCTTGAAACTTCCTCGTCACTCACAGGTCCACCTGGTTTTGTGTTGTCAGCAACTTTGGAAATATTAAATTTGATTCTTTCGTCCAAGTGTTGTGAATGACTAGTGCCTAAGAACTGATTCTTAAGGTTGTCACCTCCTTTCCCTCCAAAAAAATGCTCATTTTCTCCTATTCTCTATTTCTCACATGTTAACCAACTCTCAATCGATGCCAGTCGATTACTACCAATTCTGTAAGCTTTGGTTTCGTACACTAACCCCTAATTTGGGGACCTCATCGAAAGCTTTCTGAAAATTCAAATGCAATTATAGAATACAATTCAATGCAGCACAAGAACAGGCCCAAGCCGGCACTTTATCGTTATTTAGTCTCGCTACTTATTGCCCATACGCAGTTTCTATCCATCTGTTCGCCTCCCATTCCTGCATCTACCAAGATATGCTTTAAATGTTGCTAATGTGCCTGCTTCCACTATCTCCACAGTCAAGTGTGTTCCAGCCCCACCCGTCACCCTCTGGGTGAAAACGTTTCCTCACAGCTTTCCCCTAAGTGTTCCCCCTCTCACCTTGAACCTGTTCCCTCTTGTAGTTGAAAATACATCGCACTCACTGGTCCTCCCCATTTGTTTTACAAGTTATATCCTTAGAGAACCCTAGTGGATTTGTCAAACACTGTTTTTCTTTCATAAATCCACATTGTCAAATCACACTGGCATTTTCTGACCTTTACATTTTTGCCTACTCATCCTAAAGATTGAATATTCTTATATGTATTCAGTTCCCAGCCTTAGTTTCTCTGCAGCCACATTTTCATAATCGCATTTGCATTCTACCTGATGCGTTGCAGAAACTTTCACCACATGGTCGCTAAACATCTCACCACAATACTCCCACCATTAATCACCCAGTACACAATTTCTTGAAATACCCACCTCTGTTGGAAAAAGACCAGATCCTCCATTACCTAATTTCAGTGATTCTTTTCTTGGCTTCTTTTCATCCTCCCTCTATTCCCAATATCATTAAAACTAATACCGAGAAGTGCTCACCAGAGTAATTGATAAATCGTTGCCAACGGCAGTAGGCAGTAGTTACAGGAGACAGATTAAAGAGATTTCCAGAAGTATGAAAGGGTAGATAGGAATTTTTTAAAGCAGCAAATTGTTATGATAAAAGCAAAATACTGCAGATGCTGAAAATCTGAAAGAAACACAGAGAGTGCTGGAGAAATCTAGCAGGTCTGCCAGCATCTGTGCAGAGAGAAACAGAGTTAATGTTTTGAGTCCAGTTGTTCAGAGCTGGACCTGAGCCCATTAAATTTGTTACGAGGTAGGGGATGCTGCCTTAAAGGTGACAGCAGCAGCTTCAACGGTGACATTCAAAAGGAAATTGGGGTAATGCTTGAACCAGAGAAAATTACACGGCAATGGAGGAAGAGCAGGGGAGTGAGAGTAATTTGATACCGAATACAGGGAATAGAAACTGGAGTGGGTCATCTGGCCCCTTTGGCCTGCTCCATCATTGAAAGCGAAAATGAATAATTTTCCACCTCAATATTTTCTGCACTATTTCATTTCCATCCATGACTTTAATATCCAGAAATCGATTGATTTCTGTCTTGAACATATTCAGTGTGTGGCCACTGGGCTAGAGAATTTCAAAGATTGACCTCCCTCTGTGTGGTCATCTCGAACAATCTCAGGATAAGGGGTAGATTTTATCTCCTCAAACTAGAGCCCCCTTCTCCGCCAGAGGGAATCATCTTTCCTGCAACTGACAAACCCAGCAAGGACTTCAGCGTTCATGGAGATCACCTCTTAATCAACTCCATTGAACCAAAATCCAGTCCAAGTACACTGGGAAAGTAGATTTGAAAAACATATTTTTAAATGTTACTTTGATTTTACTCATATCTTGGTGACTCAGTGATTAATAATTAATTCCTGAGGGATCATCTGATTATTGGTGGTAGAGAATAGACCACTATAACAAGAAGTGGCACACCTGTCTTACATAACATAATTTATTGTCTAATTGCAACAGATATAATAAACATCAAACAGTTTTCCATAATTGCAACTATCAAGAGATTAACCAGAACTATCAGGAACCATATTCATCATATTTGCCTCCATAAATAACTATTTCTCTACCCAAATACCGTCCTTGGGTTAAGCAAATACAATTTCAATGTTAACCCTTTCAAAATCATCTCACCCAACACCTGCCCTAAGTTATTTTTAATCCCCATAGCTAACAGTTATTCATACATGCTTAAAACCACTTTTACATTTAACACTATCCTATCTCCAATTCTGGGGCTTCACAAATGGAGAGTGCATAGGACACGTTCCCTTCTGATTTGGAAAATTTGATGCTCTTTGGTGTCAGGACTGTTGACCTTGACTCTGAATCTCGAAATTGTGTTCCTGCTCAAAGATCTTTTATCTTTTGCGTGTACTTTGCAGAGGATGCTGAACATTTTGACCCTTGTCTGGAGAATCCTTAATCTGTTGAATTCCTTTCCTCTTCCCTACCACCTCAGGTAAATGCCCCTAATATCATCTGGAGCCATTTTAGTCTCATTGATGTCCACCATGGAAGATGGCTGTTCTGTTAAAACAAACTCATTTTTCCTTGCAGTGCGCTGGATTTCTAGACCAGGGAATTGTATTTTGGTTTGAACAGGTGATCTCTTTATTGCAATCTCCTGAATGTTAAGACCATGCAATCCCCTCTTCTCAATATTCTTCTGAATCTATGGACTTTGTTCTGGCTTCCATGGATTGGATGGAGCTCATTTAAAATGAGAATTAGATTTTATTGCCAGCTGTACTCAAGTACAGTGTTCAGAAGTTTTTTTTTCCATTTGTGGGATGTGGGTGTTTCTGGCTGGGCCCAGCATTTATTGTCTGTCCCTAGTTGCCCCTTGGGAAGCTGCCTTCTTGAACCTCTGTAGTCTTCCTGTCATGGGTTGACCCACAATGCCATTAGGAAGGGAATTCCAGGATTTCGACCCAGCAACTGTGAAGGAACAGCATTTCCAAGTCAGGATGGTGAGTGGCTTGGAGAGGAACTCGCAGATGGTGGTGTTCCCATACATCTGCTGCCCTTGTCCATCTAGATGGAAGTGGTCATGGGCTTTGGAAGGTGCTGTCTGAGGATATTTGGTGATTTCTGCAGTGCATCTTGTAGATAGTACACACTGCTGCTACTGAGCGTTGGTGGATGAGGGAATGGATGCGCTGATCAAGGATGGTATCAGTTCAATGTCAGGAGTACAGTAAAACAGAGAATCATAGAATCCCTACAGTGTGGAAACACGCCCTTCAGCCAAACAAGTCCACACCAACCCTCCAAGGAGTAACCCACCCAGACCCATTCCCCTATCCTATTATCCTACATTTATCCCTGACCAGTGCACCTAACTGACACATCCCTGAACACTATGGTAATTTAGCATGGCCAATTCACTGAACCTGCACATCTTTGGACTGCGAGAGGAAACCTGAGCACCCGGGGGGAACTCACGCAGACATGGGGCGTATGTGCAAACTCCACACAGACAGTTGCCGAGGCTGGAATCAAACCCGGGTCCTTGGCATTGTAAGGCAGCAGTGCTAACCATTGAGCCACCCTGAAAAGTGCACAAAGTCACCAGTCCCAGCACAATCATAGATACGATGTACCTTGGTACAAAATCTGAGGTACAAAGTAGAAGAATAAAGAAATAAAAGTTGAACATGGCAGTTCCTCTTTAGCATTCAGCCTGAAGATGCTCCAGACTGGGCTTTCCCCAAAAGGGGTCCCTCTCTCCACCACACTCCCATCTGCGCTGCCGCCTCAACGCTGACTGCCAACCGGACTCGCCTCTGACCGTTCTGACCTTGGCAATGCTACCAACCGCTGGAATTCAACCCAGCTCACCAGCCACCTCATCATCATGTGCCAAGGTCCTGCTCTAGGCCTGCCCAGCTGCTGTGACACTCCAGATGCTGATGGTATCGCCTCCAGCCTCTCTCCAGAAGGTAAGGTAAAATAAACAAACTAAAAACTAAAACTAAACAGGGAGAAAAAAATGAGCAAAGAAGAAGTGAAAAAGAAAACAGAATCCCTACAGTGTGGAAACAGGCCCAACTAGTCCACACCGACCCTCCGAAGATTAACCTACCCACACCCATTCCTCTACATTTACTTCTGACTAATGCACCTAACTTATACATCCCTGGACACTATGGGCAAATTAGCATGGACAAATTAACCTAATCAGTTTTGGAATCCGGGAGGAAACTCACACAGACACGGGGAGAATGTGCAAACTTCACATAGACTGTCACCCAAGATGGGAGTCGAACCTGGGTCCCTGGCGCTGAGAGGCAGCAGTGCTAACCACTGTGGCACCATGCCACCCTCAAGGATTGGACGAACCCTGAGCTCAGAGGTTGCTGCCTACCCTGCCATTTGCATTTGGTTCAAACAAATCTCTATTCTCAATCCGCCCAAAGCATTCCAACTCTGAGTTGAGGGAGAGCAGTTCCCGGTTTGAACTTTTTGATTCAGTCTTCATTCACCCTCTGCAGGCTATCCATGAATGAGAGAATTTTCCCATCCTTATTTGTTTTTCTGGAGAACCACTGCACAGACAGCACGAGCTCTGACAATTCTGCTTCAAGAGGCAATGGATTGAAATGTTCTTCAGTGATGACAGGAATTTAAATGTTTTCACCAGTCTTGTAAAATCCATATGAAGGAAAAATACTCTGCAGATGTTGGAAATCTGAAACAAACACAGAAAGTGCTGGAGAAACTCAGTTGGCCTAGCACCATTTGTGGAGAGAGAAACAGAGTTAATGCTTTGAGTCTGGGTATGACAAAAGGGGTTGTTAATGGTGGAGAAAGATGGTAAGAGATGAGGCATGAAATTAAGGTGTGAAAGGGAGTGCACAGGCTCCCCTATTATGGGGTAGGGGGAGAGAATGTAAGAAAAATGGAGAGCAGACATAATGCAGTAAGTTTCTGAAGTTTTGAAATTCAGAATTGAGACCTTGAGCCAGCAAAGTGCCTAAGTGTATGATGAGATGTTCCTTGGTCTTGAGCTGTGCTTCATTGGAACATTGCTGCAGGACAGAGACGTTAGCATGAGAGTGAGAGTAAAATCTGTAACCATCCTCCTGTTGACAGTATGAAACAATTCTCTGATACTAGCATGGGTAATCCTGGGGAGGTGTCAGCATAATGGTATTATCATAGTGTGGAAGCAGGCCATCAGATCCACACTGACCCTGTATTTTCCATGGCTGACCCATTTAGCCTGTACATCCTTGGACATTACAGGACAATTTATCATGGGCAATCCACCTAATATGCACATCTATGTACTATAGGAGAAAACCAGAGCACCCGGAGGAAACCCGCACAGACATGGGGACAATGTGCAAACTCCACACAGATACTTGCCCAAGGGTAGGATTGAACCCTGGGTACCAAATGCTGTGAGGCAGCAGTGCTAACCACTGTTAATCTAAAGATCCAGCTAATGTCCTGGGGACCCAGGTTCAAATCCCAGTAGATGGTAGAATTTGAATTTTCTAACAAAATTTGGAATTAACAGTCTATTGATGACCATGAATCCATTGCTAGTTGTTGAATAAACTCATCTGGTTCACTATGTCCTTTAGGGAAAAACTGCCATCCTTACCTGGTCTGGCCTACATGTGACCAACAGCGATGTGATTGACTCTTAACTGCCCACTGGGCAATTAAGGATGGGCAATAAATGCTGGCCTGGCCAGTGATGTGCCACATTCCATGAATGAAGCAAGAAAAGACTTTCTCTTCTGCTGCGAGTGTAGGAAACTGAAATGTTTTACTGGTTGGTCCATGGCCAATTGGTTGACAAAAGCTCTCTCAGGCAAATAGTTCAACTAATTTTACTAACACAAGGATGTTCATGTTAAGACACCCATGCAGGCTCAAAAGTGAGGCATGTTGATTGTGAATCACATTCATTATTCCAACGATCGGACACTGTGTTGCAGTGTCATTTGTAACACACCTAAAGAACAATTAGTCACTAATAAATCCAACTGAGAATTTAACAGTCACATTTTTCCCAGAGCATGGTGAAAACGTGGGACTTGTTTCCACAGGGAGCGGTTGGACGAGTTGAATAAACACAGATAGAGAGATGAGAATAAGGATCATAATAATGAAGGGGGTGGTTTGAAAGTCATGCGAAATATAAACCCATAAACCTCATAATCCTGTACACTATTGGTAATCAATAATTTGTCAATCTCTGACTGAAACAGATTTTAAAAATGTATCTCCATAACCCTCTGTGGGAGAGAATTCGAAACGTCCACAACCTCTGAGTAAAAACACTTTTTGCTGTGTTTAAAATTTATGTGACATCTCTCATTTTTTTTTAAATTGCGCCCTCTGGCTCTGGACTCCCCAACCTTAAAACGTCTTACCTGCATTTACCCCAACTATCTCTTTAAATATTTTTCTACATTTCAATGTGATCTCTCATTCTTGAAAGCTTCCAGAGAATTCAGGCCCAGTTTGTTCAATCTCTCTTCTTAGCATAGTCCTACCATCCTAGGAATAAGTCTGGTGAACCTTTGTTAGACTCCCTTTGTGGCAGTATTAATTTTACTGAGATAAGGAGTGTGCAAAACTGCACACAATACTCTAGGTGTGGTTTCATCAAGCTCCTATACAATTAAAGCAAGACTTCACTGCTCTTGTATAAATAAACAAAGATCTGTGGGTGTTAGATATCTGAAACAAAAATCAGAAATTGCCGGAGAAACTCAGCAGGTCTGGAAGCATCTGTGGAGAGAAAACAAGTTAACATTTCAAGTACTTCATTAGATGGAGTGTTCTGATGAAGGGTCACTGTTATGGACCAGACCAACCTACACTGAAAACAATAAATGCTGGAGATCACGGCAGGGTAGATAGCATCCATGGAGACAGAGCAAGCTAATGCTTCAAGTCTAGATATCTCTGATGAAGAAGAAACTGGAATAACAACTCTATTGGGAAAATTAATAGAATTAAAGTTGACTTAACTACTAAACAGCAACATCCCCATAAACAGCCCCTTGCAAAAGACACATTTAGAAAAGCTGATTGTCTCACATGTAACTCTAGCAACAGGGAGGAACAATCATCAGGAGAAAACGCAGAAACTGTAGCAGGGAGAGATATACTCCAGCTTCCAAACCTGCAGAGATCCCAACAACAAGTGAAAAGTCCTGGTTCTGTGGGAACTTGACCCCACCCAATCATGCTGCTTCTATTATTTCTAACTTTAGAACAAAAATCCAAGGCCTTACAAGCTGTTCACTCTAGTGGCTCTGAGTAGTCTGCTTGTAACCTCTGCCTTAACACCCCTCTTCAAAACAAGCCAGGACAAAATGTACCTCTTAAAGCCATAGTATCATCATACTCACCAGACTTGAAACATTAACTCCGCTTACTCTCCACAGATGCGGCCAGACCTGCTGACTTTCTACACTCATTTCTGCTTTGGTTCCCTACTCCTGTACCCAAATCCTTTTCCAATAAAGGCTACATTCCTCTTATATTGCTGCATTTGCATGTTAGCCTTCAGTGACTTATCACACAGGACACCCAAATCCCTTGTATATCTACACTTACCATTTAAGAATTATACTGCACAGTTGGTTTTCTTACCAAAGTGGACAACATTTCATTTTTATACATTATACTCCACCTGCCATGTTCTTCTTATTAACTAAACCTGCCCAAATCCTTCTGAAGTCAAGTTAATCTTTCTCACCAAATTTGGAAATATTACATTTGGTGCCCACTTGCAAATCGTTGATACATATTATGAACAGTTCGGGCCCCAGTACTGATCCTTACGATACTCCACTAGCTTGCCAATGTGAGATTGACCCATTCATTCCTACTGCTTTCTGTCAGTTAGCCAAACATTAATCCACACCAGTAAATTCCCTCCTATCGCATGTGCTTTAAATTTTCTAACTCGCCTCATGTGGAGGCTTTATCAAAAGCCTTCTGATAATCTAAGCGCATGACATCCATCTATTCTCCATTATCAATTTAGTTTGCAACATCTTCAAAAACGTCCAATAAGTTAGTCAAACACGATTTTCCATTTGCAAACCCATGCTATACCCAGTCAGATCCTTTATAATAGATTCTAATGTTTTACTGATGTAAGCCTGCAGTTCTGTAGTTTCCTGTTTTCTCTCTCTCACTCCTTTATTAAATAACAGGCCAACACTTGCTTTGTCCCATCTCCAGGAGTCATTCCAGAATCCATTGAATTTTGGAAGATAATCACCAATGCTCTGAAGCTGGCAGCTTACTGAGTGAGAAAAGGCAAAGCTGACAAATTCCTGATGAAGGGTTCTTGCCTGAAACATCGATTCTTCTGCACCTCGGATGCTGCCTTACCAGCTGTGCTTTTCCAGCAACACACTCTCAAAGCTGATATTTGCCAAAAAAGGCAGGAGAGACCTTCCTCAAAGATAAAAGAGGCGCAATGTAGATCTTGCAACTGTTCCTGGGATTGCAAGCTTAGTTAAAGACTTATTGTAATTATAAGTGCATGAATAGGAAAGGTTTGGAAGGATATGAGCCAGGAGCAGGCAGGTTGGACGGGTTTAGTTTGGAGTTATGGTCAGCATGGACTGGTTGGACTGAAGAGTCTGTTTCTGTGCTGTATGACTCTATGACTATCTCTATAGCCACCTCCCGCAGCAAGCTGGGATGTAGTCCAGCTACTGGAGGTGTGATTAGCTCAGTTGGTTGGAAGGTTGGTTTGCAATACTAAGTGATCCAACAGCATAGGTTTGATTCCTGCACCAAGCAGAGGGTACCATGAAGATCCTGCCTTCTCAAACTCACCCCTCATTTGATATTCACAAATGCAAGTACACTCCTTATACAGAAATGCATGCATACACTCACATTCACTAACATATGAACTTACAAACCCACATTCCTAGACTTCTGCACACACTCTCAAATACACACACATTCTAATAACAATGCAAACACAAACAAATCCATTCGCACACATGAATCTACATATTCACACTCACAAGCATAGACACACACAGACGTATGTGCGTGTGTTTGCACATTGACACAGACATCCATCAGGGTGACCTTCTGACTGCTCATTTATGTTTCTGTGAAGCTGCTTCGGATGTTGCACTGTTTTAAAGAAGCCATTTAAATGCAATGGGGTGTTTTTGCTTAGTGTGCAACCTGTTAAATCAGCACAGAGCAGTTCACCTCGTATGAGAGCC
The DNA here is from genome assembly GCF_037043375.1 of Chiloscyllium plagiosum. Lineage (NCBI taxonomy): Eukaryota > Metazoa > Chordata > Chondrichthyes > Orectolobiformes > Hemiscylliidae > Chiloscyllium > Chiloscyllium plagiosum. The sequence goes on along the minus strand of NW_028270145.1, from coordinate 106,418,653 downwards.
TACAATTTTGATGAAACTTGCAAGAAATTCTCATGTTGTGACCAGGCCTGCAGTTAGTGCTGCTTTAACCCATTTATCTTGTTTCTTTTCCCCAACATATCCAACTTCTAAATGGCCCATTCATGGCTCATTAATCGCTGTTGTTCCTTTTGAAACACTTTATTCAGATTTGTTGAGGACAACCAGATGGCATTTGCTGCAACAGCTGCTCTTCTTATTTACTGTAACTGGCTTCAACGTGAATTAACTCATATTTTTTCGTTAGAGCTGTATCATTAAGAGATCGCCACACACATGGGCAAGCAACTAACCTAACTGTTGTCAGCAGTAATTGCTCTCTGAATTGAAACCACTCTCCCTGTTGAAACTACCTGCAGAACACTGCAATATCTTAATGGATGCCAGCTGCAGCTCAGTACATCCAGCTCGCCTGCGTGAGACACAAGGTTCAACACTCACAAAACCCCAGGGTGGCAGTGCCCCAGTAATATTGGGGGACTGCTGCACTGTTGAAAGCCTGTAGAAAACATCGCCCTTCCCCCCAACCTTGACCAGTATTTGCAGAAAAGCGTGGGGGGACTCTGTCATGTCCCCTGACCAGCAGTTGTCCTTCAGATGCACCAGGCTATTTACCGCAATGGTCGTTCTGGGATCTTGCTGTGCACTGACTGGGCATGGCTCCCAGCAGGCACATCACTCCACAAAGAGCTTGAAACCCCCCTGTGGGTCTTGGACCAGCCTGTTCCACGATTTCCTCCCTTCCCAATGTGACCACCTTTCATCAGCCGCAATGGGATTGGCTTCAGGTTGTGAAAGGTGTATTATTTTGAAGAAGTCTATCACGATTGACATTAGATGCAACCCCAATAAACACAGTGGTCCTGATGATTGATAAAATATAAATGGTCAGGGCATTAAAAAGAGAAAAAACAGAGGAAGACCTGCATTCATATAGTACTTTTCACATCCATTGGATTTTTCAAAACACTTTGCAGCCAATAAATGTCTTTTTAAACTGGGGTGTAATGTGGGAAACAGCCAATTTGCATTTATAAGCTCCCACAGCTTCTCTGTGACCAGTTAATTTGATTTAGCAATATTGATCGAGGGATAAATAGCAGAACATTTGAGACAATTCCCCATGTTATTCTCCAGATGTGGCTGTCCCCAGCAACAGCAGAATTTGTTGTCCATCCCTAATCGCTCTTCAGCTGGGCTTCTGCCTTGCTCAGTTATGTCGGAGGGCAGTTAAAAGTCATGTGGACTGCTATGAGTGTTGAGTCTCATGTAGGCCAGGGTTGGGTAAGGGCAGTAGATTTCCTCTCCCTAAAGGACATTTGTGATTAGCTCAGTGGTTAGCACTGCTATCTCACAGCATCAAGGATGTGGGTTCAATTCTAGCCAGAGGTGATTGTCTGAGTGGTGTTTGCACATTCTCCCCATATCAGGGTGGGCTTTCTCCCACAATCAAGAGATGTGCACGTTAGGTGGATTGGCTGTGCTAAATTGCCCCGTAGGGTTGAGCGATGTGCAGGCTGGATGGATTAGCCGTGAAGGGTGTGGCAGTTGAATGTTCTTTGGAGGGTTGGTATAGGTGTGATGGGCTGAATGGCATGCTTCCACACTGTAGGGCTATGATTGAACCAGATGGGTATTTCTAATATTGGATGAAAGATTCATGATCCCTATCAGTGCAACTAGCTTTCAATTCCTGACCTTTTATAATGAATTGAATTTAAGTTCCAACAGATGCCACAATGGGATTTGAACCCTTGTCCCTGAACCAGACCCCTGTATTACAAGTCATGATTACTGATATTACTATTAAGTCACTATTTCCCTTCATCTGAAAATAAAGGTTCTTTTGCATCCAGTGGAATGTTAAAATGGGTCTTGGTTTAGTATCATATCCAAAAGACAAAATATTATGAAGGGTTTTGACAGATAGAGAATAAAGGCAAGCTGTTTCTAGTGGTTGAAGGGTCAGTGACCAAAGATTTAAGGTCATTGGAAAGAGATGACATGAGGCAGATGTTTATTTTTTATGCAAGGAGTGATGAAGATTTATTGCCTGATTGGATGGTGACGACACATTGAAACATGGCCTTTGAAAGGAAATTTAAAATTTGAACAAAACAAATTGTAAGGATATGAGGAAAAGCGAGGAATTGGGCTGTCTGGATTATTCTTTGAAAAAGCCAGCACAGACTTTGTGGGCCGAATGGTTGCGTCCAATGCTGCACCATTTTATGAAGTGGTCAGTTTTGGCGTCATTGGTAGCACTCACAAGGGTCCAGGTTCAGTTCTCCCTTAAGGGACTGAGTATTAAATGTAAGGCTGACTACAGCTCAGTGGGAGTGCTGCGCTGTCTGTGGTCCTGTCCTTCAGATCAGACATTGTGCCAAAGCCCTGTTTGTCCTCTTTTACCGAGGATTCCCAAATCTTGCCTTCTTTATCTTTCACCCTCACAGGAACATGTTGGTCCTGAACTCTAATAACAACGTTTAAAAGATTCCCACATATGGATTTACCCAATCTAATTTTTCCAGTTCCTGCCTAATATTGTAATTAGCCTTTACCATTTTAGCACTCTCGCCCATGAACTAGTCTTATCCTTATCCATAACCATTTTAAAACTTACAGAATTGTGATCACTTTTTCCACTGAAACCTCAGTCACCTGACCCAATACAAGGTCTACTATGGCCCCTTCCCTAGTCGGACTATCTGCATATTCTTTCAAGAAATCCCCCCTGATTGCACCTCACAAATTCTGCTCCATCTAAGCCCCTGTCACTAAGGGAATCTTAGTCAATATTGGGTTAGTCATATAGAATGAGCTGCCAGAAGAAGTGGTGGAGGTGGATACAATTACAACATTTAGAAGGTATCTGAATGGGTATATGAAAGGAAAGATTAAGAGGGATGTGGGCCAAATGCTGGCAAATGGGACTAGGTCAGATGAGGATGTCTGGTCACTACGGACAAGTTAGACTGAGGGGTCTGTTTCGGTGCTGTACAACTTTATGACAATGACAAGTTAAAGTCAATCAGTACCACAACCCTGTTGTGTTCATTTCTTTCCCTGATCTGTTTACATGTTTCTTTAGTTCCCACTGGCTATTGGGAAGCCTATAGTGTAACCCTGTGATAGTGGTAACACCTTTATTAATCCTAAATTCTACCCTTATGGCCTCGCTGGATGAGCTCTCCAAGATGTCCTCTCTGTATCATTTCCTTAATCAGTAATACACCTTGCCCCACCCCACTTACAACTCTCTCTACCATGCCTGAAACATCTAAGCCTGGAATGTTAAGCTGCCAGTCCTGTCCTATGCATTAATTCAGACTCTAAGCTTATCTGCCTTACCAGCCTACCTCTTTATATTACAATAAATACACTTCAGACCGCTAGTCTTGCAGTGTTCATTAACCTGGCTGTATCTGTTCTTCCTACCTTACTTGACTTAGACTCTACCTTCTCCTCAAACACTCCACATGCTGTCCTACCTCCCTGCCACATAGTTTAAAACCTCCCAAATGGCACTAGCCAACCTCCCTGCCAGGATATTTGAACCAAGCCAGTTTGGGTGTAACCTGTCTTTCTTGTACAGGTTCCACCAGCCTTAGTAGAGATCCCAATGATCCAGATATTTAGGCCATCCCTCATACACCATGTCCTTCAGCCATGCATTGAACTGTATTATCTTCCTATTTCTGGCCTCACTAACATGTGGCGGAGGGAGAATTCCAAGATTAGAACCCTAGATGATTGTCATTTTTCCTGATTTATAGCAGTAGATGCACTTAAATGTACTTAGGGACATCCAGTATTCGACAAAATGTTGGATAAATGCATAATGGATGAAAGATGGCATGGTGGCTCAATGGTTAGTGCTGCTACCAAACAGCACCAGGGACCCAGGTTCCATTCCTGCTTCAGCTGACTGTCTGTGTGGAGTTTCCACACGTTCCCTGTGTCTGTGTGAGCTTCCTCTGGGTGCTCCAGTTTCCTCCCACAGTCCAAAGATGTGCAGGCCAGGTGAATTAGCCATGCTAAATTGCCCATAGTGTTAGATGCATTAGTCAGAGGGAAATGGGACTGGGTGGGTTACTCTCCAGAGTGTCATTATGGATGCGTAGGGCCAAATGGCCTGTTTACACACTGGAGGGAATCTAATCTTACCACAATTCTTTCTAATCCTACATTTTCAATTCTTGATCTCCGTTTTGCTACCAATGAAAAATTAAAACTTTCTTCCAAAGCAATCTGGAATTGGACAAACTCTTGAAGTCCACTTTCTGAGTTTAAACACTTCAATTCTGGTTGTGTATCCCACAGCATCACAACCCTTTGTGTAATGACAGTTTTGCTCTATATCTCTGCTAAATCTCTACCATTTCAACTTAAAAGCAAATTCTCTTTTAATAGATTTCTCATTCAATAATCTGTTTCCATCCAAAACAAGAACATGCATATTTATATTTAACATAAAACATGCCAAGGCATTCACAAGAGCATTAACAAACAGAATTTATTTTTGGCACCAAACTAAATTGCAAGATGTAAGGCAGAAGACCAAAAGCTCAGTGAATTACATATAAGAAGTGACTTTTCTTTATTTTTATCTTGTGGAATCTAGACATCACTGGTTGGGCCAGCATTTATTGACACTCCTTCACTGCCTTGGAAAAGGTGGTGGTGAGCTGCCTTTGTAGACCCACAATGTTATTATGAAGGGGGTTCCGGGACTTTAACCCAACGGCAGTGAGGAAATGATATATTTCCTCGTCACAATGGTGTACACTTTGGAGGGGGCTTGGATGGGTGTTCCCATGCATCTGCTCCCCTTGCACGTCGAAAATCGTAGAATCCCTACAGGGTGGAAAGAGACCATTAAGCCCGTTGAGTCTGCATCGATCCTCCGAAGAGCATCCCACCCAGTCCCACCACCTGTAACTTTAACCCCCTCCCCGACCAATTTCCATGGATAGCCTACCTAGCCCGGATACAATGGGTAATTTAGCATGGCCAAACCTGCATGTCCATCTAACCTGCACATCTTTGGACTGTGGGAGAAAACTGGAGCACCCAGAGGAAACCCATGCAGACACGGGGAAAGCATGCAAACTTCACACAGACAGTCATCTAATTTAAAGAGTTTGGGGCTTTGGTCAAGTTCGGGGCTCAGGAAGATGTCTGGCAGAGTCATTAAAATCATTGATACTCATGTGACCACAGTTGGTGAAATGCAGGTATCTTTACTGATTGATTTGTTGGTTTGTTTTTATTGTCACTTGTTGGGTTGGAGGCTGGAAAACCTTTCTAGAGAATAGAAAGGGTGCGAGAGCTATACAGGGGTTTGATAGCAAGAATGTGAATTTTAAAATTGAGTTGTTGATGGATTGGGAGTGAATTGTGGAACTCATTGCAACAGAAGGTTGTGGAGGCCAAGTCATTGAGTTTAGTTAAGACAAAGGTAGATAGGTTTTTGATTAGTAAGGGGATTAAAGGTTACAGGGAGAAGGCAGGAGAATTGGTTTGAGAACCAATTTTTGCAGTGGCACAGTAGTTAGCACTGCTGCCTCACAGCGCCAGAGACCTGGGTTCAATTCCCACCTCAGGCAACTGTCTGTGTGGAGTTTGCACATTTCTCACCATGTCCGCATGGGTTTCTTCTGGGTGCTCCGGTTTCCTCCCACAGTCCAAAAATGTGCAGGTTAGGTGAATTGGCCATGCTAAATTGCCTGTAGTGTTAGGTGAAGGGGTGAATGTAGAGGAATGGGTCTGGGTGGGTTGCTCTTTGGAGGGTTGGTGTGGACTTGTTGGGCTGAAGGGCCTGTTTCCACTCTGTAAGTATTCTAATCGAAAAGCATATCAGCCATGATCGAATGGTTAAACAGATTCAATGGGCTGAATGGCCTAATTTTGCTCCTGTAGCTTATGGTGTTATGGGAGCCAGGGTTGGTCAGCGAGTACAGGATTGATAGATAAATAGGAGTTGGTGCAAATTAGGATATTGGCAGCAGAATTTTATATTGAATTTATATAGGATTTGGAAAGTGGCTGCCTGACTAAGTGCCTTTGCGAATGGTCAAGTCCACAATGTTTTGTCCCTTCATAATTTTAAAGATGGGTATTAAATCATCTGGCAGTCTCCTCTGCTCTTCTTGACGTTGTGGTGGACGCATGTAAAACAAAGTCACTGAATGAGGCCAAGGTAATGTGATGAAGTAAGGGAGCATTGAGAGCTGATTTATAACATACAGAAATAGAAGCAGTTAGTAGGTCATTAGGCTGATCTGCCCTTCAGTATGGTCAAACTGGTCTGCAGCTTCCTGCTCTCTCTCTCTCTCTCTGTAGCCCTGTATTCCTCAAGATTTCTCTTGGAACATGCTATTGTAGGGGCTGCCATGTGTGATGTTGGGTGGGGAGGGCATCACCAACCCACCCACCCCCTGAACTTATCCCCATAATATTGAGTTGTCTTTTACACAAAGCTGTACTTCGAATTAACCCGTTCATAGGTTTTATTACACACCGCTGGACTAGGTGAGATTTGAACTGGGCCTCCCGGTTTAGGAGTAGGGGCACTACCACTATGCCACGCAAAGGTCCCTTCATTATAGTGAGGGTGTCTTTTAACACCCTGTTTAAGATGTATTTTAATTATATTTGTAGTGATTGCAATGAGGTCAGCCAAGTGGACCTCAGAGGATATGAGTTCCCTGATTGGGGCTGTTAATCTGGTCACCTCAGGGAGTCCTGGCTGACAGATAAGAACAGGAGTGTCTGACATCCAATTCACTCTGAAAGCTGGCTCTGAGGGAGCTGGAGGAGAAAGTGAGGTCTGCAGATGCTGGAGATCAGAGCTGAAAATGTGTTGCTGGAACAGCGCAGCAGGTCAGGCAGCATCCAGGGAACAGGCTTATGCCCGAAACGTCGATTCTCCTGTTCCCTGGATGCTGCCTGACCTGCTGCGCTTTTCCAGCAACACATTTTCAGCTCTGAGGGAGCTGGATCAGTGTCATGTACCATGGACATGCAAGAAAAGGGTAATCTGGTGGACAGGATACTGGTCTTCATGGTCTTCATATTTAACTAATTTTTCCTAATGAAATGGTTCAGAGATGTCATTACACACCCCGGAACAGGAGGGACTTGAACCTGGGGCTCCCAGTTCAAGGATGGGGATGCTATCACTGTGCCATAAGAGGGCCCCAATGGGGAGGGTAGGCAAGTGTTCAAAACCAGCAACACCTGACACCCTCACCATTTGTAACGAAATCATTAACGATGAATTGGACTTGCTAAGATCTCAATCAACCCTATGTTAGCCTGTGCCTGCCATAATTGGTTGGCATTTAAAATAAAACACTCATGAGATGTAGGCATCATTGGCTTTTATTGTCCATTCCTAGTTGCCTGCCCATATTTTCCTTCAGTTTTAAAAACACTAGGAAGGGAGTCCTATCTTTGGAGGCTATCTTTGGTGCATCGGAGGCAATCCTCGCCCCTGAGGAAGTATTTCCTCCCTTCCTTCATAACCCAACCTATGACCCCACTCTTCCAGCTCAATATGCTCCTGATGAAGCTTACTCTGGGATCCGTGATTGCATTCCTCTTGGATCTGCCTGCACTACTGACGATGCCCACTAGTGTGCTGTGGTGCTGTCAGGACTGCTGGACTGCCAATTGGAATGGTCAGCAGCTCAGGAGGGTGGGACCTCCTCTCTATTAGGGGGCAGAGGTCCCACTTTCAATGGTGTCCACAGCACGTTATTGGCGTAGAGGTAGATATTTGTTTCACTGGTCGATCTCAGGGCTGTATGAAGCAGTCCACCCTACATCCCCAAGCCCCTCACCCCAGCACTGAAATCTAAAAATTTCAATCTTGAATATACTTGATGATTCACATTCACAGCTGAGGCAGAGAGTTTAAGAGCAGGAAGGTTATGCTGAAACTGTATAAAGCATTGGTTTGGTCACATCTAGAATCATAGAATTTTGCAGTACAGAGGGACACCCATTCAACTCATCATTTCTGGACCGGCTCCCCAAAGACCCACCCAACTGGTCCCATTCCCCAGCCCTATCTCCATAGCCCTCTAAATTCATCATTTTCAAACACATATCCAGCAAGAGAGCTTGGAGTGAGGTGAGGAGAAAGTTCTTTACTCAGAGAATTGTTAGGATTGGGAATGCATTGCCTGGGAGAGCGGTGGGGGTTGATTCCATACAGAATTTCAAATCAGCTCCCACCGCTCTCCCAGGAAGCGCATTTCCAATCCTAACAACCCTCTGAGTAAAGATGTTTATCCTTGTCTCACCCCAAGCTCTCTTGCTGACATTGTGACCACTAGACTATTGTGTGCAGTTCTGGAATCCACATTATCAGAGGGATGTGATGGCACTGAAGAGGGTGTAGGGGAGATGTTGCCTGGCCTACAGAGTTTCAGGAATGAAGAGAGATTGGATCAATGAGGGTTATTTTCCTTGGAACAGTGGAGACTGAGGGAAAATGTGTTTGAGAATGTGTAAAATTACGAGGATCAATAGATACAATAGACAAGAGGGATCAAATTCGAGAGTGAGGTGCTGGAAAAGCACAGCAGGTCAGGCAGCATCTGAGGAGCAGGAGAATCAATGTTTCAGGCAAAAGCCCTTCATCAGGAATGAGTTGAGGGAGTGGAGAGATAAGTGAGAGGGGATGAGACCGGGGGAAGGTAGCTCAGCGTGCGATAGGTAGACGGAGGTGGGGTTGATGATGATAGGTCGGAGAGGAGGGTGGAGTGCTTAGGTGGAAAGGAAGATGGACAGGTAGGACAGGTCATGAAGGTGGTGCCTAGTTGGAAGGTTGGAACTGGGATAAGGTGGAAGGAGGGGAAATGAGGAAACTGATAAAATCCACATTGATGCTGTGTGGTTGGAAGGTCCCGAGGCGGAAGATGAGTCTGAAACTCATTGCCTGTGAGGCAGTAGTGGAAGAAACCTTAGTAACATTGAAGAAGTATTTAAATGAGCACTTGAAAGCCATATTGGGCTAGGTGCTAGAAAATGGGATTAGAATATTTAGGTGGTTATTTTTGACTAGTGCAGGCTCGACAGGCCGAAGGTGCCATGGATCTCTCTGGCTCTATGACAAGCCTTTGAGTGAGGAAATCTCTCTGTATCTCAGTCTGAAATGGTGGACTCCTCACTCTGAGAGAGTGTGCCTCCCTCTGTCCAGTTCCCTGCGGACAAAGGGAAAGAGCCCGTGGTCCTCTTGTGAAGGTCCCCTGTCAAGCCCTCTCCAAATCCTGCACGTCTAACGGGGAATGGAGGTCCACATTCCCACTGACAGCCTGGGACACCGCAGGAGATACAGCAAGCAAGACACTGAGAAAGAACAACAGGCACCTGACAGATAACTATATCTAAAAAGGGGTTTGTGAAGGTAAGTCTTGTGCCCAAGTGACAGGCAATTGGTTTGATTGCAGCCATCAGTGTCAAGAGTCTCCTTTGAAGATTAATGCAGTTTGAGAAATACCGTATTAAATGTATCTTCCTGAGGCTGACAGGCAGACATGCGATTTACTAGCAATTTTGATCTCAGTGCACAAGAGAGTGTATGAAAGATTACCCAGAAATTGGAAACAAAATAAACCATTTTTAAATTAATGGACAAAAACAATCGCCAACAGCTGCTTGTGCCTTATATGGATCCAAACAGATGTCCTAAGGTTGACACCAGTTTAGGCACAACTCATTGACAAGCAATGGTTCTTAGAAATTATTCATTTTTCATGCAACACCTACTTAGTGGCTCACTTTCGAAAATACATTCTCAGTTTGTGCAGTTACTTCCACTGAGAAGTGGTGGTGGTATCATGATAACGTCTCTGGACTAGTAAGCCAGAATCCGAGGCTAATGTTCCACAACCAGGAGACACGGCCTAAGGATACAGGTAGGCCATTTAGGACTGAGATGGGGAGCAAGCTCTTCATCCACTGAACGGGGAGCCTGTGGAATTCTCTGCCACAGAAAGCGGTCGAGGCCAAAACATTGACTGTTTTCACGAAGTTGGATACAGTTCTTAGGGCTAAAGGGGTCAAAGGGTATGGGGAGAAAATGGGAACAGGGAGCTGAGTTGGACGATCAATTGTGATCATGCTGAAGGTTGGAGCAGGCTCAAAGGGCTGAAAGGCCTATTTTCTAAATCAATGTTTGTAAATCCCATTCTCTTTAGCTTCACATTGGCACAAAAACCAGAAAGTTAAGGTGATTTACGAAAAAAGCAATGGTGGCATGAGAAAAAGCCTTTTTGTGAATGAATTGAGTGGTTAGGGTCTGGAATTCACTTTCAAGATTAGAGTGGTGCTGGAAAAGCAGAGCAGTTCAGGCATCTGCAGTCATTGTTTTTACCTCTGGAATTCACTTTGTACACCTCAATCACCTCAACCTTCTCTGTCCTTAGCTCATGTATTCTCTCTTCATAGCTGAATCGCTCCAGCCCAGACTAGGCTCTGGCGAATCTCCTTTGCATGCTCTCCCGTGCAATCACAGTGTGGCGATCAGAACTGCACACAGTACTACAGCTGTTGACCAACTAACATTATATACAGGTGCACCTTGCTCTTGTATTCAATGCTTTGACTAAAAAAGGCAAGTCATAGAGTCATAAAGCATGTTTAGATCATTAATGAGTACAACAAACGGCAAGGAACCCAGCATTGAATCTGGTGGTATGCCATTGGACATAGGCTTCCAGTCACAAAAATGACCTCAACCATCACCCTCTGCTTCCTGGCTGTAAGCTAATTTTGGATCCAATTTGCCAAATCGCCTGGGATACCATTGACTCTTAGCTTCCTGATCAGTTTCCTATGTGACATCTTGTCAAAAGACTTACTGAAGACCATGTAGACCACTACCTTCATCTGCACCTCTTAAAAAATTCATATGGTTTATTAGAAAAGAATTAGAAACAATTATTTGTGATAGAATTAGTAGGCAGGTGGAAAAAGGTGAGGTTGAGTAAGAAAGAGCATGGATTTTTAAAAAGAAATCATATTTGACTAGCTGGGTTTTTTTTGGAAAGGTAACAGATTGGGCTGATTGATGTAATGCCTTTGATGTGGTATATATTGACTTCCAGAAGGCGTTCAATACATTGCCACACAACAGACATTTGAGGAAGTTATTCTTCGTGCCATAAGGTTCAGTAACAATGTAGACACAAAATTGACTGAGCGATGAGAAACAGAGACTGATGGTTAATGGGTCTTTTTCAGGCTGGGGGTGGGGGAGCACAGTTTGTAGTGGCATTCCCCAGGGATCAGTACTGGCACCTTTGCCTTTCCTGATATGTATTAACGATCTGGATTTTGGCATGCAGGGGACAATTTCAAAGTTTATGAATGACATGAAACTTGAAAGCATTGTAAACTGAGTGGAGGACAGTGTAGAACTCTAAAAGGATGTTAACAGATTAGTGAAGTGGGCAGATAGGTGGTAGATGGAGTTCAGTGCGGAGAAGTGTGAAATGAATTTTGGTCAGAAAAATGTGGGCAGACAATACAACAAGGGGTACAGTTTGAAAGGTGATTCAATTAGTTCAATTGAGGCATTAAATGATTACTGTAGGAAGAGGTTGAATAGGCTGGGGCTGTTTTCCCTGGAAGGTTGGAGGCTGAGGTGTGATCTTATAGAAGTTTATAAAATCATGAGGGGCATGGATAGGATAAATAGACAAGGTCATTTTCCCAGGGCAGGAGAGTCCAAAAATCAGAGGGTATTGGTTTAAAGTGGGCAGGGGAAGATATAAAAAGGGCCTAAGGAGCAGCTTTTACACGCAGAGAGTGGTGTGCATATGGAATGAGCTGCCAGAGGAAGTGGTGGATGCTGGTACAATTACACTATTTAAAAGACTTCTAGATGGGTATATGAGTAGGAAGGGTTGAATGCTGGCAAATGGGACTAGATTTACTTAAAATATCTAGGTAAAAACAATGACTGCAGATGCTGGAAACCAGATTCTGGATTAGTGGTGCTGGAAGAGCACAGCAGTTCAGGCAGCATCCGAGGAGCAGTAAAATCAACGTTTCGGGCAAAAGCCCTTCATCAGGAATAAAGGCAGAGAGCCTGAAGCATGGAGAGATAAGCTAGAGGAGGGTGGGGGTGGGGAGAAAGTAGCATAGAGTACAATAGGTGAGTGGGGAAGGGAATGGAGGTGATAGGTCGGGGGCAGGGTTGAGTGGATAGGTGGAAAAGATAGGCAGGTAGGACAAGTCATGGGGACAGTGTTTGGAACTAGGGTGAGGTGGGGGAAGGGGAAATGAGGAAACTGTTGAAGTCCACATTGATGCCCTGGGGTTGAAGTGTTCCGAGGCGGAAGATGAGGCGTTCTTCCTCCAGGCATCTGGTGGTGAGGGAGCGGCGGTGAAGGAGGCCCAGGACCTCGATGTCCTCGGCAGAGTGGGAGGGGGATTTGAAATGTTGGGCCACAGGGCGGTGTGGTTGATTGGTGCGGGTGTCCCGGATACTTAAGATATCTGGTCACTACGAACGAGTTGGACCAAAGGGTCTGTTTCCATGCTGCATACCTTTATGACTCTATGACTTAAATAGATACAATGTGCAAAGATATGGGGAAAGGGCTGGAGAATGGCACAATGCTCATTTGGAAAGCTGGTCCAGGCCCAATGGGCCAAATTGCCTTCTTCTGCACTGCACCTCTCCTGTGATTGTGTGTGGTTCCCATATTCAAGCCTGACTCCCTGCTGGGTGAGCTGAGCCCAGCTGAGAACCGTCTCATTGTCTCAGGCCAGCAGCAACAGCCTGGTTTCCTGTGTTCTAATGACTATCCAGAGGCGAGCACAGGGAAGTAGGATTACTTCTGTCAAGTGAAACCAGGTGGAGTTGTGACGCCCCTCACAATGTTCCCTGTCTAGACTCGTGTCTGAATTGCACTGGTACTGCCCTGTTAATGAAATTCAGATTAACTTTTCATATTGGAGGTGATCTCTCCCAACATTAATAAAACTGGTCTCTGCACAAGTTCTCATACTTCTTAAAAGGTAACTTCAATTAGAGTTAGAATTGGGTTTTATTGTCATGCGCACTCAAGTGCAGAAGTACATCAATTTAGTGAAAACTTTACAATGTCATCATTCCTGGCAGCATCTTAGGTACAAAGGTACTTAGGTACAAAATCTTAGATATAGAGTATAAAAATAAAGAAACAAGGTTAAAATGTAAACATTACAGTCCCTTTTAGTATGAAGTAGAAAAACAAAGAAATAAAGCTAAAAGTTCAAGTCTTTCTTCAGTTCCCATACTCTCTTCAGACAGGATTTTTATGTCGAATAGAATCCCTACAGTGTGGAAACAGGCCGTTTGGCCCAACAAGCCCACACCAATCCTCTGAAGAGTAACATGCCCAGACCTATTACTAATGCACACACCCCTGAACACGATGGCAATCCAGCTGACCTGCACATCTTTGGACTGTAGGAGGAAACCAGAGCAAACCCACACACAGACATAGGGAGAATGTGCAAACTCCACACAGACAGTCGCCTGAGGTGGGAATCAAACGCAGGTCCATGCTGCTGTGAGGCAGCAGTGCTAACCACTGAGCCACCATGCCATCCAAATGCTACACTGCTCTCTCTGAATGCAGTGTAGGTTCTGGCACACCACATTCGACCTGTCACTAATGTGAGCTGTGATATGACTAGTCTGAATAAGCCAGTAGATTAATTGCAGTAAAATGCAGCAATTTGTTCAATACTGAGGATAATTACCTTTTGTGATGGAGGGAATCTTCCTGTGAATGTGAAGTATCAGGAGACTATCAGCATCACCCACCTCTACTCCATCATTACCCCTCCAATCAGGAGCTCCAGATCAACTCATTCTGCATAGACACCTCCCTCCACTTTACATTAAATTCTTTACCTGTCATACTACTGGTTATGAAGAGTTGCAGTTACATGGAGAAGCTGAGATTGTTCCCAAGGGCAGAGAGGGTTAAAGAGGAATTGAATAGAGGAGATTAAAACCTAGAGTCATTCGGATTGTCAAGGCGAAATTACATTCCATGGCTGCCGAGTCAGTGCACAAGAACATAGATATAAAATATTTGACAAGAAAATATTGGGATGGGTGGGGGGGGTGGTTTGGAGAAAAGGAGATTTTATTTTAATTCTGCAGCATATTGTTGTGATGTGGAATGCATTGCCAAAACGATAGAAGCAGTTTCAACAGTAACTTTCAAAAGGAAATTGGTTAACTACTTGGAACAGGAAAATTTGCAGGTCTGTGGGGAAAGAGTGTGAACAGATAGCTACTTCAGAGAGCCAGAACAGGCATGATGGGTCAAATAGCTTCCTTCTGTATTATGTTTTTACATGCTGCCAACACAGTGGAAGTGTAATGTACTTGAGATCGCCATTAGAACATTGTAAACAAAATATTGCCTTTGTGCTCTTCGGGTAAATAATTTCAAATGGTGGCATCTTACAGTATGACAGACAGGATGAGGTAGGAGACATGATGGCCAATTGATTAGGCAGGGTGACACTGCATCTGATCCCAGACACTCTCTCACCTCCACCGAAGTTCAAGCTGGGCTGGGAGGAATACAACAGGCATTATTCCTCCCACCATCAATCATAGGGCCTTAGCCTATTGTTGCCGAGATTCACCCCTCGGCAAGTGGGCCTGTTGAAAATTGACCCCATCTCTACTTTGCTCCTGAATCTTATGCTTCAGGGGTGGCCTTCCACCAACAGCCTGCTTGGTGGCGCCACAGAGCTCTGGCCCTGCCAGGCTCTGATTGGCTTGCAGCTGAAAAGAACATGGAACCTGAGCAGCAGAACTAGGCCAATCAGTCCTTTGAGGCTGCTCCTTCATTCAATACCGTCATGGCTGATCCTCTATCCCAATGCCAAATTCTTGCTGAATCCCCATATCCAGTGATGCTTTTAAAACCCAAACATTTATCCCAATCCAGTAAGCTCTTGTCTCGATTGACCCTCATCCCTCCACTCCCTTTCCTTTGCCCTGACTTCCTAATTCCACAGAAATTCCCAGCCCTGCTCTGACAGCTGTCCAATTGGCAGAAGTTCGTGTATTATGAGTTTCGAACCTATCGGCTGAGGAATTTGAATTCATTTTGTGAAAATAATTTGAAGCTGCTTGCCGAGAATCTCAAAGGTCCACCTGGTTTGCGAATGTCCTGAGGAAAGTAAATCTGGCACCCTTACTCTTTCTGGCCTCTGTATCACTCAAGACACACAGCAATGTGTTTGATTCCGAACTGCCTGGTCAGCCACTCAGTTGTGCTTAATACCAGCAACCACCATCTTCAAGGGCAATTAGAGAAATGTTAGTGACTCACATGGATACATGTCCTTTGGAGGTGCATGGTTTGTTGTATTCTGAAAGCTGTTCTTGATTCTTCGGTGTTGCTGGAACAATACACATTTTGTCAAAGTTCTTTATAGACTCATAGAGATGCACAGCATGGAAAGAGACCCTTCGGACCAACCCGACCATGTCGACCAGATATCCCAACCCGATCTAGTCCCATTTGCCAGCACTTGGCCCATATCCCTCTGAACCCTTTCTATTCATATACCCATCCAGATGCATTTTAAACGTTGCAATTGTACCAGCCTCCACCACTTCCTCTGGCAGCTCATTCCATACACGTACCACCCTCTGTGTGAAAAGGTTGCCCCTTACGTCCCTTTTAAAATTTTCTCCTCTCACCCTAAACCTATGCTCCTCTAGTTCTGGACTCCTCCACCCCAGGGAAAAGACCTTGTCTATTTACCCTATCCATGCCCCTCATGATTTTATAAACCTGTAGAAGGTCACCCCTCAACCTCTGATGCTCCAGGGAAAACAGCCCCAGCCTGTTCAGCCTCTCCTAAAGCTCAAACCCTCCAACCCTGGCAAAGTCCTTGTAAATCTTTTCTGAACGCTTTCAAGTTTCACAACATCTTTCCGATAGGAGGGAGACCAGAATTGCACTTGCATTCATTCGAAAAACATGTATTTTTTTCAGCAATATTCAACTCTTTGGATTGAACAAATTCAGGTCCCTGATATTGTTGAATTATTCCCTGGTCCATGCCTTTTGTTGGTACGAAAATAAGATGGCAGAGTTTCTGACTGGGGGGGGTGACAGCACTTGGTGCTGACCACAAAGAGAACAATTCATAGAGTTCCAGTGATTTCTTAGAGTGTGGATTTCCATTTCTCTAAATGTTAGTTTGAATCTGGGGAAAATCAAGGGGAACTCCAAGCACCCAGCAATAGTGATGTTATCAACCATAAGAAGTTTTGTCAAGCAAAGAGTCCTTCAAGTGCAGGTTCATAGTTCCTTAAAAATGGAGTCGCAGGTAGATAAGATAGTGAAGAAGGCGTTTGATAGACTTGCCTTTATTGGTCACTGCATTCAGTACAGGAATTGGGAGGTCTTGTTGCGGCTGTACAGGACATTGATTAGGCCACTTTTGGAATACTGTGTTCAATTCTGGTCTTCCTGCTGTAAGAAAGATGTTGTTAAACTTGAAAGGATTCAGAAACGATGTTCAAAGATTTTGCTGGGGTTGGAGGGTTTCAGCTATAGGGAGAGGCTCAATAGATTTAGACTGTTTTCTCTGAAGCATCAGAGGCTGAGGGGTGACCTTATAGAGGTTTATAAAATTGTGAAGGTTTTGGGGGGAATAACCAAAATGTTTTTCCATGGTTGGGAGAAAGAATTAATGTGGACACGTGTGAGGTGATGTATTTTGGGAGGTCAGATGCAATAGGAAAGTACTGTGTATAGTGAGCAGCAGAACCCTTCGGATCATTGATACACAGAAGGATCTTGGTGTCAAAGTCGATGGATTACTGAAAGTGGCAAGACAAGTGCATAAAGTGGTAAAGAAGGCATATGGCATGCTTGTTTTTATTGATCTGAGTAAAAAAAAACTCACTCAACACCAGGTTATAGTCCAAAGGTTTATTTGGAAGAACAAGCTTTCAGAGTGCTGCTCCTTCATCAGGTAGCTAGTGGCCTGGACATTGAATATAAAATGTATATAAATATGCAAGTCACGTTGCAGTTAAATAAGACTTTAGTTAGGTCTTATTTAGAGTTCCAGTTGCCAGGCTATAAAAAGGATGTGGAGGCTCTGGAAAGGGTGCAAAAGAGGTTTACCGGCATGTTGCCTGGTTTAGAGAATATTAGCTCTGAGAAGACGTTGGATAAATTTAGATTGTTTTCAGCAGAGCTTTGGAGGCTGAGGGGTGACCCGATAGATGCACATCAGATTTTGAGAGGGATGGATATTGTGGATAGTCAAAGTTTTTTCCCTGGATGGAAATGACCAGTATGAGGTTTAAGGTGAGGGGGTGGAAAGCTTAAAGGAGATGTGTGAGTAAAGTCTTCTACAGAGGGGGTGGTGGGTGCCTGGAATGCACTGCCAGGGGAGCTGGTAGAAGCAGATATATTTGCAAAGTTTAAGAGGCATTTAGACAGACACATGAGCAGGCGGGGAATAGAGGGATATACACCATGTGCCGGCAGATGGTATTAGTTTAGAATGGCATCATGGTCAGCACAGACATGGTAGGCCGAATGACCTGTTCCTGTGCCAGACTGTTCTATGTTCTATGTTCTACGTTCTCATACATGACACCATACTATCGCTTAATACCTCTGGCTAACACAAGTCCATCAATGTTAGATTTTAAAATTACCATTGATTTAACAGCAATGCTGATTGAGGAACAGAGTTTCGAAATTTTACCAGCTGTCAAATGTTAAGGTAATTCCTAATGTTATTCTGAAAGGTCTGACTCTCTTTTTTTCACTGAAACCCCCAGTCATAAACTCCCCATGGACAGAAATAGTTTCTGTGTTGCCTAATTCTTCCCCTGAATATTTGAAAATTTTTATCACTTAATCTTCTAAATTCAAGGAAATGCGACCATAATTTCTTTAGTCTGTCCTCATAGTCTCCTCACTTCATCTGACGAAGGAGCAGCGCTCTGAAAACTTGTGATTTCAAATAAACCTGTTGGACTATAACCTGATGTCATGTGACTTCTGATTCGTATATTAATCCATTGAATTTTTATTTTACTCATTCATGGATTTCAGGCTGGTTCAGCATTTATTGCCCTTGAGAAGATGGTGGTTGAAATAACCACAGGAGACCAGTATCCTGTCACCAAGTCACTCTTTGTTTACAGATGGGGAGTCCTTGTCACTGATCCAGAGTCAGCTGTCAGAGTGAATTTGTCAGCCAGGGCTCCCTGATGGGGCCAGATTAACAGCCCCAATCAGGAAACTCATACTCTATGAGGTCCACTGAGCTGACAAAGAAAAAAAACAAAGGAAATTACAGCACAGGAACAGGCCCTTCCGCCCTCCAAGCCTGTGCCGATCCAGATCCTCCACCTAATTCTGTTGCCTATTTTCTAGGGATCTGTATCCCTCTGCTCCCTGTCTATTTATGTATCTGCCTAGTTATATCTTGAATGACCTTGTTGCAATCACTACAGAGGTGAGCTGCCTTCTTGAACTGTCCTCATGGTATAGGCTTATGACCCACTGGACGAAGACAATATATTTCCAAAGTTAACAACAACACAACAACAGGTTTATTTGGGAGTACTGGCTTTCTGAAAGCTAGTACTTCCAAATAACCCTACGGGACTATAACCTGGTGTTGTGTGATTTTTAACTTTGTACACCCCAGTCCAACACCAGTACCTCTACAATATTTTCCAAGTCAGGTTGGTGTGTGGTTGAATGAGTACTTGTTTGGTATCTCCATGTATCCTATTGTTCTTGTCCTTCCAGATGGCAAAGGTCATAGTTTGAAAGATGCTATCGAAGGAGTCTGGGTGAGCTGTTGCAGTGCAGCTTGAAGATAGCGCATACTGCTGCTAGTGTGTGTCTGTTTTCTTGTGTCCCTACAAAGCATGATCCTCCATAATTTCCATAGTCTAACTTGCCCCTCTCCTGCCAAGTCCTTTGGAACAGTCCAAGAGGATCGAGGCAATCTCCACAAACCCCTTCCTGTAGGAACTCTTCCAACATGAGCGGGCATAATATGTTTTCCATAATGGGTTACCATTCAATGGGAACTATTAGAACCAATTCTCATCCTGTCTCTAATGAGTGGGAAGCCAGGAATGGGAACTCTAGCTGATACTTTTCCCCTTTTCTCCCGGTTGAACCTGTTTCCTATTCTGTTCTCTCGAATGGCAGCAGCTGGGTCAAAGTTGATGAGCAAACAAACCTGGATATATCCGTGACCTGACCTACTGAATGTCTCCCATGAGGGAACTTCATAATTACCTCTTATAATCCTTAAAATGAAATGGGCAGGATAACAGCAAAATTGATTGATTTAAATATATTTTTCAAACAATAAGCACTACCTCAACAGATAGAATGGCCTGTCCCTGTAAAGCACTTGTGTTTGCTATGTTATTTTTCAAATTCACTCACAGGATATATGTGTTTACGGTTTGGCCTGACCCTAGTTGCCCTTGAGAAGGTGGTGGTGCTATCTTGAACCGCTGCAGTACATTTGCTGTGGGTTGACCTGCAATGCTCTAAGGGAGGGGATTCTGGGATTTTGACTCAAAGGCACTGAAAGAATAGCGATATGTTTTCAAGTGGGGCATGGATATGATAAATAGACAAAGTCTCTTCCCTAGGGTGGTGGAGTCCAGAACTAGAGGCTATAGGTTTAGGGTGAGAGGGGAAAGATACAAAAGAGACCTAAGGGGCAACTTTTTCATGCAGAAGGTGGTACATGTATGGAATGAAGAAGTGGTGGAGACTAGTACAATTGCAACATTTAAGAGGCATTTGGATGGGTATATGAATAGGAAGGGTTTGGATGGATATGGGCCGGGTGCTGGCAGGTGGGATTAGATTGGGTTGGGATATCTGGTTGGTATGGACGGGTTGGACCGAAGGGTCTGTTTCCATGCTGTACATCTCTATGACTCTATAACTCTAAGTCAGGATGGTGAGTGGTTGGGAGTGGACATTTCAGGTAGTGGTGTTCCCACGCATTTGTTCCTTTGTCCTTCTAGATGATTGGTGTCATGGGTTCAGAAGGTGCTGCCTAAGGAGCCTTGTTGAGTTTCTGCATTGCATCTTGTAGACGGTACACTGCTGCTACTGTGCTTCAGTGGTAGAGAGAGTGAATGCTTGTGCTTATAGTGCTAATCAAGCAGGTTACTTTGTCCCGGATGGTGTCAAACTTCTGTAGTGTTGTTGGAGCTGGACACATCCAGGCAAATGCGGAGTATTCCATCACACTCCTGACTTGTGCCTTGTCAAGGAGCCACGAAATCGACGCCTCGGGCAAAAGCCCCCCATCAGGAACAAAGGCAGTGAGCCCGGAGCATGGAGAGACAAGCCAGAGGAGGGCGGGGGCGGGGAGAAAGCAGCACATAGCACAATGGGCGAGTAGGGGAGGGGATAAAGGTGACAGGCCAGAGAGGAGAGGGTGGAGTGGACAGGTGGAAAAGGAGATAGGCAGGCAGGACAAGTCCAGATACCTTCCCCCACCTCACCCTAGTTCTAAACTTCCAGCTCACTATCCCCACCCCCCACAACCCCGAGGGGAACACCTCCAGTGCCACTGGTCCGGAGTCTGGGGAGTCAGGAGCTGAGTTACACGTTGTAGGATTCATAGCCTCTGACATGCTCTTGTAGCCATTGTGTTTTTATGGTGAGTCCATATCAGCTTCTGTTCAAAGGTAACCTCCAGGATATTGATAGCGGGTCATTCAGTAATGGTAATGCCATTGAAGGTCAGGGGGCAATGGTTAGATTTTCTCTTGTTGGAGACAATGTAATGTCACACCACAAACCTTGTTATCTCAGATCAACTGTAGATATTCCTGGAGGTGTATCCTCCATCAATAACCACGGGGTAGGCTGAAGACAACGCAAGTACAAATGATGGTCATTGGCAATGAACTACCTCAAACAACCTTTGTCCAGGTGGAAGGTACCGAGAGGT
Organism: Chiloscyllium plagiosum; assembly: GCF_037043375.1. Classification (NCBI taxonomy): domain Eukaryota; kingdom Metazoa; phylum Chordata; class Chondrichthyes; order Orectolobiformes; family Hemiscylliidae; genus Chiloscyllium; species Chiloscyllium plagiosum. The sequence continues at coordinate 106,397,614 of NW_028270145.1, read as the reverse complement.
ACTGAGACTGGCTATCTGGGAAATTACCACAATAGGAGACAAGAAACATTCGGTTTACAACACTTTTGCAGTACTTCTAAACTAATGTTACCAATTACGGCTTTTCAAAAGACATGACACTGCTGCCTTCACCAGCAGAGCTGCCCTGTCTGAACTGCTCTTTTTTTTTTAACATTCTCAGCTTGTCATTGTGCAGCCAATTTTCTGGACAATTTATCTCTTGACCATAGATCCAACAAGGCTTCACCTTTGCTTTAAGTCTTTTGTGATAGATCTTGTCAACTGTTTTCTGAGAGTCACAATCTACCATTACCAACCTCATCTCAGTGACGTTCTATCTTAAAAAAAATCCAATAACTTGACGGGCAATAATCTCCCAAGACCCGATTTCATGCTGTTCTTTTCTTTATTACTTTCGATCCTTCATAGTTCTAAATTGTTTCTCTGCTAATAAACTTCCAGTATCTTACCCATGGTAATGGCTCACAATGGCCCCAGAGTTCACAGTACACTTGTGTTTTTTCGCCCTCTTTTGAAATTGAAGTCTCGTGAACTGTCTCTTAATCTCCTGATCCCTCTTGGTAAAGAATTGACAAAATCTCAATGTTTCGCCCTCTGCTTTCCCCAGTTAATTATTCTTGGATGCCTCTCTACTCGTTAATTATTCTTGGATGCCTTCCATCTGCGATCAGTTATTTTGTGAATTATCGAGGTCTCAGGTTTCTTAATGACCTCAATTTCCATAACCTTCTCTGATGAATCCCTTGTTGATCTGATTATTACTGGAGCCAGGTACTGTAGCAGTAAATGCCTATTTAAACATTCAGTAGGACCATTCTGTTTGGTCACTGAACTCCACTAACTATCTTGAGGGAGCCTGTGACCAGCACTGAATATTGCTAAAAGAACCTTGTCACCTGTTATAGTCCAACAGGTTTATTTAAAATCACAAGCTTTTGGAACAGTGAAGGAACAGCGCTCTGAAAGCTTGCAATTTCATATAAACCTGTTGGACTATATCCAGGTGTTGTGTGACTTCTGGCCTTGTCCACCCCAGTCCAACACTGGCACCTCCACATCATAAAATAACCTTGTAATCACACCCTGGCAGAAAGTAAAAATATATTTACAAATAACTGGTTTGCCTCTGAGTCAGAAGGTTGTGGGTTTGATTAGATTCCTTACAGAGTAGAAACAGACCCTTCAGCCCAACAAGTCCACACCGACCCTCCGAAGAGTAACCCACCCAGACCCATTTCCCTCTGATTAATGCATCTAACATTATGGGAAATTTAGCATGGCCAAATCACCTGACCTGCACATTTTTGGACTGCGGGAGGAAACTGGGGCACCCGGAGGAAACCCACGCAGAGAATGTGCAGACTCCACACAGACAATCACCTGAGGCTGGAATTAAACCTGGCACCCTGGTGCTGCAAGGCAGCAGTGCTAACCACTGAGCCACCGTGCCACCTTCTCACGTGAAGTAAATGAAGCTGACACTTGAATGTTGAAGGTACTGCCACTCAGGTGAGTGGTTGACCCTTTGGATGAATGTACATGACCTGCCAGCCTTTATTTCGAAGAAGGACAGTGCAGTTATTCTCAAGTGTCCTGGCCAGAATATATATATCAGTCCGCATTGCCAATGATCTGGTCATTGTTGCCTTGTTGTTAGTTGGATCTTGCTGTGTGAAAATGAGCTATCCTCTTTTGTACATTAGGACGGTTCTGTGTTGAGGTGAGGTGGTGGATGTGTTGGTAGATAGCTAATCCAAAGCCTGCAGTTTTCACTTTGGGAGAGTGGCTTCAAATCCCACAGTCACAGGTGTTTGAGTTGGTATTTTGTTAAAATATACGGAATTGGACGTTGGTCTCAGTGATGGTGACCATAGCAATGATCTCTAATTGAAAACAAAATCCATCTGGTTCACAGAGGACAACTTCATGTTTGTATCTGAATTATCTGAATGGCTTATTTATTGTCACTGTATTTTACAGTGAATAATGCAGTAAAATACAGTGGAAAGCTTCAACAGTCACTACAATCTGCCGCCATTTTGAATAGTTTAAGAATGTAAAGGATGAAAGATATGACTGAAAGAGAGTCCTCTGCCCTGAGCCGGCTCCTCAATGACACTAGTGTCTCCAACCCCTCCTCCACCACCTCGCCACACCAAGTTAGGAGTTGTCACTTTTTAGGTGCCATCTACTTGGCACTGGGCACACCTCACCAATGCCGCTGACAATGCCACCAGGTCCTATGCTGAACCCACACTTGCCCCACAGCCAGGAATCCCCAGTGCCACTGCCACCTCGATGACGCTAGGAATGCCTGCTCTGGGCCTACTCCAACTAGGAGGCCCTGACCCCACTGCCAGACCAGATCATCTCGCTAAGAGTCTCACCACCATCCAACCTCCTCCGAGATGTCACCTTGTTGGTGCTGCCATCTTGAAATGTTTGCTGCCACTTCTGGCCACTGGAGGCGCTTTGCCACCACTGCCGCCGGCCCCTGAAAGCTGGGAGGATGTCCCTGCTCCTGTTGCCGTCCCTGCGAGCAACCACATCTGCTGCCGTCTGTGATTGCCAGGAGGTGGGGGGAGCCCAGAACTACAGGGCATAGGTTAAGGGTGAGAGGGGAAAGATATAAAAGGGACCTAAGGGGCAACACCTTCACGCAGAGGGTGGTGTTTGTATGGAACGAGCTGCCAGAGGAAGTGGTGGAGGCTGGTACAATTACAACATTTAAAAGATATCTGGATGGGTACATGAATAGGAAGGGTTTAGAGGGATATGGGGCAAATGCTGGCAGGTGAGACTAGATTGGGTTGGGATATCTGGTCAGCATGGACGAGATGGACCGAAGTGTCTGTTTCCATGCTGTACATCTCTATGACTCTATGACTCTATGGCTCTATGAGCCACCATTCCATCCTGCCACACAGATTTCGCAGAGTAACCCCTCGCCAAAGAAAAAGTGAAAGACGGAGATCAGAAATAAAAAGACATCAAAAAACAAGGAATAAAGCATGTGGGAGAGGATGAGGTCCAGGCAAGAGCCCTCATACAGCTCTGATACTGCACCGCCATCTTGTCACTTCCCAGCAGCCTGGGAGATGGAACGCTGAGCAAGAAGGGACAGAAAACAAGGGGGGAGTCAGCTCTCTGAAACTCACTCAAATACATTTGGAGACATATGAAAGGTGACATTGTAAGGAAAAGGGTAAATAATTAGCTAGTGTGTATTTTGCTCATTCATCTGATTTAAAAGACTCTAGCAGAAGAGAATGGAGAGGTCACTGAAATTGCAGGCAAAAAGAACATTTTCAAACATTAAACTACACGTGATAGAGGAGGCAATATCCTAGTGGTATTTTTGCTGGACTGTTAATCCAGAGACCCAGGTCGTGTTCTGGAGACCCAGGTTCAAATCCCACCAAGGCAGATTATGGAATTTGAATTCAATAAAAATCTGGAATTAAGAGTCTAATGTATCCATTGTTGATTGTTGGAAAAGCCAATAAAGTGTGGAGCTGGAAAAAGGACAGCAGGTCAGGCAGCATCAGAGGAGGAGGAAAGTTGACGTTTCAGGCAGGACCCTTCATCAGGATGGAAAACCAGAGGGGAGTCAGCTGACTCTCCTCACTATCTCCTGATTGTCAGAAAACCCCATCTAGTTCACTAATGTCCCTTAGGGAAGGAAACTGCCATCCTTACCCAATCTGGCTTACATGTGACTCCAGATCAACAGCAATGTGGGTGACTCTTAACAGTCCTCTGGGCAATTAGGGATGGCAATAAATGCTGGCACATGCTGCAATGCCCTCATCCTGTGAATAAATAAAAAGTTATTAGAAATTGTAAGTCATTTTGAATATGGCAAATTTTACAAGCAGTGCTGCAGCTTATTGGGAGTATTATTAATTATAATATAAGGTTTATTAATTATAAACTAGCTCATTAAAAGTTATTATTAATTAAGACATAATAGTGACCTTAGGGCAGGAGCCATGGTTTCAGGCTGTGGGAGTTCATGGATGCCAGGACTATCCAGGGCTGGTGTGGATGGGAGTGAAGGCTACAGGGTGGATGAGCTAACTGACCAAGGCACAGGAAGCCGGGGTGGGGGACAACAAGGAATGTGGGGAACAGGACTACAAGGGAGATTGGTACTGATTTCTGCAGCAAGGCGCACATGTGTTCCAGCATATTGTTTGCCTGGTGGTTGTGATCAAGATCTCAGGTCTGGGCTGGAGAAGAACTTGCATCCAGTGGTCATGGTCCATATTGGTTCCAATGTTATAAATCACACAACACCAGGTTATAGTCCAAAAGGTTTATTTGTAAGCACTAAGGAGCAACGCTCTGAAAGTTAGTGTTTCCAAATAAACCTGTTGGGACTATAATCTAGCGTTGTGTGATTTTTTTAACATTGTCCACTCCAGTCCAACACCGGCTCCTCCACATCATTGGTTCCAATGATATGGGTGGAAATGGGAAGGAATGAGTAAGAGAAAATTAGGTGTTAATTTTTTTTAAAATACGCAAAGGTAATAATCTTTGGATTACTACCTGAGGCAGGTGATAAAAGGAGTTGATTGAATAAGATTGGAACTATGGTTCAAAGTCTGGAATGGTGGATGAGGATCCTGGTGATTTATGAGTTGCACAGGGGAAATTGGGATCTGTACTACTGGGACAGTCAAACCTAAATGTGCAGCATTCTTAACAAAGTAAGCGAATTGCTTGTGCATGTTGAGGTAAATTAGTATGATCTGACAGCCATTACAGAGAGGTGGCTGTGGAATGACAATGATTGCGTCCTGCATACTGAGGAATAAAGTAAACTCACCACAGTCCAGTTCTCTCATTCGAGTCAAACTGACTATTGATGAGTTTAACATGGGGGTCACCAAAGCTCAGGTCAGCAGCAAAGTTGAGAAGGTGGGACCTTCATGGTGACCTCAGCCAGTACAGGAATTGAATCTGTTTTGTTGACATTACTCTGCTTTGCAAGTAGCGAACCAACTAACTAGGCAAACCAAACCCTTCTGTTGCATTCAAAAGGGGCAAGCAACCTGGTAAAGCTCTTTATTGAAGATGGTATTGGCACAACAGTTTGAGATGAGCTTGGTTCAAGGAATCAGGAAGTGGAATCAATCTACATGGAGATGAGGAATAATAGAGTTGTAGTGTGGTGGAGATATTCAGCATTGAAACAGACCCTTCGGTTCAACTTGTCCATTTCAACCAGATATCCTAAATTAATCTAGGCCCATTTGCCAACATTTGGCCCATATCCCTCTAAATCCTTCCTATTCATAAACACATCCAGATGCCTTTTAAATGTTGTAATTGTACTAGTTTCCATTACTTTGTCCAACATTTCATTCATTACGTGCACCAACCTCTGCATGAAAAGTTGCCCCTTAGCTCCCTTTTAAATCATTCCCCGTCTGATCTTAAACCTATGCCCTCTAGTTATGGACTCTCCCCTACCCTGAGGGAAAGACCTTGACTATTCATCCTATCCATGCCCCTTATGTTTTTATAAACTTCCAAAAGGCCACCCAACAGCCTCTGATACTCCAGGGAAAATATTCCCAGCCTTATTCAGCCTCTCCCTCCTGGCAACATCCTTGCAAATCATATCTGAACCCTTTCACGTTTTGCAACATCTTTCCTATAGCAGGGAAGCCAGAATTGAATGCAGTGGAAATACGACACCAGTGGGAGTGGTCTACAGGTCCGCAATAGTGGACACAATGTCGGGTAAAGTACACAAGAAGAAGCATGTGGGCGTGTGGTAAAAGGATGGCTAAAATTCTGGGTGGCTTTAAACTATACATATAATGGAAAATCAGTTTGGCGGTAATGGCCTGGATAAGGCGATCATAGAATGCTTCTGAGAAAGTTTATCTTTTACATCCAGTTTGAAAGGGAGCAGGGTGGGTCTAAGACTTGTATTTTAAATTTAAATAAAGGCGTGGAAGTGAATTAGCTGAAATGAATAAGTATATTCCAACTATAAATAGCAATTCTAAAAGGACCAGTCACCATCTGGGGTTCATTTCGCAATTTCGGGAAAGCATCAAAGATAAAGAGAAATCATACAGCTATGTCAAGACATGTGGCAGGTTAGTTGATTGGCCAGAATATAAAGAATGGCTGATAACTAGTATAAAGTTCAGCAGGTAAGAGACATCAGAGATAGCTATAAATATAAAAATGTAAAGTGAGTTCCAGAGATGAAAAAGGGGTCACTGGACCCGAAATGTTAACTGTGTTTCTTTCACCACAGATGCTGCCAGACCTGCTCAGATTTTCTAGCAATTCATGTTTTGTTTGCAAAAATTAAGATGTTATGCTTCAGTTATACTGGCAGTTGGGGAGAGCACATTGTGAACACTGTGTACAGTTTTGATTTCGCTATTTAAGGAGGAGGGAAATATACCTGAGGTGATTCACAGGAGGCTTACAAGATTGATAGCTGGAATGAGCAGGTTGAACTTATGGGGAACTTTTGTACAGACTGTGGCCTATTTTCGCTGAAGTGAGAGGTTTTAGATTGAAATTTATGAGATCCTGATTGCTTTCAACAATATGGACGTGGAAAGAATGTTTCCTCTTCTGGATCAGTGCAGAGCTAAGGGTCCCTGTGTTTAGGCATCACCCCTTTTGGACCAAGATTGGGAGAATGTTTTTCTCTCAGCGGGTTGTGTGACTTTGGAACTCTTTGCCTCAGCAGGCGCTGGAAGCAAGGTTGGTGACTATTTTTAAGGTGGAGGTAGCAAGGGACAATTAGACAAGGGAACCAGATGTTATTGGGGATAGATGGGAATGTGAAATTTGAAAAAACCCAGCATTGATCTTACTGAATGGCAAAGCAGCCTCAAGAGATTAAATAGCTGACTTTTGCTTTTAATTCATATCCATATGTTAATCCTTTCTTCCCATAATGGGATCTTACATCCATCTGATCATTAAACCATACGAAATAGGAATGGAGCAGACAGCCTGCTCCACATTCAATAGGATCGTGGCTGATCCGACACTCCTAATGTCCAATTTCCTGTGATCCTTGATTCCCCTATTGATCGAAAATCGCTCAATCTCAGCCTTTAATATACACAAGGACTCTCATAGAATCCCTGCAGTGTAGATACAGGCCCTTCAGCCCAACAAGTCCACACCAACCCTCCAAAGAGTATTCCACCCAAACCCATTACTCTATATTTACTCCTGACTCACACACCTTAACCTTGCATCCTTATATACGGATGAGGAAGGACACCACTTTGACTGGGACAACACATCCATCCTAGGACAAGCCAAACAGAGACACGCACGAGAATTCCTAGTAGCATGGCATTCCAAACGGAAGTCTATCAACAAACACATCCATTTGGGTCCCATTTACCACCCTCTGAGATAAAGAACAGGAAATGACATCACAGTAGGAAATTATGTTACCACATGAAATGACATCACCAACACAAACATATAAATAGAAAGCGGGCTACAAGACCAGTGCCTTATCTGGAGGCTCACTGCAGATGTTACCTAGTATGGTGACAAAATGAACCTTCTAGCTCAGTGAGCAAACCTACATCCAGAATCTCAACTACAAATCTTTTCAAAACACGCTCATACGTTAACCTACACATCCCTGAACACTACGGGCAATTTAGCATGGCCAATCCAACTAACCTGCACATTTTTGGACTGGGGTAGAAAACCCATGCCGACACGGGCAGAACGTGCAAACTCCACCAAGACTTTCACCCAAGGCTGGAATTGAACTCGGGTCTCTGGCGCTGTGAGGCAGCAATGCTAACCACTGAGGCACCATGCTCTGCGCCAAGTGTTCTTGGTGGCAAATTCAAAAACTCACAATCTTCTGATAAGAAGTTCTTCCTCAGAGCAGGCAACTAGCCTCGGTGTAACTGGAAGTGGCTGTGACAATGCAGTACTCCTTGTCTCCTACACTGAGGTCTTGGGTTACATGCCTAAGTTTCACGATTGGGACTTGGATCCCATTCTGCTGACTCAGATGTGAGAGCGTACCCCACTAAAGTATGGCCGGCACCTGGAAAAGCCACAATACTCCTGAAAATTAAGCTCGGTTGCAAATTCTTCAGTATTCTTACAATAAGTACTAAACTCAGGAAAGGGCTGTGAAACATAACAAGTTGAGAGTGTGTGGCTGGAAATGCACAGCAGGTCAGACAGCATCCGAGAAGCAGGAAAATCAATGTTTCGGGCCGGTGCCCTGTGAAATATAACAAGTATATTTGCTCTTGGTTGATCTCAATTCTCTTTTATATGTCTCGCTATGCACCTCCTCTCTAGAAATGCAGGAGGTCTTGCTTATTGCAATAATCTGAGACAAATTAATCTGCAACTCTTTGCTTCAAAGAGGGTTACTTTGACCACAACGTGTTTGAAGTCATCTCGTTTAGGAGGTGGCAATGGCTTAGTGGTATAATCATGAGGAAAAAGTGAGGAGTGCAGATCCTGGAGATCAGAGCTGGGAGTGTGGTACTGGAAAAGCATAGTAGGTCAGGCAACATCCGAGGAGGAGGAGGAGAGTCAATGTTTTGTGCATGAGCACTTCATCAGGAGTGTATTATCACTCATCTATTCATCCAGAGGCCTAGGCAATGTTGTGCAGTTTTGGATCAGGCCATGGCAGATGGTGGAGTATTTAATAAAAATCTTGAATTAAGTGCCTAATGATGGCCATGAAATTGTTGGGAACGATCCATATCTGGTTCACTAATGTCTCTTAGGGAAGGAAATGCTGTCCTTACCTGCTCTGGCTTATGTGTGACTGCAGACCCACAGCTACGTGTCTGGCTCTTAACTGCCCTCTGGGTAATAAATACTGGCCTAACCTATGACGCCCACATCCTATGAACAAATGCATAATAAAATTTCACTTTAAGGACTGCAAGTAAGAAATTGAATTGTTTTTTGAGGGAAGCTTCTTCTGATTTCGAACTGCAGAATGTGAAGTGATAAATGTGGAGAGACATGGCTACAATCAGTGACTGTGTAGGTATATTAAAAACAACTTTTTACAAAAAACAGATTAGCCTTTGGCCAGTAAAGGGCTGGCATTAACAACGAGGCTGAATATAAAATCCAAAATCACGTGAAGCAATTCTTTGACGAAAATTACGATTCGTTTGTAGCTAAAGGTAGCTGGATCCATTATTAATTTCAAAATGCAAATTCTTAATATTTTTCTGTGGGAAAACTATGTAAATTTCTCATAATTATTGTACAAGAGGAAATCTGTAACTAACAACTGTACACACTTAGAGGAGAATACATTTACAAACAGGCTGTTCTCTTAATTCAAATAGACACGTTTCATGAAACCAACCCTCAAGTATTCCTTAAAATTACAGGGATGTGATTAAGTTCTCTTAAGCAGAACAGATGCTGATGCATAATTATCTTCTTTTAAATCAGACCCATTACCAATTTAATCAGATTCTGTGTGTGGGAGCTGCATTAGGAAGTTGCATTGAAAGAGAAATAAAACCCCTTAAATCACAGACGTTTCAATGGCACTAGTGAGAGAGCAGGAAATAGAGCCAAAGGCCAACGTATAGTAATTGTTGCTGTGTAAGGAGCTCAGGGCCATTTCCCTCAAGATAGCAGGAACTTCCTCCCACTTTTCTTACCTCAGGAGATCCTGGGAAGGTTTTGTGAGACAGAGGGTAGTGATTCTGCCTCGGAACCAGACAGCTCACAGTATGAGTTCTGAATTGAAAACATTGACTGTGCTTTCTCTCAGCTGCCAGAGCTGTTGAGTTTCTCCTGCAATTTGTATTTTATCTTAGAGTCTGAGTCCCTCTTATTGGCTGTGGAAGGCATTCATAATACAATCAAACAGGTTTATTAACAGGTTGAAAATCCATCTGGTGGCACTTACTGTATTCCTTACTTTGTGGAATTACCAGTACAGAAAGAGAGAGAGAGAGAGAGAGAGAGAAGAGGAGGTCCTAGTGAATGTTGCTGTGAACATGCGCACAGTAAGCTTCCACAACCATGTCCAAATCACTGCATCATTCTAGCATGGCAGAACGCCATTCACCTGACTCTCAAAAAGAGTAATTCACCCCATACCACTCCCCCAGCCTTTTTCCCTCACCTGACACATTCCTCAATTTCGGAATACAAAACAATTCCCTCTTGAAAGTTTTCAGTGCCTCCACCACATGCTTATGGGCAGTGCATCCCAGACCCTAACAGCTCACTGTGTGGAAAAGGCATTACCTCATGGCGCCATTGCTACTTTAACCAATGATGTGGGGGTCCCATTGCTAGACTGGGGTGCACAAAATCGGAAATCACACGACACAAGGTTATAGTTCAGCAGGCTTATTTAAAATCATAAGCTTTTGGAGTGCTGCTCCTTCATCAGGTGACTTCACTTGGGGTCACTGGACAAAGGAGCAGCCCTCTGAAAGCTTGCGATTTTAAATAAATCTAAAAATTACACGACACCAGGTTATAGTCCAACAGGTTTAATTGGAAGCACTAGCTTTCGGAGTGCTGCTCCTTCATCAGGTGGTTGTGGTGGACACAATTGTAGGACACAGAATTTATAGCAAAAGTTTACAATGTGCTGTAACTGAAATTATACATTGAAAAATACCTTGATTGTTTGTCAAGTCTCTCATCTGTTCGAGTACCATGTTAGTTTCACTTCTTTCGTATGTAAATCACGAAACTTTTTTTAAAAGTTACATTCTCAGGTGAACTTTAACAATTGGTGTCAGCCCAGATAATGTGTTGAAGGTGTTAGCCCTCTGTGTGCTGTTGTCTGTGCCATAATGCTTAGACTGATTCTAATCTAAGAAATGAATTAACAGAACCTTACATGGATTCATGCAGTTTTTGAGCAAAGTACTATAACCTTGTGTTGCATGAGTTCCAATTTTCTTTTACCAATGATTTTAAAATCAGATTTGTTTTGTTAACCAAAGTTGATTACAGAATGAATATTGCCCAGGGGCAGAAAGGGAAAGCCCCTGCTATTCTCTAGAAAAGAGAAGCTTAAGAAATGAATGTTAAAATCTTGGACAGGTTTGGTAGGGTGGGTGATTGTCAGAGATGGCACGGTACTGGATAATGTCACTAAACCAATAGCACAGAGGCCCACCAGACAGACATTCAAACCCCATCATGGTGGAACATGACTTGAGTTAATAATTCTAGATGGTGACTGTAAAACAGCAATCCATTGTTGTAGAAACCCATCTGGTTTATATTGTTTAAGGAAGAAAAATCTGCCCTTCTTACCTGATCTGGCCGACATGTGACTCCAGACCCACAACAATGTGGTTGACTCTTAACTGCCCCCCGAAATGGCCGAACAAGCCAGTGGGCATTTTGGGCAGCACAAGGGCAAGATATTTTGTGTGTGCCCATGTCCCGTGAAAAATTAAAGTTCGAAGATGTTGGAGGAGGCTCCATTGAAACACAAACACTGGCATGAGTTCCCTAGTTGTGTTGTGTGAGTTCAATACAATTCTTCAAAATTGAAGCATTGGAGGCTTGCCGTGGCAAATATTGGGCTAAATTGGAGCATGGGACTTTCAAGAAAGAGTAGGCCATTCGGCCCCTTGGGACTGCTGTGCCATTCGATTAGAGGATGCTGCTTTGACTGGTTTCAGCTCCACATAGTCTCCCCCACCATTCCACAGGACCCTTGACACCCTTGTCTATCAAAACCTCATCCAATACAGCCTTGAATAAATCCAGTGGCCCAGCCTTCATGTTTTCTCGGGTAAAAGCAGTTCAGTAAGGCAGCCCACCAGCAAGTTGTCATGGGGAATTAAGGATGGCCTAGACAACGACACCCATCACCCATGAGTAAATAAAAAAATCCACAGTCCACTGGGGCTTGGAGACAAAACAAAAGATGTGCAGGTTAGGTGAATTGGCCAAGCTAAATTGCCTGCAGTGTTAGGTGAAGGGGTAAATGTAGGGGAATGGGTCTGGGTGGGTTGTTCTTCGGAGGGTCGATGTGGACTTGTTGGGCCAAAGGGCCTGTTTCCACACTGTAAAAAATCTAATCTAACCTAATCTAAACTTCTCCTCATCTCAGGTTTGAAAGGGAGTCTTTTTAGTTTTAAACCATTTCCCCTTAATTCTAATCTCCATCTCCCCGCACCTTCTACCTTGCAAAGAAACAATTTCTCAGAATTCACTTTGACAAGTTCCCTCAGGACTTTATATATTTCAATAAGATCACCTCTTATTCTTCTAAATTCCATAGGACCAACCTGCTCAGCTTTTCTTCTTACATTAAGCCCTTTCATTTTTAAAATCCAATTGGAAAGGCAAATAGAGGTTAACCTCTTACCCAGAAGACAGCACCTGTAACAATGTGGCACTCCATCAGTACGACCCTGGGATAGTCAGCATAGACTGTAAGTATGTGCAGTGAAGCTGACTCGTACCCATAACTGCCTGGCTCGGTGGCACATGCAGTGCTAACTCAGCGATAGCTAATGTGGGTTTTGGCTTCAGCAGCTTGTTTTACCTAACGCAGCAATACTCATATTATCTCCTATAGCATAAGAAATAGGTCATGGATATCATAGTATTAAAGAATCCAACAAACCAGCATTACATTCTTCAGACACATAAGGGTCTGGGCTAATATTAAGCTATTTGTTTACAACAGAAATGGATGCTTCCAGCAGTGTGGCATGCTGCTGCAAGTAATCCCTGGCGTAAGATGGAATGTGAGATCTTTATATCCTCAGGTCCCATACTATGATGTAATGATGATATCATAAGAATTCCCTTGAAGGTACATTGATCAAAATTAGACTTCCCTGAGCTATCCTCCAAATGCAAGAAGCCAACCAAAGTTCACCAGGATGTTACTTTGAATGGTTTGCATTGTTCCCAATTCCCATATCCAGGAATATTGATGAATTTGAAAATTGGAAAAGATGTACAAAGGTTGCCTGCTTTCCATCATGCCTCCCTAAAATCACACCCATGGTCCCAGCTCAGATGTGAAGAATAGGTAGGAGGTGGTGTGCACAGCCCAGGCCATCACAGAAACCAATCTTCCAACCATGGACGGCATTTATACTTCCCATTGCCATGGAAAGGCTGCCAACATTATCAAAGACCCTTCCCATCCCTACAACCACTTCCGTCAGGCAGAAGATACAGAAGCTTGAACACATGCACCGACAGATTGAAGAACAGCTTCTTCTCTGCCGTTATTAGACTGATGGATGGATCTCTCTAACTTCAATGTTGATCTTGTTTTTGTGTACCTCCTGTGCAGCTGTAACTGGGTGTGCCTCACTCTGCCTAAGCGCCCTCTGATCTGTATGTCCTTGTTTGCAATGATCTGCCCGTACTGCTCGCAAAACAAAGCTTTTCATGGTACTTAGGTATGTGACAATAAATCAAATCAAATCAAATCAATAATAAGACAGAATACAGAAAAGAGATAGAGTGCTTAGCAGCATGGTGTAAACGCAACAATTTCCCCCTCCACGTCAGCAAAACAAAGGAGCGTCACTGACTTCAGGAAGTTGAGTGGATGACACGACCTGTCTGTGTCAATAGTGCTGGGGTGGAAGTGGTCGAGAACTTCAAGTTCCTAGGAGTAAATATCACCAAGAATCTGTCCTGGTCCATCCACTTCGACGCAATGGTCAAGAAAGCACAATAATGCCTCTATTTCCTCAGGAGGCTAAGGGAATATGGCATCTGGAATACTGTGTGCAATTCTGGTCTCCCTACTACAGGAACAATGTTGTGAAACTTGAAAGGGTTCAGAAAAACATTTACACGGATGTTGCTGAGTTGGAAAGTTTGAGCTACAGGGAGAAGCTGAATTGGGTGAACTTATAGAGGTTTTTAAAATCATGAGGAGCATGGATAGGGTGAATAGCCATGGTCATTTCCCCAGGGCAGGGGTGTCCAAAGCTAGAGGACATAGATTTAGGGTGAGAAGGGAAAGATTTAAAAGGGACATAAGGGGTAATTTTTTCACACAGAGGTATGGAATGAGCTGCTAGAGGAAATGGTGGAGGCCGGTACAATTACAGCATTTAAAAGGCATCTGGATGGGTATATAGAACATAGAACAGTACAGCACAGAACAGGCCCTTCAGCCCACGATGTTGTGCCGACCACTGATCCTTGTGTATGCACCCTCAAATTTCTGTGACCATATGCATGTCCAGTAGTCTCTTAAATGTCCCCAATGACCTTGCTTCCACAACTGCTGCTGGCAACGCATTCCATGCTCTCACAACTCTCTGTGTAAAGAACCCGCCCCTGACATCCCCTCTATACTTTCCTCCAACCAGCTTAAAACTATGACCCCTTGTGTTAGTTATTTCTGCCCTGGGAAATAGTCTCTGGCTATCGACTCTATCTATGCCTCTCATTATCTTGTACACCTCAATTAGGTCTCCTCTCCTCCTCCTTTTCTCCAATGAAAAAAGTCCAAGCTCAGTCAACCTCTCTTCATAAGATAAGCCCTGCAGTCCAGGCAGCATCCTGGTAAACCTCCTCTGAACCCTCTCCAAAGCATCCACATCTTTCCTATAATAAGGTGACCAGAACTGGACGCAGTATTCCAAGTGCGGTCTAACCAAAGTTTTATAGAGCTGCAACAAGATCTCACGACTCTTAAACTCAATCCCCCTGTTAATGAAAGCCAAAACACCATGTGCTTTCTTAATAACCCTGTCCACTTGGCTGGCCATTTTAAGGGATCTATGTACCTGCACACCAAGATCCCTCTGTTCCTCCACACTATCCTTAATCCTGTGCTCAGCTTTCAAATTCGACCTTCCAAAATGCCTCACCTCGCATTTATCCAGGTTGAACTCCATCTGCCACCTCTCAGCCCATCTCTGCATCCTGTCAATGCAGCCTACAACAGCCCTCTATACTGTCAACGACACCTCCAACCTTTGTGTCGTCTGCAGACTTGCTGACCCATCCTTCAATCCCCTCATCCAAGTCATTAATAAAAATTACAAACAATAGAGGCCCAAGGACAGATCCCAGTGGAACACCACTCACCATAGACTTCCAGGCAGAATATTTTCCTTCTACTACCACTCGCTGTCTTCTGTTGGCCAGCCAATTCTGTATCCAGACAGCTAAGTTCCCCTGTATCCCATTCCTCCTGACCTTCTGAATGAGCCTACCATGGGGAACCTTATCAAATGCCTTGCTGAAGTCCATATACACCACATCCACAGCTCGACCCTCATCAACTTTTCTAGTCACATCCTCAAAGAACTCGATAAGGTTTGTGAGGCATGGCCTGCCCCTCACAAAGCCGTGTTGACTGCATTTAATCAAGCCATGCCCTTCCAGATGGTCATAAATCCTATCCCTCAGAATCCTTTCTAACACCTTGCAGACGACAGATGTGAGACTTATGATATGAAGGATTTAGAGGGACATTGGTCAAATGATGGCAAATGGGGCTAGATCAATTTGGGATATCTGGGTCAGCATGGACAGGTTGGACATAAGTTTCCATGCTGCACATCTCTCTGACTGGATGTTCACAAAGACTGTTATCAATTTTTATAAATGCACCATTGAAAGCATTCTATCTGGATGTATCACAGCCTGGTACAGTAAATGCTTTTCCCAAAGCCACAAGAAACTACAGAGATTCATGAACACAGCCCAGTCCATCAGGCAAATCAACCTTCCATTCATTGACTTCATCTATACTACGCCCTCCCTCAGGAAAGCAGCCAACATAATAGAAGTTAAAAATCACACAACACCAGGTTATAGTCCAGCAGGTTTAATTGGAAGCACACTAGCTTTCAGAGCGACGCTCCTTCATCAGGTACACAACCACTTGATGAAGGAGCAATGTTCCGAAAGCTAGTGTGCTTCCAATTAAACCTGTTGGGCTATAACCTGGTGTTGTGTGATTTTTAACTTTGTACACCCCAGTCCAACACAGCATCTCCAAATCATAACATAATCGAAGTCCCCTCCCACCCCAGTTATACTCTCTTCCACCCTCTTCCATTGGGCAGAAGATACAAAGATTTGTATTCACATGTGAACAGGTTCAAGAACAGTTTCTTCCCTGCTGTCATTGGATGTTTGAACGGATTTCTCAAATGTTAGTGTTGAGCTCTCTTCTTTGTGGCTGTAACACTATTCTGCACTTTGTTGTGCTACACTGATGCACTTTGTATGGCATGATCTGCCCGTAGAGCATGTAAAACAACACCTTTCACTGTATCTTGTTACATGTGAGAACAATAAATCAAAAAAATCAAAATTGCACCCAGCAAATTGTCAGAAATTGATTTGTCATTTCCTTGCACAGGAAGGCAATCATTCTTTATTTTAGTGTAGGCGTCGGATGTAAAGAATGTCTTTATTCCAAAAAGAATGTTTTCACACAGAATTGAAGGAATCTTAAATGAATGGGGAAACACACATGATTCCATTCCACTCACGTACAATTTAATCTGTGAGTTATCCCTATGATCCGAACATATAGAGCTTCAGTCACCAAGCCTTGCTGCACTATAGCTGTGCTGCTCCTGCTATTGGTCTACTTAACACATCTCAGACTTCAGCAAATCATTGGCTGACCAGCTTCAACTGCCTGACTGTACACAGCCTTCAGTCTGCATTGGCTGTCGAACTCCAGTTGGAGAACGTGTTTTATTAAACATGAAAGCCTTTTCTCACTTCAGTACAAAAATAGCAAGTTGCTTCAGACATCCTCAGATTCACTCAATTCTTATCTCTGTTGTATTAAAGTATTTTAAGAGATGCAGGCAAAGATGTGTTCTCCAGGGTCAACTAATTTGTTGCAAATTTGCCGCTATCACTTTCTAAAATCCAGTCAGACCAGTGAAACTCTAAACAGTGCTTAGTTTTATTTTGGGACTTGGTCCCTCGGGACTTTCCACTCAGCCATTTATTGAATATGTACTGGTCATGCATTACATTCACTTGGGGTTTGAAAGCATGCCTCCAAGGCTTTCAAAATTTCTGCCATCTGTTTTGCCATTCTTCATAAAGATTCATAGCTTTGACTCCACCCTTGGGTGACTGTCTGTGTGGGGTTTGGACATTCTCCCATATCTACATGGGTTTCCTTTGGATACTCCAGTTTCCTGCCACAATGCAAAGATGTATGGGTTAGGGTGGATTGGCCTTTCTAAATTGTCCCATAGTGTCCAGAGATGTGCAGGCTGGGTATATTGGTTGTGCCCAAAGTTTCCAGGCATGTGCAGGCTAGGTGGATTGGCCATTCTAAATTGTCCCATGGTATCCAGGCATGTGCAGGTTAGGTAGACTAACCATAGTAAAAGTTATAGGGATGTGGGTGAGGGAGTGGCTCTGTGCAAATTTGATGGGCCTAATGGCCTCTTTCAACACTGTAGGGATTCTATGTTTTTATGATTTAGAGTGGAACACACTTCTTAAAAGTGTAAACAATATCCCCCTAACAGCGTGGCCAATCCTACCTGCTCTGGCTTATAAAGCAGATGCATTGCAATTTCATAATTTTGCCATTGCACAGGGCACAAAAAGTAACAAATTCTGCTTCATATCATCTTTCATTGTCACAGCTAGAAACCTTGCAGTTACTCTCTCTGACAGCACCTTCACAACACCCTTAGGCTAGGCTGGCATCTCTTGGGGTTTAGGAAATCAGAGGGGGCTTAATTGACACATATAAGATCCTGAGGGGACT
Source organism: Chiloscyllium plagiosum (assembly GCF_037043375.1). Classification (NCBI taxonomy): domain Eukaryota; kingdom Metazoa; phylum Chordata; class Chondrichthyes; order Orectolobiformes; family Hemiscylliidae; genus Chiloscyllium; species Chiloscyllium plagiosum. The sequence continues at coordinate 106,379,850 of NW_028270145.1, read as the reverse complement.
TGACTCAGTTAATGTTGAAAGAATGATTCACCCAGCAGGAGAATCTAGAACCAGTGGTCAGAGTTTAAAAATAAGAAGGTGCCCGTTTCAAGCACGGATGAAGATTTCTTTTTCTCTCTTTCAGAGGGTTGTGAGTCTTTAGAAATGCTCTCCTCAAACGACAGTGGATGCAGAATTTTAAAATATTTTTAAGACAGAAGTAGATAATTCTTGATTACCAAGGGGACGAAAGATTACTGGGAATATGTAGGCATGTAGAGTTGAGGTTACAATCAGATCATGTTGAATGGTGGAGCAAGCTCAAAGGGCAGGTGGTGTACACACACCCCTTCCTGACTGTTTACTCGAAACCCCACTGCTTTCACCATGTGACGATGGTCTGGCCTGTGGTTTTATTGAAAATTGGTTGCAAGTTGGATATCCCACATCACCGATTCACAGTAGAGTTTACTCCACTATGGAAAGCCATCTGGTGCATTGGTACAGTATTGCTTTTCAGCTCGAAATAGTTAGGGTTTGAGAAGCCATGACTGCTTTCTAGGCTGAACTCAACTGGTGGGTATGAATTTTCCAGTTCACATCGTTGACCTTAATCATTGCTCCTTTCCCTCCTGGCTGGGCCAGTTGCTTAATTCTCTCACTTCTCTTTCACTTAACTCAAGGGTGAATTATTTCGAGGCTCAGTTGCTGTCAGGTTCGGCACTTCCGACATGGAAGTAAAGGCAGACAGAGAATCAAACAACCTTGATCATTCCTACGTCACCGAGATTTGCCCGGGTGGGAATGTTGCTGCTTGTGATCACAATCATCCATTGTTGTCTAGTTAAATGGACCCTCTGCGTGCTGGGAGTTAATTAATGGAACCTTATCATTTTGCAATGTCTTGCACTGCTTTCAATAGCTTTTGGGAGACAGAAGGAGGATCCAGTAATCTTCCGATCATTCAGGTAGGATTGACAACTGTACAAAGCCCACATATAGGATGATACCATAGAAATGTCTGTTTGAAGTCTTCTGGATGAGACATCAAGGCCATTCTTAGATGAATGTAATGCTCTTTCAGAGACTTTGGGGGAGTTAACCAACATTTATTTCCCAACTAGCATCCGTCGTGTAAACTGTGTGATTTATATAAATTTTAAAGTAATTTCTTGTAAATTTGGGTTTTGATTTAGTATCATTTGGGTTTTTTGTGTGTCTTATTAACTTGTAAATATTTTGCAGCCATGTGATTTCTTTTGAGACAGCTTTTGAGGCCAGCTTTAGAATTGATGCGTTTTTGTGCACAAATAATGCATTTCATTGTTTTGCAACACAATAAGGTAAATAATGGGGCCTTAAAGCTTGTTAGAGATTTCTGGAACTTATTTTTTTAATCTTAAGGGAAATATCCAAAGCTTAGCACAAAATTGTTATTTTGTCTTACTTTGAGGTTTGAGCAGTCTACTGCTGAAGATACCGGTATAGACCAGTGCACCCAAGAAGGAAGGATAGAGTGAAACTAGATTAGTTTAAAGAGTTGGTGTTAGTCCCAGACCAGAAGTGTTGGGATTAAAGCTTGAAGAGATTAGTTAAAGTTGAGTATGTTTAAACTCAGCCGTATAATAGTTCCAGGAAGAAACAATCTGCATCTCCACACTATAAATTAAAGTCTCAAGAACTTGAATACTGAAGTATTCAAAGCTGAAAATGTGTTGCTGGAAAAGCGCAGCAGGTCAGGCAGCATCCAAGGAACAGGAGAATCGACGTTTCGGGAATAAGCCCTTCTTCAGGAATGGGCTTATGCCCGAAACGTCGATTCTCCTGTTCCTTGGATGCTGCCTGACCTGCTGCGCTTTTCCAGCAACACATTTTCAGCTCTGATCTCCAGCATCTGCAGTCCTCACTTTCTCCTCTACTGAAGTATTCAAGGCAAGGATTCTGATGTGGATACTGTACATGTGGTGTTTTTGTTTTCAACGTATAAAAGATTGTACAAAGTTAAAAATCACACAACACCAGGTTATAGTCCAACAGGTTTATTTGAAAGCACTAGCTTTTGGAGCACTGCTCCTTCATCAAGTGGTTGTCCTGATGAACCACCCAATGAAGGAGCAGCACTCCGAAGCTAGTGCTTCCAAATAAACCTATTGGACACTGGTGTTGTGTGATTTTTAACTTTGTATACCCCATTCTAACACCAGCATCTCCAAATTATAAAGGATTGCTTTGGCATTAATGGATTTAAACTTTTATTGTAGACTTAAAACCGTTGATTTTGAGTTATAAGAAGATAGTTTAGCTTCTTCATTTTTATCATTATTTCTTCTGTTTTATTGTTAAAACAAAATCTGCAGCACTGCCTGCTTATAGGTCAGCAAGACTCCACTTTCTTAATACCAAAATAAGTCACAATGTGATCTATCAAGCCAGATTTCACTCTGGAAACTGACTTGTTTAGTAATAATATCAGTGGGAATCTTAGCACATTGCTTGAAAAAGAACTCAAACTCTTCAAAGCAAACCTCTTTTTCATCCAAAAGTCACCAGCTCGGCCAACATTTGTTGCCCATTGCTAAATGAGAAGGTGGTGTTGAGATGCCTTCTCGAACTGCTGCAGTCTATTTGGTACAGCTGTACCCACAATGCAGTTAGAAAGGGGATTCAGGATTTTGACCCAGTGACACTGAAGGAACAGTATTCTGATTGCAAGTCAAATGCAATTAGGAATGGATAAATGTTGGATTAACCGACAGTGTCCCCATCCCATGTGTGATGATGCTGTCACTTCAACAAGGTTATTTTGTCCTTAGTTTTTTTTCAAAAGAGGTCATAAAGATAGAGGTGCTGAAATGTCTGAAAACACAATTTAGTTTAACAATGGCAAGGGAGTGGCCAGTTCTCCCAGTTCAGGATTTTTCTAATTTGTTTTAGCAGGCCGTGAGAAGCTGCTGTAGGCCAGAAAAAGTTTCCATGCTTCAACAGATGATTCTTGACTGACTTCTCTCTTTGAAGTCTTTCCTTCCTGTAAGAACCTGAGATTGAATTTACCTTTTGCCAAGGGGTGTGTTTATGGGACATTACAGGAATTGGAACAGCTCCTTAGTTAAGTTGTTGTATCGAGTCAGTTGAGTTTTCAAATAGTTAAGCTATTCTAACTTCTGTTTCCTTTTGTTTGTGTTTTAACTGAAGCATTTAAATAAAATCTGTTTTGCTTAAAGTTGAGTGGTTTGACCAGCTGCATCACTCCTGGAATATCCACTCCACACCTGTCTTTAAAATAAAAAAAGTTAGGGTCTAGGTTACCTTCTTAAAATATTTTGAGAGGGTCTGGCCTGGTTCATAACACGTGAATTAATAAATAATGTCAAAATAGCATGTGGTTTCATGGAGAACTTCTGTTCCCTACCCATACCCTTAACTCACCCCCTAATGTATCTGCTACCCTGTACTTCATGAGGTTAGAGCCCATGGATTTGGTGTGTGCTGTTGGAGGAGACTTTTTATTGTCTCTCAAGAGCCACATCATAGAACAGGAGTGATTGAGTGGAATCATTTATTTTTGAAACTCCAATGAATAGATTACTGTCTAAGAACCCAGTCCAAACGTGTGCTCTGTTGAAGAAACAGCTCATAAACCGAGGGGTATGAGATCCGATCTAATCCAACAGCAGTTCACAGAAATTCATTTTATGTTTGATTAATGATGGGTTTGATATTCCTTTTCATAACTGCAGATGTTTTCTGTAGTATCTTCGGTCCCGAACTCCCCAAAGAACGGGGTTGGTGTAATTAGAGGAGAGTAACTGGGTTCCAATCAGATATAACTTTAAGCCTGAAACAAAGGCAGGCATGGAATTAACTTGGAAAGCAAGCCAAAAGGGAGACTGGCTTTGCTCAAAGTATTCCCCTTTTCAGAAAAAAGGCAATAAAAGATAAACAAAGGACTTGCATTTATACAGCACCTTCCACAACCACAGGTTTTCCTAAAGCACTTTATATCCAATGGATTGACATCGTGATTACTGTAGAAAATGCAGACAGTTAGCCATCTTGCAGACAGTAAGCTCTGACTAACATGTTTCTGTGGTTGGACAGAACTTTCTGAACAATCTGCAGTGTGTCAATAACTACACTAAGAACCAATTTAAGGCAATCAGTCAGGCTTACAGTTCAGTTATGCTTGTTGGGCATGATGTACATCTTTGTATCTGTTCTCTACAAACAAAATGGCTAGGTTATAACTTAGAGGCTGGTTTTCAATTATTTCGGATCCTGGGGAGCTTAGCAATCTCCATTGCTTTCTCCATGGCAACTCCTCAGCCAATCAGAGTCATCTTTCCAATCAATCAACACCCTTTTTTCCTTTGGATAAATTACTGCAATTGCTTGAAACTTAAAAATCACACAACACCAGGTTATAGTCCAACAGGTTTATTTGGAAGCACTAGCTTTCAGAGCGCTGCTCCTTCATCAGGTAGCTAGTTGGGTGGGATCAGAGAACACAGAATTTATAGTAAAAGATCAAAGTGTCATACAATTGATGCAGTGTTTTGAACAAACCTAGATTGCTGTTGAGTCTTTAATTACTTAGAATGGGGTTTCACATTTTGATTCATTAATATGTAAATCCCAGACCATTTTTCAAGTCACATTCCCGAGATAACTTAAGGTTTTATGTAAAAAAACGTGACATCTCAACTCAGATAAGGCATTAAAGGTGTGAGGTTTGAGTCTATCTGTATCCCAACCTAGAGTCAAACTGTTTCTATCTCCAGAGTAGGAATTGATAACATGTCACATGGACTGACTGCCGACAGATTGTGTGCTTTTTAAACAAAATAGAATGAATCTAGCTGCCTGACGAAGGATCAGGGCTCTGCAAGCTAGTGCTTTCATATAAACCTGTTGTGTGATTATTAACTTGGTCCACCCCATTCCAACACCGGCACCTCCACATCATGTTTGCAACTTGGCATTCATGCATTTGTCCTGATGAGTTCAAGGTTAAAAGCTTCAGCAATGTGTCTCTTTTTTCAATGCGAAACACCAATGTGATATTGATACTTTTGTGTTGGTAATACTGAATAGGGACAACAACTCTGCTTGTCTGTGGCAAAGTGCCATGGGATCTTTTGCATCTACTTGGGGCAGCACTTGGTACCTATGCTGAACATGTTGCCCAAAAGACAACACCATTCAAGTGCATCAGACTCCCCACCGCACTGGAGTGTCAGCAACGATTTAGAGTCATAGAGATGTACAGCATGGAAACGGACCCTTCAGTCCAACTCGTCCATGCTGACCAGATATCCTAAATTAATCTAGTCCCATTTAGAGTCATAGAGTCATAGAGATGTACAGCACGGAAACAGACCGTTCGGTCCAACCCGTCCATGCCGACCAGATATTCCAACCCAATCTAGTCCCACCTGCCAGCACCCGGCCCATATCCCCCCAAACCCTTCCTATTCACATACCCATCCAAATGCATTTTAAATGTTGCAATTGTACCAGTCTCCACCACATCCTCTGGCAGCTCATTCCATACACATACCACCCTCTGTATAATAATGTTGCCCCTTAGGTCCCTTTTATATCTTTCCCCTCTCACCCTACACCTACGCCCTCTAAATGCATTAACTGGACAAAATGTCCAGACAACATTATGTACTTCCCTGACATTGAGATGTCTTGATTTCTCATGGGAAACTCAGTGGGGCCTGGGCACTAAAAGAAAATAAGCATGAAGTTTCCAGCTTACTTATACTGATTAACTACCTACCCACCCCCTTGGAATGGATAGGCCACCTGACACAGATCAAATCCAGACGTGGTTGGATTGGGGTCAGATTTGAGACATATAAAATTTTAAAATCCAACCTGACCCTGACCCACCCCATGGCTAAAATTAACTCCATAGTTGCTGCAGGATATCCATTGCCGAGGAAATTGGCAGATAAAAACTACTTGATAAAATTTGGCTACAAAATTGGTTGACTGATAGGAAACAGAAAGTAAGGGTCAATGGATATTTTATAGGTGACAAGAAGATTTACAGAGGAGTTCCCCATGGGTCAGTATTGGGACACTTGCTTTAGGCAAGTGTATATTAATATATATAGAATCTTGGTGTACATGGGGCAATTTCAGAGTTTCCAAATGACAGGAAACTTGAAAGAATTGTTGTACTAATTGGAATGAGGTCAGCCAGGTGGATCCTACAGAGTATTAGTTCTCTGACTGAGGCTGTTAATCTGGTCCAAGCTGGAGCCCGAGCTGACAGGTATAAACAGAAGGATTAGGGGTTCTGTTCACTTTGAGAACTGGCGCGATGCTAGCTGGGTCAGTGTCATGTACTTGTAAATAAAGGGCGACTTGGTGAGGGGATACCAGCCTCTGTGGAGTTACTTCAATTGTAAACTGTGAGGAGAACAGAGTAGAACTCCAAAATGACATCGGCAAGTTGGTGGAATCACAGATTCACAGAATCCCCACAGTGTAGAAACAGGCGATTTGCCCCAACAAGTCCACACTGACCGTCCGAAGACCATCCCAGTCAGAAGCATCTCCCTATCTTTCCTTGTAACCCAACGTTTTCCATGGCTAACGCACCTAACCTATACTTGCCTGGATGCTAAGGGTAATTTAGCATGGCCAATTTACCTAACCCGCATATCTTTGGACTGTGGGAGGAAACCGTAGCACTTGGAGGAAACCCATGCAGGCACAAGGAAAATATATACACTGCACACAGACAGTTGCCCAAGGGTGGAATTGAACCTGGATCCCTCACACTGTGAGGCAGCAGTGCTAAAGGTGGCTGATAAAACTTAATGCAGAGAAATGTGAGGTTATGCACTTTTGTAGGAAGAATATTGAAAGATAATAAAGAATAGAGGGGTATAATTCTAAAAGGGGATGCAGGGGCAGACAGACCTAGGTATATGTGTTCATAGATCATTAAAGGTGGTAGGACAAGTGGAGAGAGCAAACAATGTTGTTGGCTTTATTAATAGGGTCATAGAGTGCAAGAGCAAGGTGGTGTTATTGAATTTGTGGACATTAACTGGAACATTCTGAGCACCACATTATAGGAAAGATGTGAATGCTTGGGGGAGCTGAACAGAGCAAATAGGGAGAAGCTCATCCCACTTGTAAAAGGAACAAGAATGAGAGAGTGTAACAAGCAAGGGTGAGAAAAAGGATTAACTCGGTGGGTAGTTAGGGCGTAGAGGGTACTGCCTGGAAATGAGGTGAACACAGGCTTAATTGAGGCTTTCAAAAGGGTAATTTGGATTTAAATGGTGTGCATCGGTATGGAGATAAGGCAGGAGACTGGCCCTAGATGACGATGCTCATTTGAAGAGCTGGTCCAGGAACAATGGGGCTGAATGGTCCCCTTTTGTGTCGTAATGATTCTCTGATGGTAAGTTCCTTGTCTCCAATGGGAGCTGCACACATCCAGACTGGTGAGATTACTGACTGAAACAGGAGCTAATGGTGTTCCATGTATAAGGGTTAACAGATTGAAGTGGAAATGATACAAAGCTCCTATTTGGGTCTCTGTGAGGACAAACCCAAAACTTGCTAGGCAGTGTAAAATAATACTGCGAGGCAAACTTTGAGTGCTTGGGAAAGGAGATTATTCAAAAGGAAAACATCCAGCTGCAGCTACAAAACGTATTATTTTATTTCCCATTTCTTCATAGACTGGCAGCTTAGAAGTAAGCAGCAGGGTAGAAGGAAAAGACAAGGAGGACTTGCAAAAATAAAAATGTATTAAAATAGAATTCCAAGCAAATAAATATTAATTTGGCCTGGAGTCGGAGGTGGTAAATGGAAGGCAAGATTGCTTTCAGGCACTGTAGCTCACTGAAATCACAAGTGGCAGGCCTCAGCTCGATATAGGAATGATAAGTGACCTTGACAGCACGCAGTAAATGGAAGGCAAGTCACCTCTGATGACAGTGACCACAAGCTGATTAAATTTGATGTGATTTGGGATTCAACACTTCCAACATCCTGTTATATCATTTTAAAAGAATCAGCTATAGGGACATGATGGAAGAGCTACATTTGATAGACTGGTGAAAATTGTTTTTAAGATCTCAGTGAACAACCATTAGAATAAAGAGAGAAGTTAGCCATTCAGCCCATTGAGTCTGCCCCGCTATTCAATGGAGATCATGGCTAATCTGATAAGCATTAACTCCACTTTCCTGTCTTACCCCATAATTCTCGATTCCCTTCCTGACTAAGGATCTATTAGGCTTTGAATATTTAATTACCTGGCCTTGATCGCCCTTTGCTATCAGAGATTTTGTAGATTCACCACCCCTGGGAGAAGAACTCCCTCCTCATCCCTGTGTTAAACATGTGACACCTTATTCTGAGATTACACCCTCTGGTCTTAGATTCTCCAACAAGGTGAAATATTCACTCCGCATCTACGCTGTCAAGATCCCTTAAGAGTCTTGAATCTTTCAATAAGGTCGCCTCTCATTCTTCAAAATTCAATGAGTACAATCTGAATCTACTCAACCTCTCCTCATAAAACAACCTCTCCATACCTAATAACTTGGGACTGCCTCCAATGTCAGTATAATTTTCCTTCGATAAATGGCCCAATGATGAATGAAACGATGAGCATAATATCTTCAAAGATACACTAAAGAGCACGGACTGAATTTGCGTAGAATTATACCAAAACAGAGGCAGCTTTATAGGTTTCATCTTTGTGGACTATGTGACTATTCAACTGCTGCAAAAAAATGAGAACTTGAGGTAGATGTGGGCAAGAAATTGGTAGAAGCTAAACTTCTCTGAAAAGAGAGAGACAATTCCAATCTTTTCACTTGTTACTCATCGGAACAAAATCGAGAATGACAAATTGGTGGAAAGATTTTCGCTATTTGCTGGTAGGACATGCATGTCCCTAGGTGCCCTTGAGAATGTTGATGTTTAATGTCGATCTCTCTCTCTGCGCCTTCTTGACAGCTATAACATTTTATCCTGCACTCTGTTCTGTTACCATGATGCAGTCCTATGATCTGCCTGTAAAGCAGGTAAAACAGTACTTTTCACTATATCTCAGTACACGTGACAGTAATAAATCAAACCAAATCAGAAGGTGATGGTGAGCTGGCTTCTTGAACCACTAACATTCTAGGGGTGTAGGTGGACCTTCAATTCCCTTAAGGAGGAAATTCTACAATTTTGACCCAGCAACATGAAGAAATGGTGATACATTCCCAAATCAGGTTGGTGAGTGGCTTGGAGGAGAACTTGCAGGTGGTGGTGTTCCCACGTACTGATGCCTTTGTTCTTCTTAATGGAAGATACTTGGTTTTTAGTCGAGTGATAGTTGGGTGACTGTGGAGATGGGGAGAACCAACTGAAGGATGGACCCCCAGGATTTTACAATAAGAGCTCCCAAGGTTATATTGTGCATAGGATCATGTAACAGTGCAACACATTTGACCCATTTGTGTTAATGCTGCCTCTTTAGTAGAGCAATCCAACAAAATTCTGCAGCCCTGCTCTCTCCTTGTGGTCCTGTATTTTATTTTTGTTTCATCAAGGACCTATTCCGTTTTCTTTTGAATGTTGCAAGTCAAACTGCTCCCACCGTTTCTTTCAAACAGCGCATTCCAGATTACAACTACTTGCTGCATTAAAAAAAATAGTTTCCTGTCGCAATCTGGTTCTTTTAGCAATTATCTTAGATCTGTTTATTCTGATATCTCGACCCTTCTGCCACTGTCACTACTGACAATAATAAATGCAATGCAAATTAGTGAAATGTGTATCATGGAGTGGATATTAGTGTCTCACATGGCTCGGTTCCAAGGCTTCTTCTGGTCACTGTGTATATCAATGACGTGGATAGAAGTCTAAAGGGAGTGAAAGGAACATTTGCAGGTTCTGAAATAAGATGGAAAGTTAATTCTGCTGGAAGATCAAAGTAAGCTGCAAAGAAATATTAATAAGATGGGGGAATAGGCTACAAAGCTGCAAATGAAATTCAATGTCAGCGAGTGCAAGGTGTTGCATTTTTTGCTAAAAAAAATTAGACGTATTAATTATGCTATGAATTAAAGTAGGCATGCTGTGTGTGTGTGTAAAAGAGCAGAAGGATTCAGGGTTCCAAGTTCACAGGACATTAAAGCCAGTGCCTCAGGTTGATGAGGCTATTAAAAAAAAAGTTAATGGAATTTTAAATTTTATAACAGTAAGTGCAGGCTATCAAAGACAAGTGATAACGATGAACCTATATAAAACCTAAATAAAACATCCAGTTACCATACTATATCGGATTCCACTCTGGAGCAATTTATTGATGCTGTAGGGAAGAGCCAACACAGATCCAGTCAAATGAGATTTGGTATGAAAAAGTAAAAATATGAAAAGATCAATTGGCTTGACAGCGAGAGATGGAGAGCGATGGTAGAGGGTTGCTTTTTGGATTGGAGGCCTGTTACCGGTGGTTAGAGACAAATAAACTGCAGATGCTGGAATCCAAAGTGGACAAACAGGAGGCTGGAAGATCACAATAAGCCATTTCCAGCACTTTTGCTGTAGCCTATGTGTGCTATGGCACTTAAGGTGGTCATCAAAATGGTTCTTAAATATCTTGAAGGTTGCTGCCTTTACTGCTGTTTCAGTTCCAGATGTTCGCAAGCTGCTGGATGAAAAATACTTTCCTCAAATCCCTTCTCAACCTTCTGCTCCTTACGTTGAAACTGTGCCCCTCATATTCACCCTTCTACTGAGGGGAAAGGTTGCTCCCTGTCTGTGTCCCTTAATCACCTCAATCAGATTCCCCAGCAGCCTTGTCTTCCATAAGGAGAGCAATCCCAGCTTGTCCACTCAGTTCATCGCTGAATCACTCCAGCTCAGGCAACATTCTGACTAACCTCTTCTGCTGAAAATGTGTTGCTGGAAAAGCGCAGCAGGTCAGGCAGCATCCAAGGAACAGGAGAATCGACGTTTTGGGCATAAGCCCTTCTTCAGGAATGAGGAAAGTGTGTCCAGCAGGCTAAGATAAAAGATAGGGAGGAGGGACTTGGGGGAGGGGCGTTGGAAATGCGATAGGTGGAGGGAGGTCAAGGTGAGGGTGATAGGCCGGAGCGGGGTGGGGGCGGAGAGGTCAGGAAGAAGATTGCAGGTTAGGAAGGCGGTGCTGAGTTCGAGGGATTTGACTGAGACAAGGTGGGGGGAGGGGAAATGAGGAAACTGGAGAAATCTGAGTTCATCCCTTGTGGTTGGAGGATTCCCAGGCTGAAGATGAGGCGCTCTTCCTCCAACCGTCATGTTGCCATGGTCTGGCGATGAAGGAGTTCAAGGACCTGCATGTCCTTAGTGGAGTGGGAGGGGGAGTTGAAGTGTTGAGCCATGGGCTGGTTGGGTTGGTTGGTCCGGGTGTCCCAGAGGTGTTCTCTGAAACGTTCCGCAAGTAGGCGGCATGTCTCCCCAATATAGAGGAGGCCACATCGGGTGCAGCGGATGCAATAGATGATGGGTGTGGAGGTGCAGGTGAATTTGTGGCAGATATGGAAGTGGGGCCTTGGAGGACCTTGGAGGGAAGTAAGGAGGAGGTGTGGGCACAAGTTTTGTATTTCTTGCGGTTGCAGGGGAAGGTGCCGGGAGTGGAGGTTGGGTTGGTGGAGGGTGTGGACCTGTCGAGGGAGTCACGGAGGGAGTGGTCTTTTCGGAACGCTGACAGGAGAGGGGAGGGAAATATATCTCTGGTGGTGGGGTCCGTTTGGAGGTGGCGGAAATGACGGCAGATGATGCGTTGTACATGGAGGTTGGTGGGGTGGTAGGTGAGGACCAGTGGGGTTCTGTCCTGGTGCCCTCCAAGGCCCCAAGGGAAACTTGCGCCCACACCTCCCCCCTTACTTCCCTCCAAGGCCCCAAGGGACACTTCCATATCTGCCACAAATTCACCTGCACCTCCACATCCATCATCTATTGCATCGGCTGCACCCGATGTGGCGTCCTCTATATTGGGGAGACAGGCCGCCTACTTGCGGAACGTTTCAGAGAACACCTCTGGGACACCCGGACCAACCAACCCAACCACCCCGTAGCCCAACACTTTAACTATCCCTCCCACTCCACCAAGGACATGCAGGTCCTTGGACTCCTCCATTGCCAGACCATGGCAACACGACGGTTGGAGGAAGAGCGCCTCATCTTCAGCCTGGGAACCCTCCAACCACAAGGAATGAACTCAGATTTCTCCAGTTTCCTCATTTCCCCTCCCCCCACCTTGTCTCAGTCAAATCCCTCGAACTCAGCACCGCCTTCCTAACCTGCAATCTTCTTCCTGACCTCTCCGCCCCCACCCCACTCTGGCCTATCACCCTCACCTTGACCTCCCTCCACCTATCGCATTTCCAACACCCCTCCCCAAGTCCCTCCTCCCTACCTTTTATCTTAGCCTGCTGGACACACTTTCCTCATACCTGAAGAAGGGCTTATGCCCGAAACGTCGATTCTCCTGTTCCTTGGATGCTGCCTGACCTGCTGCGCTTTTCCAGCAACACATTTTCAGCTCTGATCTCCAGCATCTGCAGCCCTCATTTTCTCCTCGAAGACTTTAACCTCTTCTGCTTCCTGCCTTGTGCACCACCCCATTCCTATAGGTTCAATCAACATCACAAAAATAATTTGTTTCTTTCTTTCAAAGGATATGGGTGTCACTGGCAGGGTCAGCATTTGTTGCCCATCTTATTTGCCCTTGAACTAAGTGGCTTGTTCAGTTATTTCAGAGGGAAGTTTGGAATTTACATAGAGGCCAGACCAAGTGAGGATGGCAGATTTATTTTCCTCAAGACCATTAATGAATCAGATGGAGTTTTATCATAAACAACAACAGTTGGGATGGTCACCAACACAGAAGCAAGCTTCCAATTACAGATTTTATTGATTGAATTTTATTTCCAGCATCTGGGGTGTCGTGAGGCTTGAACCATTTTTGCTGGGGCATGAATCTCTGGATAACTAACCCAGGGCATTACCATCTCACTACCATTGCCCTTTGTCATTACCAGCTTGCTGTTTGTGAGTGTTTACTACACACAAGATGCTTGCTGTTCTTCCTACATTTCAAAACTGCATATACTTTCAAAGTATGTCACTAGCTTCAAAGGGGAAAGTGAGGACTGCAGATGCTGGAGATCAGAGCTGAGAATGTGTGGCTGGAAAAGCGCAGCAGGTCAGGCAGCATCCAAGGAGCAGGAGAATCGACGTTTCGGGCATAAGCCCTTCTTCAGGAAGCTTCAAAGCCAATTTGGGATTTTTTGAGATGGTAAAGGTTGCTATATAAATGCCCATTTCTTCTTCCTTTCTAATAGGAACTGTACAATTTGTTTTTTCGTTTCAGCCTCCCTCCACAATATATTCCAGCAAGGAATTTAATTGAAGTTTATTGTGATTTGTGAGAGATATCACTCACTCTCTTCAAAAACTAACCATTTATGTTGAGGTTGTACTGGATATTGGTGAGGTTTCTTCTGGAAAACTGTCCAGTTCCCGTCGCCCTATTATAGGAAGGGTACTATTAAGCTGGAAAGGGTTCAGAAGAGATGTACCAGGATGTTGCCAAGTGTGGAAGGTTTGAGTTACAAAGAAAGGCTGGACGGGCTGGGACTTTTTTCACTGGAGCATAGGAGGTTGAGAGCTGACCTTATTGAAGTTTATAAAATCATGAGGGTTATAGATAGGGTTAATGGTTTTTTTTTCCCTATGATGGGAGATTTCAAGACTAGGGGCACATCTTTACGGTGAGAGGAGAGAGATTTAAAAAAAAACATGGGGCCAAATCTTTTACACAGAGGATGGTTCAATTGTAAATGAACTTCCTGAGGAAGTGGTGGATGTGGGCACATTTAAAATACATTTCGATAAAGATGAATAGGAAACATTTGGGGGGGATATGGGCCAGGAGCAGGCAGGTGGGACTAGTTTAGCTTGGGTTTATGGTCATCATAGGTTGGTTGGATCGAAGGGTCTGTTTCCATGCTGTATGACTCCATGACTCTATTACAGTATAACCATCTATGACATGGGAGAGGGGAGAGAGTTAGTAAGTGCTCATGCATCTTCACATCCAGACTCTTAAACATTAACTCTCTTTTTTCTTCCACATCCACTGAATTCCTCCAGCATTTTCTTTTTTTATTTCTGGTGCTTCACGTGTTCAGGCCAAAATGGTAGGAGCTATTCCCTGTTCTCCATAGCCACCGTAGGAACCTAGAATCAAGTGTCTGTGATATTAGCACATGATACACTGCTGCAATATTCCTCAGTGTCCAATTTGAGCAGAGTGTGTTGTCACAGATGCATTAATCCATTAACACCTGCTGTTAAAATGCCAGTGGAACATTACCCTTGATGTGTTAAGTAAAGACCACAAAGAGTAACTTGGAGGCTGCATCTCTTGGTGCTCTGCCAGCAGAATATTAATGACCATTTGTAGCAATGAACTACTTAAACATTTACAATGACACAACGGCAGAAAACTGTCAGCTGACCCATCCTGCTTAACACCCCCAACTTAAAGTGACCAGACACTTTGTGGCTCCTTCCCTCACTGCTCCTTCCCACACTGGCAGCACCATTTTTTCAAATTTCAAAAATATACTTTATAAAAAATCTTTCTATATATAATATATATATATATATATAGAAACATAGCCACAAATGCAGTTTGGTTCTGTTCAGTAGCCTGACATGGGAACAAACAATCATTGGAGTTTGACTCTATCCAAACAAACCAAAGGCATCTCTTACTTGAACCAGACTATATTTAAATGCATTTGAGGCACTGGGAGGGTCCAATAACTGAATAGCCCCCCCTTTACCTTCAGCAGGAAGACCTCAGACGGTGGTATTCCCTACTGCACCTTGGCAGCTGCTGCCTCACACTTTGGTGCGTCCCTCAGCACATAGTCCTCAACCTTGGATTGTGCCAGTCTACAAAATCCGGCCGGGTTAACTCATTGTTTGGTTTGATTTTATTTCATTTATTGTTACCTAACTACGGTGAAAAGCTTTGTTTTGCGAGCAGTACAGGCAGATCATAGCAAACAAGGACATACAGATCATAGGGCGCTTAGACAGAGTGAGGCACACCCAGTTACAGCTGCACAGGAGGTGTGCAAAGCAAGATTGACATTATGTTAAGTTAGTGAGATCCATCTATCAGTCTAATAACAGCAGAGAACCTTGCTCTTGAACCTGTTGGTGCGCATGTTTAGGCTTCTGTATCTGCTGCCTGACGGAGGAAGTTGTTGGAGACCATTAGCGGGGTGGGAGGGGTCTTTGAAGATGTTGGCAGCCTTTCTGTGGCAGCGAGTTGTTTAAATGGAATCTGTGGGTGGAAGGTTGGCTTGCAGGATGATCTGGGCGCTGCACACCATCTTCTGCAGTTTCTTATGCTCCTGGGCAGAGCAGTTGCCATACCAGGCCATTATGCACCCAGATAGAACGCTTTCACTGGTGCATCTGTAAAAGTTGGTGAGGGCTCTTATGGACATGCTGAATTTCCTGAGGAAGAAGAGGCATTGTTGTGCCTTCTTGACCGTTGCATCTACGTGGGAAGTCCAGGGCAGGTTGTCAGTTATCACTTTGAGGAACTTAATGCTCTCGACTCTTTCCATCAGCTCCATTGATGTAGATGGGGCATGTCATCGTCCTTTCTTCCTGAATCAGTTCTTTTGTTTTGCCGGCTCTGAGATGTTATTCTCACTGCACAATGACACCAAGCCATCGACCTCCTTTCTGTATTCTGACTCTTCATTGTTTGATATCTGTCCACCACAGTGGTACCATCAGCAAACTTGTAGATGGTGTTCATTTGGAATTTGGCTACACAGTTGTTGGTATATGGACAATACAATAGGGGGCTGATAACACATCCTCGAGGGGCTCCAGTGTTCTGGGTTATTGTGGAGGAGGTGCATTTGTCTATCTTCACCGATTGCAGCCTGTGGGTCAGGAAGCTGAGGATCCATTCCAGAGGGCGGAGCCTAGACCTAGGTCTCGGAGTTTTGCTCTGGAAGACCAACAGGTTTTGGAAAGACCAAAGAGTGTCTTTTACCAAGCTGACAGTCCTCCAGACATAGTCGATGTTTGTCCTAGTGTGCGCCCCGGGGAACAGCCCGTAGAGCACAGAGTCCCGCGTCACAGAGCTGCTCGGGATGGACCTCGACATAACCCACTGCGTCTCTCTCCAGACTTCCTTTGCAAAGGTACAGTCCAGAGGCAGAAATATAACAAGGTCAAAAGCAAACTGCTGCGGAGAGGTAACCTGTGGAAAGTTCTCTCCCAGTCCATTTGAAACCTGTCCATGTTTCAGTGACTATGTGCAAATGAATGTTAACCCACTTACATTTATATACAAAGCAATCACCTTTGGTATCAGGCTGCGCTTTAAAGCACGACGATGAAAAGAATTGATGATTATTTGTTTGCAGTCTGCCTGAGTTTAATTGAGACTAATGCGTCATTCTCCATATTAGACTTCTTGAACTGACAAAGCTGACTAGAATATTCAATGAAAGCCCACAGTAACCTGTCTTTGTTTGAGCTGTGACGTGGTGAGGTTTAGATTAGATTACATTACAGCGTGGAAACAGGCCCTTCGGCCCAACAAGTCCACACTGACCCGCCGAAGTGCAACCCACCCATACATTTACTCCTTACCTAACACTACGGGTAATTTAGCATGGCCAATTCACCTGACCTGCACATCTTTTGGACTGTGGGAGGAAACCGGAGCACCTGGAGAAAACCCACGCAGATACTGGGAGAACGTGCAAACTCCACACAGTCAGTCGCCTGAGGCGGGAATTGAACCTGGGTCTCAGGCGCTGTGAGGCAGCAGTGCTAACCACTGTGCCACCGTGCCGCCCATTAATAAGGGTATTCAAGCTCAGTCGCTCCAATCTTTCAACATAAGATAGTCCCGCCATTCCAGGAATTGACCTTGTGAACCTATTCTGCATGCCCTCAATAGCCAGAATGTCTTTCCTCAAATTTGGAGACCAGAACTGCACACAATATTCCAGGTGTGGTCTCACCAGGGCCCTGTACAGTTGCAGAAGAACCTCTTTGCTTCTATACAGCGAAGAAGGTTACCTCAGAATACAACAGGATCTTGATTAGATGGACCAACGGGCCGAGAAGTGGCGTTTAAACTGATGGAGTTTAATTCAGATAAATGCGAGGTGCTGCATTTTGGGAAAGCAAATCTTACCAGGACTTATTCACTTAATGGGAAGGTCCTCAGGAGTGTTGCTGAACAAAGAGACCCTGGAGTGCAGGTTCATAGCTCCTTGAAAGTGGAGTCGCAAGTAGATAGAATAGTCATGTTGCGGCTGTACAGGATATTGGTTAGGCCACTGTTGGAATATTGCGTGCAATTCTGGTCTCCTTCCTATCGGAAAGATGTTGTGAAACTTGAAAGGGTTCAAAAAAGATTTACAAGGATGTTGCCAGGGTTGGAGAATTTGAGCTATAGGGATAGGCTGAACAGGCTGGGGCTGTTTAACCCTGGAGCATCGGAGGCTGAGGGGTGATCTTATAGAGGTTTACAAAATTATGAGGTGCATGGATAGGGTAAATAGGCAAAGTCTTTTCCCTGGGGTGGGGGAGTCCAGAACTAGAGGGCATAGGTTTAGGGTGAGAGGGGAAAGATATGAAAGAGACCTAAGGGGCAACTTTTTCACACAGAGGGTCGTACGTGTATGGAATGAGCTGCCAGAGGAAGTGGTGGAGGCTTGTACAATTGCAACATTTAAGAGGCATTTGGATGGGTATATGAATAGGAAGGGTTTGGAGGGATATGGGCCAGGTGCTGGCAGGTGGGACTAGATTGGGTTGGGATATCTGGTTGGCATGGATGGGTTGGATCAAAGTGTCTGTTTCCGTGCTGTACATCTCAATGACTCTATGACTCTATTTGCAGTCCTCATATTCTCCAGGTACATGAATAAGAGAGGTTCAGAGGGATATGGGCCAAACACAGGCAAGTGGCACTAATTTAGTTTGGGAAACTTGGTCAGCATGGATGGGTTGGACTGAAGGGTTTGTTTCTGTCCTATTTGGCTCTATGACTCGATAACCTGGTCACGATAGAACTACTTCTTGTGGGGTCTTGCTGTGCAGAAACTGGCTGCTATTTTACATCAGTGACTTCACCACAGATGCTAAAAATGGTTGTAGCTCTTCATTTCACTCGTAGAAAGGTGCAGCTGCTTCACTCACATTCTTCCTTCCTTCAATGGCAAGGCCAAAGGCTTCTCCAACCTGAGAGCAACACGAAGGCTGCTACACCTAGACTAACTGAGAGAAATAGCATGGGGAGATTAAAGGGAAACTAGATGAAGGAACAGGAAGTGATATTAATGGGGTGAAGATAAAGAGCAATAGGAGGAAACTCATGTAGAGGATAAGCACTGATATGTTGGGTTGTATTTCTGTTCCCTGTGTTATACAACTAAAGTAATTCTACATAAATCCTATTGTTTCTTTCATTCATTCATTAGATATGGACATTTCTGACTCAGCCAGCATTTATTAGCAGTCCCTAGTTGCCCTTGAGAAGGTGGTGGGGAGCCCCCTGCTGGTATCCCTACAGTTATTTGGTGTTGGGACTTCCATAATGCCTGTAGGGATGGAATTCCAGGATTTTGACCCAGCGACAGTGAAGGAACAGTGATATATTTCCAAGTCCGGACGGTGAGTGGCTTGGAGGGGAACTTGCAGGTGATTGGTGTTCCCATATAACTGCTGCCCTTGTCCTTCTGAATACAAGTGGTCATGAGTTTGAAAGATGCTCTCTAAGGAGACTTACAAAATTCTACAGAGCATCTTGTACGTTGTACACACTGTTGGTGCTGTGTGACGATGTTGAAGAGAATGAATATTTGTGGGTATAGTGCCAATCAAGCGTGTTGCTTTGTCCTGATGGTGTCAAGCTTCTTGAGTGTTGTTGGAGCTGCACTCGTCCAGACAAGTGGAGAGTATTCCATCATACTCCTGACTTGTGCCTTGCCGATGGTGGATGGACTTTGGGGAGTCAAGTGTCACTAACTGTGGGATTCCAAGCCTCTAATCTGCTCTTGTAGCCACTGTGTTTATATAGAGTGTCCTGTTCAGTTTCTGATCAATGAACACAGTGGCGGCATGGTGGCACAGCAGTTAGCACTGCTGCCTCACAGCACCAGAGACCCGGGTACAGTTCCCGCCTCAGGCGACTGACTGTGTGGAGTTTGCACATTCTCCCCATGTCTGTGTGGGTTTCCTCTGGGTGCTCCGGTTTCCTCCCACAGTCCAAAGATGTGCAGGTCAAGTGAATTGGCCATGCTAAATTGCCCGTAGTGTTAGGTAAGGGGTAGATGTAAGGGTCTGGGTGGGTTGCGCTTCGGCGGGGCAGTGTGGACTTGTTGGGCCGAAGGGCCTGTTTCCACACTGTAAGTAATCTAATCTAATCTAATCTAATATAATAACCCCCCCAGGATGTTGATAGTAGATCCTGTGGCTCCCTGATGTTAAAGGATAATAGTAGATTGCCTCTTATTAGAGATGGTTATTGCCTGGCATTTGTGTGGCATGAATGTTACTTACCTGGATATTCTCTCGGTCTAGCTGTATTTGATCACAGACTGCTTCAGTACCTGATGAGTTTTGAACGTTGCTGAATATTGTGCAATCATCGGTGAACATCCGATGGGAGGGAAGGTCATTGATGAAGCGGCTGAGGAAGGCTTGGCCAGGACACTACCCTGAGGAACTCCTGCAGAGATGTCCTGGACTTTATTGATTGATTTGATTTATTGTTGTCACATGTACCGAGACACGGTGAAAAGTATTTTTTGCATGCTACCGAGGCAAATCATACTATAAATGAGTACATCAGGGTAATGGAACAGAATGCAGGATATAGTGTTACAGCTACAGAAAAGGTTCAGAGAAAGATTAACTCTAATATATGAGAGGTCTGATAACAGCAGGGAAGAGGTTGTTCTTGAATCTGTTGGTACATGTTTTCAAACTTTTGTATCTTCTGTCCAACAGAAAAGGGTGGAAGAGAGTATAACTGGAGTGGGAGGGGTCTTTGATGATGTTGGCTGCTTTCCTGAGGCAGTGGGAACTGTAGACGGAGTCAATGGATGGGAGGCTGGTTTTTGTGATGGACTGGGCTGTGTTCAGAACTCTCTGTAATTTCTTGTAGTCTTGAGGAAAGCAGTTGCCACACCAAGCTGAGATGCTTCTGGATAGAATGCTTTCTATGGTGCATCTACAAAAATTGGTAAGAGTCATTTTGGACATGCTGAAATTCCTTAGCATTCTGAGGAAGTAGAGGCATTAGTGTGCTTTCTTAACTGTAGCATTGGTGTGGCGGGACCAGGACAGATTGTTGGTGATATTTACTCCTATGAAGTTGAAACTCTCGACCACCTCCACCTCAGCATCATTGACACAGTTAGGGGTATGTCCTCCACTCAGTTTCCTGAAGTCAATGACTAGCTCCTTCATTTTGCTGACATTGAGAGAGAAATTGGTGCCTTTACACCATGCCACTAAGCTGTCTATCTCTTTCCTATACTCTGTCTCGTCATTGTTTGCAATCCAACCCACTATCGTGGTGTCATCAGCAAATTTATAAATGGAGTGGGAGCCACACAGTTGTGTGTATATAAGGATCACAGTAAGGGGCTGAGCGCACACTGTTGGGGGGCACCGGTTTTCAGGATTATCATGGAGGAGGTCTTGTTGCCTATCCTTATTGATTGCAGTCTGCGGTCAGGAAGTCGAGAATCCAGTTGCAGAGGTGGGAACACAGTCCTAGGTCTCAGAGTTTGGAGATGTGTTTGGTCGCAATTGTGGTGCTGAAGGTGGAGCTAAAGTCAATAAATAGGAGTCTTAAATAGTTATCCTTCTTATCCAGATATTCCAGGGATGAGCATAGAGCCAGGGAAATGGCATCTGCTGTGGACCTATTGTGACACTAGGCAACTAATAGTGGATCAAGACAATCTAGGAGGCTGGAGTTGATGCGTACTATACCAACCTCTCAAAACACTTCATAATGATAGATATCAGAGCCACCGGGTGGTAGTCATTTATGCTCATTGCCTTGAATTTTTTCTTTGGTACTAAGTTAATGGCGGTTTTCTTGAACCAGGTGGAAACCTCACACTGCTGTAGGGAGAGGTTAAAGATGTCTGCAAATACTCCCAGCAGCTGGTCTGGGCAGGATCTGAGTGCACGGCTGGGGACTCCATCCAGACCAGTCACTTTCCATGGGTTCACTCTCAAGAAGACCGATCTGACTTCTGCAGCCGTGACTGTGGGTACAGGTATGATGTGGAGGAGCCGGTGTTGGACTGGGATAGACAAAGTTAAAAATCACACGACTCCAGATTATAGTCCAACAGGTTTATTTGGAAGCACTAGCTTTCGAAGTTCTGCTCCTTCATCAGATGGCTGTGGAGTATAAGATCATAAGACACAGAATTTATAGCAAAAGATTACAGGGTAATGCAACTGAAATGATATATTGAACAAACCCAGATTGATGTTAAGTCTTTCATCTTTTAGAATGGAGTTGCAGGTTTCGGTTCATTTTTATGTAAATCCCAGAACTTCTTTTAAATCAGCTTCTCGAGAAAGCTTAAGGTTTTATAACAAAAGGTGGTATGTCAACTCAGACAATGCATTAAAGGTGTGAGGTCACAGTCTATTTGTATCCTAATCTTGAGTCAGACTGGTTCTAATTCCAAAGTGGAATTTACAAAATATTACATGGATTCACTGCCTGCATTGACTGCCTGCAGATTGTGTATTTTTGAGCAAAATAGAATGTAGCTGCAAATATAATTCTGCAAATGCAAATTCATCCCATAGACTTGTGTGTGTGTGTAAGCAAGAGAGAGAGAGAAAGTGAGTATGAGTGCATGTAAGAGAGTGCGTATTTGCATGTGTGCAAGCTTAGTAAAGTGTGTGTATGGGTGTGATAGAGTATAAGCCTATGAGAGGGTGTGTGCATGGGTGAGAGTGTGGGGGCGTATGTATGTGTGTACATGAGAGAGGGTCTGCGTGAGTGGATGTGTGTGTGTGTGCACGTGTATGCATGTGCATGTGAGAGAAAGAAAGTGTATAGTGCAACAGGGTCACCTGTAATGTGACATAAACCCAAGGTCCCGGTTGAGGCCATCCCCATGGGTATTGGCTATCAGCCTCTGCTTGATCACTTTGCATTGTTACCTCTCCCAAAGTCCACCTTGGAGGATGGTCACTCAAAGATCCAAGGCTGAATTTCCCTGACCACTGATGTGCTCCCTGACTGGGAGGGAACACCCCTGCCTGGTGATTATTGCGTGGTTAAAAACAATGACTGCCCAGATTATTGCGTGGTGTCCATTCACATTAATAAACTGAAACCTGATACCCATTCTAAAAGATGAAAGACTTAACAACAATCCAAGTCTGTTCAATATATCATTCCAGTTGCATCACACTGTAATCTTTTACTATAAATTCTGTGTCTTATGGTCTTTTTTTCCACAACCACCTGATGAAGGAGCGGTGCTCCGAAAGCTAGTGCTTTCAAATAAACCTGTTGTTGTGTGATTTTTAACTATATGTGTAGGTGCACTGAGGCTGTCAGGGCAGTGACATCTTTTCACTGACCTTCTGTTTGAAACGCGAGTAGAATGCACTGAGCTCATTGTGGAGAGATGCATTGTCACCAGCGATTCTGCTGGGCTTTGCTTTGCAGCCTTACTTTAAAAGCCTCAGTTACTTTAAAAGAGTAGGATGTCTTGAAACAAATTCAAGTTAATAAATGCAGCGCGGAAGGAAATGATGAACCGGTGAGAAGCTTCAAACTGAAAATATTGCAGTGGGAAAGGCAGAGGAGCTATTTTTATCCTCATTAATTAAAACTTGATGTTCACGTTCAAAGGTCAGGCCAATGCTCAGGTGAGCTGGCTTTATTAAACAGGGGCTGGTAAGAGAGGACATCTCTCTGGGAATCTGCAAGATCCACCTCACTGTGATCCGATGATACTACCACCTAACTCCATATGCACATGTGCAGTAGCGAAGCTTGTACTGGGAGAAGACAGCCTTGAAGAGGAGTTTTTACAATGTTCTCAGGGTAGTTTCTTCGAACAGAATATCTGGAGCCAGCAGGCAGCAGGCTCAGCTAGATGGAAGTGGGCACTGCAGATGCTGAAGATCAGAGTCAAGATTAGAGTGGTGCTGGTAAAGCACAGCAGGTCAGGCAGCATCCAAGAAGCAGGAAAATCGACGTTTCGGGCCAGAGCCCTTCATCAGGAATGAGGCTGGAAGCCTCAGGGTGTGGAGAGATAAATGGGAGAGGAGTGGGGCTGGGGAGAAGGTAGCTGAGAGTGCAATAGGTGGATGGAGGTGGGGGTAAAGGTGTTAGGTCAGAGAGGAGGGTGCAGCGGATAGGTGGGAAGGAAGATTGACAGATGGGATGGATCAAGAGGATGGTGCTGAGCTGGAAGGTTGGAACTAGGGTAAGGTTGGGGAGAGGGGAAATGAGGAAACTGGCAAAGTCCACATTGATGCTATGGGGTTGAAGGGTCACGAGATGGAAGATGAGGCGTTCTTCCTCCAGGCATTATGAGGTGAGGGAGTGGCAGTGGAGGAGGGCCCGGACCTGCGTGTCCTCAGGTGGGAGGGGGAGTTGAAATGTTCGGCCACGGGGCGGTGGGGTTGATTGGTGCGAGTGTCCCGGAGATGTTCTCTGAAACACTAACAGGCTAAACTAGACCTAGTATTATGCAATGAGTAAGGAGGAATTAATAAGTTCACAGCTAAGGTACCCCTAGAATATAGCAGTTAGAATATCATTGTATTTTACGTTCAGTCTGAGGGAGATAGGAGGCTTTTTAAAATTTAAGTCAGGCAACTTATGAGGCTATGAAAGCAGAACTGGTTAAAGCAATTGGCAAATTAGGGTAAAGGATAGATAAATAAAGATACAGTAATGGACACATGAGGAGATATTTCAGAAATCACAAAGGTGATATATTCTCTCCACTGTTTGGAGTTACATCTGGCACATAAGTAGATGTTTGGAAGTTGCTCACCTCAGCTCCAGGACATCTCTGCAGGAGTTCCTAAGGGAAGTATCCGAGGCCCAACCATGTTCAGTTGCTTCATCAATGACCTTGCTTCCATCAAAAGGTCAGAAGTGGGAATGTTTGCCAATGATTGCACACTGCTCATGACTCAGATATTGAAGCAGCCAATGTTCAAATGCATCAAGACCTCGGCAATATCCAGGCTTGGGTTGACAAGTGGCAAGTAACATTGTTGCCACAAAAATGCAGGTAATGATCATTTCTAGGAACTGACAAACAGCAGTGGCACCAAAACAGGTCCTTGAGGCACACCACTGGTAACTGAGCACCAGGATGAACATTTCCCATCAACCACCACCCTCTGTCTTCTTTCAGCTAGCCAATTTCTAATTGAAACCTCTAAATCACCTTCAATCCCAAAACACCGTATTTTGTGCAATAGCCTACTGTGTGGAACCTTACCAAACGCCTTACTGAAGTCCATATACACCACATCAACTGCTTTACCCTCATCCACCTGTTTTGTCACCTTCTCGAAGAACACAGTAAGGTCAGTTAGGCACGACCTGCCCTTCACAAAACTGTGTTGATTATCTCTAATCAAATTATTCCTTTCCAGATGATTATAAATCCTATCTCTTATAACCTTTTCCAACACCTTAGTGCTCCACAACCAAAGTAAGGCTCACTGGCCTATAATTACCAGGGTTGCCCCAACTCCCCTCCTTAAACAAGGGAACAACATTTGCTATCCTCCGGTCTTCTGGTACTATTCCTGTTGACAATGATGACATAAAGATCAAAGCCAAAGGCTCTGCAATCTCCTCCCTGGCTTCCCAGAGAATCCGAGGATGAATTCCATTCGGCCCAGGAGTCTTACCTATTTTCAGATCTTCCAAAATTGCTAAAACCTCCTCTTTGTCAACCTCAATCCCATCTAATCTTGTAGCCTGTATCTCCGTATTCCCACTAACGTTGCCCTTTTCCAAAATACTGACGAAAAGTATTCATTAAGCATTTCCCCAATGTCCTGGGGTTTCATACACAACTTTCCACTACTGCCTTTGATTGGCTCTAACCTTACAGTGGTCATTCTTTTATTCCTGATATACCTATAGATGGGGAGAAAGTGAGGTCTGCAGATGCTGGAGATCAGAGCTGAAAATGTGTTGCTGGAAAAGCGCAGCAGGTCAGGCAGCATCCAGGGAACAGGAGAATCGACGTTTCGGGCATAAGCCACTTCCGCCCCCATCTATACCTATAGATGGCTTTAGGGTTTTCCTTGATCCTATCTGCCAACAACTTCTCATGTCCCCTCCTGGCTCTTCTTAGCCTTCTCTTTAGTTCTTTTCTGGCTAACTCGTAAATCTCAAGCCCCCTAACTGAGCCTTCACACCTCATCCTCACATAAGCCTTCTTCTTTCTCTTGACAAGAGCTTCAACTTCTTTAGTAAATCTTGGCTCCCTCTCTCGACAACTATCTCCCTACCTGATAGGTATATACTTATCGAGGGCCTGCAGTAGCTGTTCCTTGAATAAGCTCCACATTTCATGTGTATCAAGCCCCTGCAGTTTCCTTCCCCATCCTATGTATCCTAGGCATTGCCTAATCGCAGTATAATTGCCTTTCCCCCAGTTATACCACTTTCCCTGTGGTATATACCAATCCCTGCCCATTGCTATTGTAAATATAACCGAATTGTGGTCATTATCGCCAAAGTGGTCACCTACCTCCAAATCCCTAAATTTCTGCCTTAGATCCCATTTCTCTTCCTCCCTATGTTATTGGTGCCTATGTGGACCACGGCTTGGGCCTGCTCCCCCTCCCCCTCAAGGATCCCCAAAATCATGATCAGAGACATCACGAACCCTGCCACCTGGGAGGCAACACACCAATCATGAGTCTCTCTCGTTCCCATAAAACCTCCTATCTGTCCCCCTAACAATGGAGTCCCCAATGACTAAAGCTCTGCTGCTCTTCCCCATTCCCCTCTGAGCAAAAGGGACAGACTGTTTGCCAGAGACTGAGCCCCATTGCTTACCCTGGTAAGTCATTCCCCCCCAACAGTATCCAAAACGGTATACTTGTTGGGGCCCACCACAGGCGATCCCTTCACTGCCTGCCGGTGCCCTTTCCTACCCCTGACAGTAACCCATCTACCTTCTTCACGTGAATGTGGAGTAACTACTCCCTGTAATTCCCCTCAATAACCCCCTCCGCCTCCCGAATGATCCAAAGTTCATCCAGCTCCAGTTCCCTAAAATGGTTCTCGAGGAGCTGGAGTTGGGTGCACAGATCACAGATGAAGTCAGCAGGGACACTGGAGTTGACCCTTACCTCCCACATACTACAGGAGGAACATGCAACTGCCCTATCCTCTAAATTCCCACTATTCTAAATTTCCAAATACACTGCTGAAAAATAAAACATGAAAGAAAACACTTGTCACCTTACTGTCCGACACACAGAACTTTATGTTTGGTTAGAGGAGGAGGATGGGTGGGAGACGCCACCCAAGTAGTATTTCGGGTAAAGCAACCACCCAAATACGTGACCTTATGACCTCTCCGACTGCCTCCAGGAACTGATCAACGCCTGAGCTAAAAGTAAATATTTATACCGTATATTCACGTGTCCTGACAGGCTCTGCTGTTCCCTAGTGACCTCGTGACCTCTCCAACTGACTCCAGGAACTGAGGATGTGAGCATAGAAAGCCGGGTTAGTAAATTTGCGGATGACACTAAGGTCGTTGGAGTTGTGGATAGTGCTGAAGGACGTTGCGGGTTACAGAGGGACATAGGTAAGATGCAGAGCTGGGCTGTGAAGTGGCAAATGGAGTTAAATGGGGAAAAGTGAGAGATAGTGAGGAGTGTTAGTCATTGGGGACTCAATGGTTGGAGGATCAGATAGAAGATTTGTTGGGAACGAATGAGACTCATAGTTGGTGTGTTACCTCCCAGGTGCCAGGGTCTGTGATGTCTTGGATCGTGTCTTTGGGGTCCTGAAGGGAGAGGCTGACCAGACCCAAGTCATGATCCACGTTGGTACCAACAACATAAGTAGAAAGAGGGATAGGGATGTAAGGCACGATTTCAGGGAGCTAGGGTGGAAGCTGAGAGCTAGAACAAACAGAGTTGTTATCTCTGGATTGTTACCCGTGCCACATAATAGTGAGGCAAAAGATAGAGAGAGATATCAGCTGAACACATGGCTGCAGGGATGGTGAAAGAGGGAGGGTTTCAGGTTCTTGGATAATTGGAGCTCATTCTGGGGAAGGTGGGACCTGTACAAACAGGACAGTCTTCACTTGAACTAATATCTTGGGTGGGAGATTTGCTGGTGCTATTTGGGTGGGTTTAAACCAGCTCAGCAGGGGGATGGGAACCTGAGGTGTAGTTCCAGTGCACAGGAGGATGAGAGTAGGGAGAGCATGGACAGGATTTCATGGTCGCAGGAATGTGCTGGCAGACAGCAAACTCGTCTGAAGTGTGTCTACTTCAATGCCAGAGGTATCCGAAATAAGGTAGGTGAGCTTGCAGCATAGATGGGTACCTGGGACTTCGATGTTGTGGCCATTACTGAGACATGGATAGAGCAGGGTCAGGAATAGATGTTGCAGGTTCCATGGTTTAGATCTTTCAGTAAGATCAGGCCAGGCAGTAAAAGAGGGGGTGGTGTGGACTTGTTAGTCAAGGATAACATAACAGTGACTGAAAGAACTTTTGATGATGACTTGTCCACTGAGGTGAGGTTAGAAATAGGAGAGGAGAGGTCACACTGCTGGGATTTTTTTATAGGCATCCACAGAGTTCCAGGGATGTGGAGTAGATGATCAGCAAAACGATTCTGAGTAGGAGTGAAAGGAACAGGGTGGTCATTATGGGGGACTTTAACTTCCCCAACATTGAATGGAAATGCTAAAACTGTAGTATGTCGGATGGATCAGTTTTTGTCCAATGTGTGCAGGAGGGTTTCCTGACACAGTATATCGAAGGGCCGACAAGAGGGAAGGCCACACTGGGTCTGGTGCTTGGTAATGAACCAGGCCAGGTGTTTGATTTAGTTGTAGGTGAGCATTTTGGAGAGAGTGGCCACAATTCAGTTACGTTTAGTTTAGCGATGGAAAAGGATAGGTACATGCCACAGGTCAAGAGTTATCAATGGGAAAAGGGCAATTATAAAGCAATTAGGCAAGACTAAGGAAGCATAGAATGGGGTAGCAAAATGCAGGGGATGCAGACAATGGAAATGTGGGGCTGGTTTAAGGAACAGATATTGCGTGTCCTTGATAGGTATGTCACTGTCAGACAGGGATTTAGTGATAAAGGAAGGGAACTGTGATTTACTACAGAATTTGCATCTCTTGTTAAGCGGAAGAAGGAGGGTTATGTGATGATGAGACGAGATGGTTCAGATGAGGCAATGGAGAGTTACAGATTAGCTTGGAAGGTTTTTAAGAGAGAGTTAAGAAGAGCAAAGAGAGGACATCAGCAGTCTTTAGCAGGTAGAATAAAGGAGAACCCTAAAGCTTTCTATAGATATGTGAGGATTAAAAGGATGACTAGGGTAGGAATAGGGCCAGTCAAAGACGGAAGTGGGAAGTTGTGTGTGGACCCTATGGAAATCGGAGAGGTGCTAAACGAATATTTCTCATCAGTTTTCACTCAGGGAAAGGAGAAAATTGTAGAGAAGAATGAAATAAGCGATGTCAGACTAGAAAGATTCCTGAAGAAGGGCTTATGCCCGAAACGTCAATTCTCCTGTTCCTTTGATGCTGCCTGACCTGCTGCGCTTTTCCAGCAACACATTTTTAAGCTCTGATCTCCAGCATCTGCAGTCCTCACTTTCTCCTACTCAATCAGAATGGATACAGGGGAACAACTAGATATGAACTTCCAGAAGGCATTCGACAAGGTGTTAGAGGTAATATATTGGCATGGATAGAGAATTGGCTGATGGGTAGCAAACAGTGAGCAGGGAGAAAAGGTTCTTTTTCAGGTTGGTGACCCATGAGCAGTGCAGCTCCACTGGGGTCAATGCTGGGACCAAAGCTGATTGCAATACATATTAATGACTTGGAGGGAGGAAGTGAATGTACTTTAACCAAATGTTTAGACAACACAAATAGTTGTAAAAGCAGGTTGCAAGAGGGATGAAGCAGAGAGGTATTGATAGGTCAAATAAGTGGGCAAAAGTTAACAAATGGGGTTTAATGTAGGAAAATGCAAAGTTGTGCATTTTGGACAGGAGATTAAAGGAATATTGTAAAAATGGAGAAAAACTGCAGAAAGCTGCAACACAAAGGGACTTCGAGGTACTTGTATATGAAACACAACTAGCACACAAGTGCAGCAGGTAATCAGAAAGTTCATGGATTGTTGGCCCTGGAGGCAACTTTTACTACAACTGTACAAACTGCTGGTCAAACCACATCTGGAATACTGAGAGTTTGGTCCCCTTATTTAAGGAAAGATATCATTTTATTAGAGGCAGTTCAGAGAAGATTCACTCGAATGATCCCCAGCATGGAGGGATTGTCTAATGAGCAAAGGCCAAACAGGTTGGGACTGTACATGTGAGTTTAGAATAAAGAGGTGATCTCTAAGAATCTAATATTTCCATAAGTGTTTGAAGATGTTTCCCCTCCTGGGAGAGTCTAGGATCAGAGGGCATAGTCTCAGAATAAAAGGGGGCCAGTTTAAGACTGAAATGAGAAAGAATTTCTTCTCACAGAAAGTTGCGAGTCTTTGGAACTCCTTGGCAAAGAAAGCCATGGGAGACACTAAAACTGCAGATGCTGGAATCCAAGGTAGACAAGCAGGAGGCTGGAAGAACACAGCAAGTCAGGCAGCATCAGGAGGCGGAGAAGTCAACTTTTCTTCAGGACTGGGGGTGTAAGGGGAGTTGCAGATAAAGGATGGGGTGGGGGAGGGTTTTGGGTGGGGAAAGGTGTGGGGTGATGAGGTGGGGGTAGGTGAAGACAAGGAGAGGGTATGATTTGCTTGGTCAATGGGAGGAATGGTGGCTGGAAGGAAGGGTCAATGAAAGGAACAGAAGGGAGGGGGAAGGGCTGGAAAGGGAGTTGGGGGATGGGAAGGGAGGTTATTTGAAATTGGGGAACTCAATGTTGAGTCTTCCGGGTGGACGGTAAGATGTTGTTCCTCCAATTTGCGGTCTGATTCGCTGTGGCAATGGAGGAGGCCAAGGATGATCATGTCGGAAAGGGAGTGGGGAGGGGAAATAAAATGGGCGGTGACTGGGAGCTCAGGTTAGCCCCTGCAGGCCCAGCTGAGATTCTCAGTGAAACGTGTCCTGAGTTTATGTTCGGTCTCCCCGATGCAGAGAAGAACACATTGGGAGCACCTGATGCAGTAAACCAGGTTGGAAGATAGGCAGGTTTTGCATCTTTTCCGGTTGCAGGGGAAGGTACCTCGGGGTTTGGGGGGGGGGGCGTCGTGGGGGGTCATGGCGCAAACCAAAGACCATAGAAGGGAACGGTCTTTGCGGAAGACAGAGAGGGGCATGCAGGGAGAGAGCTTTTTGATGGTCGTGTCTACTTGGAGTTGGTGGAAGTGTTTAAGGATGATACATTTGATTGTGGAGACTGGTGGGATTGTGGGTGAGGATAAGGGGGATCCTGTCTTTATTGCGTTTGGGGGAAGGGGGAGTCATTTAGACCAGTGGAATGGAGAATGGAGGTGGTGCGGTGGAGGGCTGTCTGGATGACAGAGGGGGGAAATGCACGTTGTTCATCTGGTGGACATCTGGGATTCTTGGGAGTGGAATGTCTCCTAGTCCGAGCAGATGCGACGGGGCAGAGGAATTGGGGAAACGGGATGGAGTTCATGCAAAAGTCTGGGTGGGAGGATGTGTGGTCCAGGTAGTTATGGGAGTCTGTGGGCTTAGTAAAGACAGCCTTGGGGGCAGTGTCCATGTGTATATTTAAGGCTGAGATAGATAGATTCTTGATCAGTTGGGGAATCAAGGGTTACAGGGAATGGGCAAATGGGAAAACTATATCTGCAAGTTCCTCTCCAAGCCATTCACCATCCAGTCTTGGAAATATATCACCTTTCCTTTAGTGTCATTGGGTCATGATCCCAGAACTCGCTTCCTAACAGCACTGTGGGCCTTCCATCAGCACATGGACTATAGCAGTTTCTGATGATGCTGCTCCTTTAACATGGTTAGTTTGTCCTTGTTTTTCTTTCCCAGAGAGGTCATAAATGCATAGATTCAAATATGTCTGGTTTGGAAGGGTTTTAGGGACAATTTGATTATAGCTAACAGATACTGTCTTAGGAAAAAGTCTTTCAAGTTTAAAAAACAAAACACTTGTACGATGAAAAGACAGTGGTCAATTCTCCCAGCTCAGCTTTTCTCTAGTTTGGTTTGGTTTTAGCAAGCAGTCAGGTTTTTTGAGGCTGCTGGTCAAACATACAGCTACAAGGTGTTCCATTCTGAATCTCTCTACCATCTCTCTTCTGTAACACCGTGTTTGATTTTACCATTTTTGCTAAGAGGCGTTGATGGGGATTGTGGCAGGAATTTGGAAATGCATCATTAAGTTGGGATAGTCTGTTGGGGTTTCAAATAGGTTAAGTATTCTATACTCTGTTCTCTTTTATTTGTGTTTCATTCGGTAATCTTGCAAATAAATTCTGTTTTGTTTAAAACTGTGTGGTTAGGCCAGCTGCATCACTCCTGGAATATCCACTCTGCACCTGCTTAAAACAACTAACAAAGTTAGGGTCTGGCCTACTTTCTAGAAATGTTTTGAGGGGGTCTGGCCTGATCCACAACAGACTGGGGGCTCTTTGCTGGATTTGTCCAGTGGTTCCAATTTGGCATTAGGGTTGCTAGACTCAAAGGCAGTGAGTGGTCAATGGTGGTGTCTTTTGTTCTGAATGTTGAATTTGATTGGTTTAAACAGGGCTTGGCGTAGTAATGTCTCTTTCAGTCACTAAAAGTTTTCTGGGGGTGGAAGAAGTGACTTTGGGGGTTTTACAAAAGGTGAACAAGAAAAATCTGTTGGAATTTGCAGACAAGCTGGAGTTGAAGCTGCCCTCTTCCATGAGGAGAAAAGAGATAATTACAGCAATAATTCAGCATTTAAATTTGCTGGAAATGCCAGACTCTTTAGAGATGGCTAAAGTTCAATTGAAAGTGAAGCAGCTTGAGTTAGAGACGAAAGAAAAGGAAAGGAAAAAAGAAGTGAAACTGTTTGAAAGAGAAAAAGAATGAATTGCTTTAGCAGAACAAAAAGAAAAGGAGAGAGAGAAGAGAAAGAGAGAGTGAGGAAAGCGAGAGAGAGGGAGTTTAAGCTTCAGAAATTGGAACTTAGACATGAAAGTCAGTTTACAACGATGGAGATGAAGGCAGTAGGTAAGCTTAGTGAGGATGAGCAAACCCATGGGAACCAAAGGCCTAGTGAGGATCTGTTTAAAAATATTCAAGCATTGCCTAAATTTGAGAGAGAAGGATATGGAAGCCTTTTCCATCTCATTTGAAAAACAAATGCAGTGGCCAGTGACCATGTGGGTTTTGTTGATCCAAACAAAACTTGTAGGTACAGTTAGTGAGGTATTTGCATCGCTGGGGTGTATGGGGAGGTGAAGAAAGCATCTTAAGTGCATATGAACATGTGCCACAAGCCTATGGACAACATTTCAGGAATCTAAGGAGGGACCTTGAGCTTGAAAGGATCAACCAAAATAATTTTGATAGGTGGATATGGGCATTAAAAATAGAGCAAACCTATGACGCTCTTAGAGAGAGGATTATTTTGGAGGAGTTCAAGCATTCACTTGCTGAGGTAGTGAGAAGTCATGTGGAAGAGCAGAGAGTTAAAATGGAAAGATCAGCAGCTGGAATGGTTAATGATTATGAATTGGTTCATAAATCAAAGTTTGGCTTCCAAAATCAATTCCAACCTGTGAGGGATAGAAATTTGAGAAACGAGAAATCATCACACGGAAAGGGAAAGCTGGATATCAGTGAAGGTCATAAGGACAACTTACCACAGGGTAAAAAAGAAACCCTTGAAGGGGAAAGAGAAGTTAAAAAGTTCTGGCGTTTTAACTGTAATAAAGTAGGCCACATGAAAACACAGTGTTGTTGGGTTAGGAAAAGCGCTGGGAAGCCAGATGTAGGAAAACAGGATAAGCCAGTGAACTTTATTCAAGTGGTGATGGAAAGCACAGTGGAAGCTAGAAAGCTGCACCAGGATGTACAACCTGGTCAGAGGTTGGTTAAGGAGGAAGTGCCAGATCTTCTGAAAGCATATACCTGCCAAGGTAAAGTTACTCACATAGCCAGGAGCAGCATGTAAAGTGGTTACAATATTAAGTGATACAGGATCCTCTCTATCTTTGATGTTGCTAGATGAGGAGATATGTACCTCTGAAGGACTATTGCCAGAAAAGGTGCTAGTAACAGGAATTCACAATGAGACAAGAAACCTTCAATTATGTAGAGTGAGGTTAGTGTCCAGTAAAGAATGGAGAAGTCATGGTAGGAGTACTAGAGAAATTATCAGCTCCAGGAATACAATTTGTCCTTGCTAACGATATAGCTGGTTAACAGGTAAGAGTGCAGTCTACTGTGGTTGAAAAGCCAGTGGAAATTCAGGCAAATGATCTATTGCAAGAGACATATTCTGGGATTTTTCCTGACTGTGTGGTAATGAGGTCACAAAATCACCAGTTGACACAAGAGCGATCTAAGAGTATAGACACAAAAGTTGAAGTGGAATTGGCAGAGACCCTGTTTGATCAGATGGTTGACACAAACCAGAAGCAAAGACGACAAAGCAGACATCTTTAGCTCAAATAAATTAACTGAGTTACAGCAGAAAGATGAACATTTAGAGCAATTGTATCAAAAGACATATTTGGGAAAAGAATGTGACTGCATCCCTGAATGCTACTATCTTAAGAATGATGTCTTAATGAGGAAATGGAAACCATCACATACTCAGGGAGATGAGAAATGGGCAGAAATTCATCAAGTCATACTGCCAGTGGGTTATAGAAGTGATTCAGGTAAGGGGGTCATTTTGGGGTAAGAAAAACTCAAGTTAAAATACAAAAACATTTTTCCTGGTCTGGACTGCACAAGGTTGTAGTTGAATTTTGCCAGACATGTCGCACCTATCAGCTAATTGGGAAACCATGGGCAGTAATAAAACCCGCACCTTTAATACCCATTCCTGCATGAGGAAACTTTTACAAGAGTCTTAATTTATCACATAGAACTCTACCTAAAATAAAAACAAAAATCAGTATTTGTAAACAATGGATTTGTAAATAATGGATTTGTCTACTAGAATTCCAGAGGCTGTTTCATTACATAATATCACTGCTAAAAGGATTGTGGAGATGATTTGGAGATAGCGGTGTTGGACTAGGGTGTAGAAAGTTACAAATTACACAACACCACGTTATAGTCAAATAGGTTTATTTGGAAGCACTAGCTTTCAGAGCGTTGCTCCTTCATCAAGTGGTTGTGGCAAACCACCTGATGAAAGAGCAACGCTCCAAAAGCTAGTGCTTCCAAATAAACCTGTTGGACTATAACCTAGTGTTGTGTGATTTTTAACTTTAGATTGTGGAGGAGTAACTCAAAGTTTTCACAAGATACGGACTACCCACAGAAATACAATCAGATCAAGGGTCAAATTTCACATCAAAATTATTCAAGGAAGTTAGGAGGGTTGTTGTGACGAGGGTTATTCCTAATCTGAAATAAGATAATCTAACCTACACATCACTCAGTTCACTACTGTCAATGTGCAAGTCCAGCAATCGCTTAAATGTCCCTAATGACTCTGTTTCCACCACCACTGCAAGCAATGCATTCAATGCATGCACAACTTTCTGCGTAAAGAACCTACCTCTGACGTCTCCTCTATACTTTCGTCCTAATATCTTAAAACTATGACCCCCTCATGCCAGTCAATCCTGCCCTGGAGAAAAGTCTCTAGCTATAGACTCTATCCATGCCTCTCATTACCTTGTACACTTCAATCAGGTCACCTCTCTTCCTCCTTCTCTCCAGACAGAAAAGTACGAGCTTAGTCAACCTCTCTTTGTAAGATAAGCTCTCCAGTCTCGCAGCCATCTGTTAAGCTGCACTCACTGACAGTTCCTCACCTCACGGTCTTGTGGCACCGGTAGCAAACCTGAGATCGCTACTCTACTCGTCCTGCACTTCAACTTCCATCCTAACTCTCTGTAGTCACTTTCAGATCCTCAATCCCTTTCCTGGCTATATCATTGGTGCCAATATGTACCATGATTTCTGGCTGCTTACCCTCCCCCTTCAGAATCTTGTAAACCCTTTCGGCGACATCCCAGATCCTGGCACGGGGGAGGCAACATACTTTCTGGGAGTCCCGTTCCTGACTACAAGATCTCCTGTCAATCTGTCTAACTATGGAGTCTTCTACCACTAGGGCTTTTCTATTTTCCCCCTCTCTCCTCAGAGCTCTGTTCAAAAATGTGCCAGAGTTTAGGGAACAATTAAATAGAGCTGGGAAATTGGCTAGACAGTGCTTAAAAAGCATTACAGCATACAATCAAACAGGAAACAGACAAGGTATCGGAGATAAGGTGTTAGTGTTCTTCCAGTGATAGGTGAACCTTTAAAAGCATTGTTTCGTGGACCTTATCAAGTTGAAAGGAGTTTGAGTGAGGTGATCTATTTGATAAGGACTCCAGACAGAAAGAAATCAGTGTCATGTGAATATGCTCAAAAGGTATTTTGACAGGGAAGGAAAGCAAAAGGAGACTGTTATTGGTTAAAAAAAGTGAAGAATCAAGTTCAGAGGAGTCTGAATTGGACATTCCCCAACTTGAATTGGATAATGATGAAGTTGTCAAAAATTGGGATAAATTATTCAGTTACCCTCCAGATGAAAATTGAAAATGACCTGAAAGAGTTATTGCTATCGCATGGAGAGATAGGTGAAAATAAGCTGGGAAATACTAACCTAGGAAATACTAACCTAATTATGCATGATGTAGAGATAGGAGATGCTGCTCCGATTAATCACATCCTTGCAGGCATAACCCTCTAAAGTTGGCACAGGTTCAGGAGATTGAGCGCATGCTCCAAGACAACATAATCGAAGTGAGTTACAGTGAGTGGAGCTCACCCATAGTAATGATGTCAAAATCAGATGGTACCCAACAGTTACGTGGATATTTCAAAATCAATGCCGCTACAATGCATATCCGATTCCACATTTGGAAGACTGTTGAAAATGTGGGACAAGCAACTTAAATTTCTAAGATGGACCTGCTCAGAGGCTACTGGCAGACACTTGTCCGAAAGAGCCAAGACAATTTCAGCTTTTGTAATGTTAAATGGACTGCATCAATATTAAGTCACGCCATTTGGTATGAAAAATGCGCCAGCCACATTTCAAAGACTAACCAATAAGTTCATTTCCAGATTACCCAACTGTATCGTATATAGATGACCTGGTGAATTTTGGTCACACATGGAAGGAATATTTACAACATTTATCAGAATTGTTCAATCAACTTCGGGAGGCAGGCTTGGTGATAAACCTGGCTAAAAGTGAATTTGCCAAAGCCCAAATCACCTTCCTGGGCCATGTTATTGGACACGGACAATATTGGGGAGTTTGCCATTCCATTGACATAAAGAGCTGGGATTCCTAAGGTTCCTGGGATTGAGTGGAGTTTATTGAAAGTTCATAATAAATTTTAGCAGTGTAGCTGCTCCAGTCACTGAATCGCTAAAGAAACTCAAGAACATTCAGTGCACAGTGTACTGTCAAAAGTTATCTGACAGCCTGAAAGCTGTGTTAACCACTACTCCACTGTTAGCCACACATAATTTCACAAAGCCATTCAAGATTCAAGTGATATGGGTGTCGGTGCAGGGCTCTTACAGTAAGACGACAAGCTGATTGAAAAGACCTGTCGGGTATTTCTCTGTCAGGAAATTGATCATTTTTTAGCAGAAATATTCGACACTTGAGAAGACGACTTTGAGCTGGGGTTGGAGTTACAACATTTGAATGTTTATGTTACCACTTATGTCTGAGACAATCATACTGATCATATCCCATTGAAGTTTGCGGAGAAATTTAAGGACAAAGATTCTGGACTGTTTAGGTGGAGAGTTTGTTGTTATAGCCATTCAACCTGAAAATTGTGCATGTGGCAGGACAAGAAAACATGATTACCGACACATTGTTGAGACTTGAATAAGAAACAGAGGCATTTGGTGGTGAGAGTAAAACAGACTGAAACAGAATGTAGTAATGCATATTTTTATGTTTATAGACAGTGTAACATGATTGTTTTTGTGTACTATCTGTAAGATTAAGGGGTTTTAAAATGAAGCCATCTTTGTATAGTGATACTTTTTTTTCAAAAAATAAACAGGGTGAGGTGTGATGTTGCTACTCCCTTAACAAGGTTAGGTTGTCTTGGATTTGTTTTCTTTCCAGAGAGGTCATAAATGCATACATTCCGATATGTCTGGTTTGGATGGGTTCTAGAGTCAAATTGATTATAGCTACCAGATACTGCCTCAGACAAAAGACTTTCAAGTTTTTTAAAAAAGTGTACAATGAAAGGGGAGTAGCCAGTTCTCCCAGCTCAGCTTTTTCTGGTTTGAAGAAAGAAAATGTACAGCCCAGGAACAGGCCCTTTGGCCCTCCAAGCCTGAGCTGATCCAAATCCACTGTCTAAACCTGTTGTCCAATTCTTAAGCACCTATATCCCTCTGCTCCCCACCTACCCATGCATCTGTCCAGACGCATCTTAAATGAATCTACCGCGCCTGCCTCTACTACCTCTGCTGGCAATGCATTCCAGGCACCTACCACCCTGGTAGGTTTGGTTTGGTTTGACTTTAGCAAGTAATCAGATTTTTGAGGCTACTGGTCAAAGAAACAGCTAAATGGAAGAATGTTTCCATGCTGAATCTCTCCCTCTCTTTGTAAAACAGTGTTCGATTTTACTTTTTTTTGCCAAAGGGTGTTTATGGGGATTGTTGCAGGAACTTGGAACAGCATCATTAAGTTGGGGTTATCTATTGGGTTTTCAGATAGGTTATGTATTCTATACTCTGTTCTCTTTTGCTTGTTTTTCATTTGGTAAACTTGCAAATTTTGTTTTGTTTAAAACTGTGTGGTTGGGCCAGTTGTATCACTCCTAAAATATCTACCTTACACCTGCCTAAAACTAGCAAAGTTAGGCTCTGGGCTACTTCCTTGAAAGGTTTTGAGGAGGTCTGGCTTGGCCCATAAGTTCAAAATACCAGATCATCATTTTCTCAAGGCCAACTAGGGATAGGCAATAAATGCTGGCCCAGCCAGCAACACCCACATTCTGTGAATGAATTTAAAAAAGTTACCTATCATAGGTCCAGTTTGATTCAGAAGAATTGCTGACAGCTTTCAGGCTCAGTATAAGTTTATTGGCCCATCTCAAAGAGATTAATACTTCTTTTTGAAGACATGAGGAAACCTGCCATTTATCAAAATCCATTTAAATAATTGCTTCAGTGGTAGCATACATTGGTTCATCTTTACCTCCATGTCCATCAAAACCTTAATTCGAAAGTTAACTTTTCTTATTAGATTAGATTAGTTACAATGTGGAAACAGGCCCTACGGCCCAACAAGTCCACACCGACCCTCTGAAGAGCAACTCACCCAGACTCATTCCCCTACATTTACCCTTTCATCTAATGCTATGGGCAATTTAGCATGGCCAATTCACCTAACCTGCACATTTCTGGACTCTAGGAGGAAACCGGAGCAACCCCACACAGACATAGGGAGAACGTACAAACTCCAAATAAGACAGTTGCCTAAGGCGGGAATTGAACCCGGGTCTTTGGCACTGTGAGGCAGCAGTGCTAACCACTGTGCCACCATGCCGCCCAATAGCCTTCTCTCAAAATATGGAACATTTCATCCCCTTATTAAAAGTTTGCCTCAGCATTGCATTTATCCAATTTTACATCTTTGCACATTGCTCACTCCTTCACTGCTAGAGGCTATATAGGGCTTTTATTTGCAAATCTCTTTCTCCAACAGTAGCCTATATACATTTTAAGACACTGTTTAAAACCAATCTCTGAACGAAGCTTTGGTTACCTGCTTGCCCAAACACCTCAACAACAAGGGGCGTAATGTTAAAGAGAAAGGCAAGAGGTTTAAGAGGGATTGGAGGAAGAACATTTTCACCCAGAGGGTGGTGGGGATCTGGAATGCATTGCCAGGTATTTGAGGCAGGAAACCTCACAGCCTTTAATAAGCACTTGGATGAGTAGCTAAGTGTTGTAACATTCGAGACTATGTGTCAAGTCTGGGAAATTGGTCATAGTATATTTTTGAAAAAAGGAGAAAGGGAGGACTGAGGATGCTGGAGACCAGAGTTGAAAAATGTGGTGCTGGAAAAACACAGCAGGCCAGGCAGCAACTGAGGAGCAGGAGAATCGACGTTTCGGGCATAAGCCCTTCTTAGGAATCATTCCTGAAGAAGGGCTTATGCCCAAACCGTCGATTCTCCTGCTCCTCGGATGCTGCCTGGCCTGCTGTCTTTTTCCAGCACCACATTTTTCAACCGTAGTATATTTTTGGCAGTATAGATTTCATGGGCCAAATGGCCTCTTCTCTACTTCGCAATTTTATGATTTTTTGGGGTTTTTTTTGCCCTGATCTCAGTCCAGTGTGAAGTATCTTTTTTTGGAATTAAAGGTGCTACCTTCTTAAATCAACATACATAACTTTAAGATACAAAATTACTTGAATGCAAAGTTGACAAACAATAATGAAGTCATACAATGAAAAACTGACTACACTGGCACAAGCCTCATTGATAATATTCTTGTTTATGATCTAATTTTACAACCAAGACACACTGATCCTAATTCTGCTATCATTAAAGCTGAACAAAGTTAACACTTACCTAAGTTTTCTTGTCAGTGATACTGTCAGTCATTAGCAATGTAAGGAATGATGACCAACAGATTTGAAACTGTTATTCGATAATGAGATTCTCTGAATGGAACTCTAGGGAGTACACCAACTATCCAACTGAAAAAATGAATGACAAAGACAAGGGGACTTTACATGAACTATACTTCATTACAGTGAGAAAGTTGTTGTTTAACCTGAAGTAGTGTTATCATGGCTGACAAGATGATGAAAGTAACAAATAACAGCTTCCACAATGTCCACAAGTTTCTTTCCAGACATTTTATTTACATTTCTACAGTTTGGGAACTTAACTAAGATTTGCCCGGCAAAACACATACACAAATTGCATACTGCAATTCACCAAGCTCAACGAACCTGTACATAACCTTGTGCGACGGATTAAAACCAATGATCTACAAGTCATTTTACAAATATTACAACTTAAATGTATATAAACCTAATCCACAGTTGCTCAAAACAGCAAACGTTAGAATTTTTAATGCAACATCATTTTCCAGACAAAGAGCTTAAAAACTTTGCTAAAATCGTAATTTTGTAAACAATTACAAAATAGAACATCCATATAGATGGTAAGGAAAGGCAAAGTCTGTGTTTGATCACTGTTTGTAAATTCTTGAGCATTTAACAGGAAAAGTTAGAATTTTATACATGAAAAAAATCTTTACACCTTACAATGGATTCCCCAAATGCACTTCCCAGTTAGCACGGGAAGGATTGTTATCCCTGGTGTCTATATTTTGCGCAGAACACAAGACTGCAGTTACCAACAGATTCCTACAGCCTCCCTCTAAATACCTGGGTTGGATTTAACAGCAAAAGACTGCTGTCCAAAGATTCTGCTCAAATACTAGTTGTAGGGGCTAACCTTCCAGTTTTGCAACAGGTAACCAATAATTAGGGAATATTGTCACCTTGAACTCAAGATATTCACATTACTTGACATTATTTCTTCTGGATTTGCCCTTTTGCAATACACCTTTTAAAATGTGATCAGAAAATGTTGAAGTCCGCAAATAGTCACCAGTCTAACCTGGAGTCATGCTGGACCATCTTTGATCAGAGAGAACCACATTCTCTCCGGACACTCCCTGAGCTTCAGTGCAAGAAAACATTCCAGGTAAGTTTGCTTCAACCATCCTGGCACACTTGAGAACTTCTGTGAGAAATGGAAGAGCATGGTTTCTGGGAAGCTGGAGGCAGGAAGGGATATGGATGGAGAAGGGAAGAGCCATCTGCAAGCAAGGGAACAATCGTCAAAGTTAGAGGAAAACATTAGCTGCAAATATGGATGTTTAAAAAACTGCAGACTCCTAGACTGGTATCTGTACTCTGACAGTAGGGATGTTATGTACGAAGCTAGAGGATGTTTCTGGATCACTTCATTAAATGTCCTCCTGACGACAGTAAGCACTCAGTTCTTTGGAGAGAACCCAGAATTCTGACATAAGATAATGTGAGTGAACTGGAGCAGGTGGTGAATCTGTGTATTGATGTATCTTTTGGTATCATTGCATCTGGGGCACATTCGTGTTTAGGCAATTCTTTCCATCACAACTGTTTAAAGACATCAATAGCTTGTGATTATTTGTCAGTGATATCTACACCAGACTGCCAGGAAAAGAATTAATGAACAACACAGTTGACTGAGGAAATAAAGATCAACAATAGGTTTGGCAAGACACAACAGCTAGGACTGGCTACATACCGAAATCTCTCAGGAGATAATTATCAGTATAAGCATAGAATATTCTAACCCATTTCCAAGACAAACTGTTAATCTGTATTCAGTCCATTACTAACATCTGCTCTTGGCAGTTTCAGTGCAGTGCAATTTGCAGTAACCACCTGTCTGCACTGCCCATCTAATAGAAAGGTCAAGACAATATAATATTTTAGACTTGAACTTGTTCTGGCAGGTTCCAGTCAGTCATTACATTCAAGGAGGGAGATTGCACTTGATATTACCAATGCATATCTGACCACCAACCTTCCTTGCTCAATGTTATTAAATCGCAATCCTTCAGTATTAGCCTGTTCAGCTTGGACAGTAGTACTTGAGGCAGTGAGATCAAGAGGGTGATGGTTCAGTTGTGGTTGCCTCCAGATTTCCTGCTGCCTGGATCCAGTACACAGCTCTTAAACTGCAGCGCAACCTCTCAGATGTCTGCATTGATTGTACTCATTACTAAACAGGAATGCCTTCAAAAACAGCCCTTCTACTCAGAGAACACACAAGTCATCTTATTTTGCTTCACACACACGTACAATTTTACAATATTAAATTAGCAATTCCAACTTCTGAACACAGTGGGTTTGAAGTTAGCAAAAACTCCTTTTGTCATTATAAAAAAAAATTGTGCAATTTCAACCAAGTGTGCATTTGTATTCCAGGAGAAACTTCCAATCTCTTCAGAATTCGGCTGTTCCCTGCATCGCTATATTAGACGGAAACCAACACATCGAGGTAGAGTCTATCGTAGGATTCCTTGAACAGCAGAATAAGGAGAAGGCTGAAAAGACACGATGCAGTCAGGCACCAATTCAACCAGTTAACATCTGAAAAATAAGAACAACAGAATGTTAGTGTGATGAAAAAAAAACACTGGCCAATGTGCCTATAAACCAAGTTAAATTTGGCTGGAACCTTTGTTTTTAATCACTAGTTTGGGTTTGGCTAGCTCAGTTAGCTGGACGGTTTATTTGTGATGTACAGTGATGCCAACAGCACAGATTCAGAGAAAACAGAGGAAAGCTAACCCCCTATAATCCATTGCATAGGTGATTAAAGGCCACTAGTTTGCAACGTGAACTCTTACCCTCCCAAGATATTATCTGACCTGCTGCAAGAATTGGAGTGCCCACTTTCAAGCAGTGAAGGATGCAAGATTCTTTAAGAGCTCTCTAAAACAAAAATGGATAAATATCTGAAACCCAAAAAACTAACAGAAAGTGGGGGGAGTGGGGGAGGAGACGGTGGTGATGGAAAACAAGTGACTAAATAATAGCTCTCTCAGACAGCACAATCACTAAGAGCTGGGCAGTCCTTGATACTTTAGTAATATAAATGATTCAATAATATGGTCAATTTTTAATCTTGTAACATTACACAACAACAAAATAATATCATTGCTGCAAATCTTTAAGCATACATCAGCATTACAACTAAGAGATCATCCAAAGCCAATCCAGTTTTAGGGCATAACAGTTCAATATTCTTGACAGAAATGTGGGTTCTCCTATTTCCTAAATACTGCTCAATGTTCTTTTTATTTTACATATCATCCTAACTGTACAGTGGCAAAACTCATTGTAAATTTTCAACTATATGATTTCTACTCTTATAGAAAAGAGTACCTTTTCTATAAGAGCAGCAGCAGGGATTTGCAGAATTGAGTATTCAGTTATGTTGCAAAGGTGCACAAGGAGAAAAGCAATCCTAAATAAAAAAATGCACTGAACCATTCAGACCAGGTAATTATATGCTAAGAAGTTCGGAGTCTAAATTATTGATGGCTGCAAGAAGGATCAGGATCAAATTTTAAAAATGGAGGCCTCACGTCAAAACAGTACTCAGAACCCTCTGATAACTGTCTGCTCTCTGATTAAAACCGTAATGAAGCTTATCCTGGAACACTTGGTTTCCAATTATAGTCATTTCAGCTCAAGCCATGATAAATGCAATAATTCAGACAAACAGACACAAGAGAAATTGCTCAATTTACCAAGACTGTGATTTGCACAATGACCTGTTCCTTGCAGCATTTAAACTAACAGCTTTCTGCAAAGGTTGTGATGAACCTCAAGATAGAACTCAAAGTGAATTCCTTTTTACAGCCCTTCCCCAACCAAACCGTAAGAACCTGCAAAT
This sequence comes from Chiloscyllium plagiosum, assembly GCF_037043375.1. NCBI lineage: Eukaryota > Metazoa > Chordata > Chondrichthyes > Orectolobiformes > Hemiscylliidae > Chiloscyllium > Chiloscyllium plagiosum. Next base: position 106,335,876 of record NW_028270145.1, on the reverse strand, counting down.
CCACCTTCAGGCATACACACAAATGACAGTTGCCCAAGCTGGAGTCACACAGGTTTGTGAGCATGAGTCTGCCTGCTCTTACCACATTCAGTATTCTCACCCAAAGCAAGATCAGAGGGTGGCTTTATCACGAATCATTTGTATTATTTAAGCCGTGCACAAACTATACAAATATTCATGCTACTGCTATAGCATGCAGATTGTGCACATGTAGGGTCTAAAACTATTACCAACTGGGAGTGCAAGATGAACCACCAGAAAACTGTGAACCTTGGTAAACAATGGGACAAATATATCACCTTAACCAAAGAGACTGAAGGATGGAGCAATAAACAGATGAGCTGAAGAGGGTGACGGAGTGGGGCAATTAAACAGTGAAACAAGCACAGAAAGAGGGAGGGAGAAAAGAAAAAATTGAAAAGAGAAAGTCCAAAATCAAAAATTTAAAAATGCACACATTTAAAATTTGCACATTACACAACCATGCTAGAAAGACAAACACAATCCCATTTATGTACAAGAATTACAAAGAATGCTTGCCCAATCCTTCCATTTAGTTACCGTGAATAATATAGTCCAAGAACACGTTATTTCATTCAAGCTTTTGAAATCTGGAGCTCTGTTTACTTTAATGCTTTATCTCTGCCATACATTCAGTGAAGGAATCTCAATTTATTCAGACTTGGACGTGACCTAAGCGAGCATTACTCGTGCATGCTAAATACTTCCTTCATGCCTTAATGATCAGGCAGAAAAGTTTCAATGCTGCCCTGGGGAATCCATAATTCATGAACCTCCAGTCCAAACTTTCAGTCTGCAGTTTGGCAGGGTGAGGGTGCGTGGGGGTGGGGGGTTGGGGAAGGGAGAGAAAAAGGTCACAACTAAGGTAGACAACTTGCAAATTAGTCTTGTGGGCTTAACTCTTTCTGCCTACACAGTTAAACAAATCAAATTATCCATAGCTACTTCAATGAATTACAAAGAGAGATTTCCAAAATGAGCTTAGGGGGAAAAATCAAAAATTAATGGGTAATTTTAGATTTTATAGAATCTTATGTCTGCATCCATTGGAGCACTGCCAACCACAGATTTTACTGGAGTTACAACAAAGTCCAAATTCTGCGTACAGGGATAGGTGATATATTTGAGACAAACTATGAGCTTAGATAGCCTGCGTGCCACAACATGCCAGAATATTATGCAAGTGGCAGTGTGCAGATTAACAGATGCACATGTTATATGGCAAGCTAATTCATCAATATCTCATTAATCTTCATTACAGTAAATCTGGGTACAAGAGTTTCAAATGTACACCAACTCCATTTATATTGCTGAAGGTGTTATGTTTCACGACTATTATGCCAATCAGACCAACCTAAACTTACAGCACATTCGTAAGGACAAAAAATTTGATCCCACCAGCCTCAATGCCCTTTCCTGGTGACGAGTACTAATGAGATTCAGTGGAAAACCAATGGAATTGTGATGCAAGTAACATTAGGTGACAATATTAAAACAAGAAAAAGCACAAAATTAAAGCCATCGCACTGTGGAGAGGCATAAGAACGACACTTTTAGTTGAAAAATAGTTAATATGCAAGAACAAGGGAATCACTGAACTGCTAGCATTCTTGGCAAGATTGTTCCTCTGAAATGCTTCACGTGATTATTTAGAATCGTAATTTAGAATAAGCAGATTTATATTTCAGCATAAACACATCTCAGCTTAGGCTGTTTCCTTTTGATACATCACTCTGATGCAGTTAGTGAGACAGTAAAAGGCTTTTGGTTTTTAAATTATTAGGACAGTGCATTGCTACCATTCAACACAATAAAAATCGTGTTGATACCATCAGCAACTGCTATAATCGTTACCAGTGAGCCTGCAGAGCTGTGGAGGGAATGTTTATGGATGGGTTGCTTGTTAATGTAGAACTTGAATATTCCTGAAAAGAATCAAACTGGAGAAGTGTCTTTTTTTAATCTTACACTCAAGATGGATACAAGAATACCAAATTCCAAAGGGAACAACAATTTATACTGCACGAGAAATACCCGCTTACGAATGGATTCCTACAAGGTCAGATGATGATCGACTTCCAAGTAAAAATAGAAGAAGCTGGCAGCGACATACTTAACATGTCTGGCAGCAGCTATGGTAAGAAAATAAAATTAATGCTTCAAATCTATAATCTTAGGCTGATTTTCTTTTGTTCTACATATACTGTAAGATCTTCTGATTACTTAAAGCATTTCCTGCTTTATTTTCAGCTTTCTGGCATCTCCAGTATTGCAACATTGTGTGTGTTATCAAGTGTGTTATCAACTTGAAGTAACAGACACTTTCAAATAAAGTCTATACAGTAGTGATTGGAAGCGAGGTAGACAAACATAGCAAGTGTTCTAAACTGGATGTGTTCTTGGTGTTAGAACTACAAGAGAAGGCACATATTTATTTAAAGTATGTGCCTCAGTTTTCAAGGGCACAATATTTTTCTTTAAGTTTTCATGGAATGTAGGGGTAGCTGCCCATCACTAATTGACCTTGAACTAAGTTAAAAATCACAACACCAAGCTATAGATTCGCACTAGGGTTAGGATGCACACTAGCTTTCGGAGCGCCGCTCCTTCATCAGGTGATAGTGGAGGACACAATTCTAAGGCACAGAATTTATAGCAAAAATTTACAGTGTGATATAACTGAAATTATACATTGAAAAATACCTTGATTGTCTGTTGAGTCTTTCATCTATTCGAATACCACGATATAGAGGACACAATCTTAGAATCGTGTCCTCCACTATCACCTGATAAAGGAGCGTCGCTCCGAAAGTTAGTGTGCTTCCAATTAAACCTGTTGGACTATAACCTGGTGTTGCATGATTTTTTAACTTTGTACACCCCAGCATCTCTAAATCATGACCTTGAACTGAGTGACTTGCTGGGCCATTTTTAAGATGTTGAACTAGGAGATCTGGAGGCCGGTTCCATGATATTGAGAGACAAGTTCAAATCCCATCTAGGCAGCTGATAAAGTTTTACTGAAAGTAAATTAATTTCTAACTAAATATGAGTCAGCTACATTGCTGTGGGTCTGGAGTCATATAGAAGCCAGAATGGGTAAGGCTTCCAAAAAGGACATTAATGAATCAGATTGTTTCTTTTTCCAGCAATCGATAACATTTGTCATGATAGTTGCTGTCATGGAGATGAGCTTTTAATGCCAGGTTTATTGATGGAATTAAAATTCTAGTAGCTACTGCTCAATCTGTCCCCATAGGACATTAGCCCAAGTCTTTAAATTATTAATCCAGTGACACTATCACTATGCCACCAAACCAGATCACTAGCTGTGAACAAACAGCGAAACAAGAGTGTACAAAATCACTGCTTATACTGACACTTTCTTTCTCTATTCAGGCTCAGCAGTGCCACCAGTTAAAGTTCACATAACTGAAAGATTAAATATAATTCTCTCACCACAGATCTCCAGCACCTCTAATTTTAGGTTTCCAGCACCCAGCTTCTTTGCTTTCATTTTAGAAAACTTCCTCTTTCCTCTGGTCAATGTTACTGAGGATGCAGTTAGTAACATATCCCCCAAAGGAAAGATGGCTGGTGTCTCAGCAGTGTAGCAGATTTGAGGAACTGTTAACTTCCATCACTATCCTGTGACAATACCTTTAAGGTCCAAAGTTAGATATTGGCTTAATTCCCATTAACGTTAAATATTTGCTAATCACCTTCAAAGATAAACATCAAGCAGCACACAGAATATCAAATATATTGGAACTTAAGAAATCTAAGAAGTGGGCTACATTGCCCTTGTGACTGCTCAGCTATTCTACTGGACAGTAATACCAGTGTGTAGTTATAACATGACAGTGTAATAGTGTGCACCAGCCATTTCCACAATCAATTCCAGAGGAAAATGTCCTCTACTGTGAAGCAACAATCTACCTCAAAACTGCAACATCCACAAAACATGTTAGCTTCTAAACGCTGTATGACTTGCTAGGCAATTTTTAATAGTACACATTTTATAGAGAAATGCTCAAATTGAAATGCCTCAGGCTATTAAGGATATTTTGCAAAACTTCAATACAGGAGAGGTTGAAATCACAAGAGGGCTAGTGATCCTTACTTTGCAAACAAACAACCGGATGCAAAGAAAACTTTATGGAATTGTAGTAGATTCCCACTTTCCATGAGCTTTGAAGCAATTGATTATGCAATTCCAGATGCTGGAGTTACAGCACAACATTGTAGCATTACGGGAAATGAGATCAGGTTTATTCTTGGTCAACTGAATATTCACATATCATTGTACACTCCTCACACTGTGCAGCAGCCTTGGATACCAAGGCAAGTAACTCAACCTTATCAGCTACTGCAAGATACGTGCTCGTTTATTCTTCCTTCAAATGAGACCGTCAACTAAGTCTGCGTCAAGGGGAATGTAAAACATCCTTTCCAATCATCTTGGGCAGCATTCCCTGCTCCATCTACACCAATAAAAAACAAAGTTGACCACTTATTTACTCATCTATTATTTGTGAAAGTTTATTGCATGTTGGTTGCAAATGTCAACATAACCTATCAAACTTAGTTCCATGAAGATCTTGGAGATGTCCACGATGCTGACAGTTATACCCCCAGCATCCACAAAGACCTTGTCTGATTAAGCATTCACAGACATGAATCAACAACAGCGCAGCAGATGGTGAAAGCCATTCAGTCCATTTAATTCATCCTATCAGAGTATCAACCCTGCAGTCATTCAGTGATTCAGGCAGTTTTTAATTAAGTTCATTCAAGTGTCAAACACTCCCTGCTGATGCATCCCAGCCATAAGTCCCTTTTGTGCCACTACCTTCACCGCCCTGGATTTGCACGGCTACCATTTTTGAAAATTATTAAATCATGCTTCATGTTCTGTCCTGAGTTAACTATTCACTACACCAGAGTAGTGGAAGATGCCTCTTTTCAAAAAGAAAATGTCCTCTCAATCATTCCACAAATGCCCTTTGTTATACTGCCTGTGTATTGAACAACCTGTCATATTGTACTAAGTGTTCAGGTGTTTTCTAAGCAGAGCACTTTATATCTTCAGCACAACTGTTGAATGATCAAGGCAGTACATTCGAGCTTGTTGTTTGCCTTTTTTGCGTCACATATGGAAATACAAAGTGACATTAAAATACTCAGGTTTCAGCCTCCTCTCTGGCAAACGATATCTCAAGTATTCATGCCTTTTTAAAATTTTCAATCTGCTGTGCCATTAAATTTATTTGCATCAAATTGCCTAGAAGCAAGATTCTGGTTGCACCCTGAGTCTACAAGGAATTGATACATTTTCTGTCAAGCGTGCTCCATTTGCAATTTTTTTTAACCCTCTAATGGGATGTGGGATCACTGGAAGGGTCAGTCTTTACTATTCATCTGAAATTGCCCTTCAATTGAGAGGCTTGCTCGGCCATTTCAGAAGGCCATAACTGCTGGGGTCACATGTAGGTCAGACTGGGCAAGGATGGCAGATGGCAAGGAAGGGCATTAGTGAATCCGATGGGTTTTTAACGTTGGTCATGGTCACTAGTGTTGAAATCTGTGGATTGCAGCATTTATTGAAGGCAGCTCACACCACCTAGGGACACCTGGCATCTAGGGACACAAGGGCAATAAATGCCGACCCAACTAGTCACATCCATGTCCCACAAATGAAAAAAAAAGAAAATTCAAGACTTCTTAACTGAATTGAAATTCCAACAATTGGCATGAACCCTAAAGTGTTTGTCTGGGTCTCTTGGCTGTTAGCCCTGTGACATTGCTATGCCACTAGTTACCCCTCATCTGATTAATTCGGTACCCTGGAGCACTGAACAACAAGAGGTCGTTTCAGATTTACACCACAACGCTAATCACCCAGTTCAAGACAGCTCATTGAACCAGCACCCGGACTACTAATCTTTACACAAACTTTGAGATTGAAGAGATTTTTCAATCAACGTATAAATACATTTATTTGCCCAGAGAGGTAAATATTTAAGATTTTCTTAACATATTTTCAATCAAGACCCAAAACAAAAACAAATTTCTGGAGAAATTCAACAGCTGTAGACAGAAAACAGTTAATATTTGGAATCCAGTGATTCAGAACAGATTCATTAAGAACTTAAACATTGGTCATGTAGGTGGATTAGTAATAATCATTATGGTGCCGGACTATACTGCACCAATGATAAATGACAAGTTTAAATGTCAACATGGCATTTGGGGAATGCAAGTTCAGTTGGTTAAACATACCTGAAATAAAGTGCGAAGCTAATACTTGTCACGGTAAGCATAAAACTACTGATTATTCCAAAACTTCAACAGTTTCACTATTAGCAGAAAAGGAAAGAAAGCCATTCTTAGCTGGTCTCAACTCCATTGGACTTTGAACAGAATTCCTACAGTGTAGAGAGACCTTCTGGTCCATTGAGACTGCACCAACCCTCCAAAGATCATCCCACCGAGATCCACCCTGACCTTCCTTCCCCGAACCCCACATTTACCATCACTAATCCAGCAAGCCTGCACATCCCTGGAACTATGGGGAAATTTAACATGGCCAATCCACCTAACCAGGCACGGGGAGAATGTGTAAATTCCATCCAGTCATCCAAGGCTGGAATCGAGCCCGGTTCCCTAGTGCTGTGAGGCAGCAGTGCTAACCACCATGCCACTGTTCCATCCATTTCAGATGCACAATACAGTTGACATTTAAATGTCCTCTGAAATGGCCAAAAGCCACTCAATTGTCAAAAGGGTGGTTCACCACCATCTTCGAAGGCATTTAGGGACAGGCAATAAAAGCAGGCTTGCCAGTGATCACATCGCATGGATAGTCAGTCTGAGGAAGCAAAAATACTGACTACATCAGTAAATGTCAACTTGCTCTTAAAAATAAGTGTGTGCAACCCAGTGCATCATGATTCTTTACAGGATTTAGCCTACTCAGCTGGAATTTTTTTTAAAACATTCTTATTGCCTCCCACTCAAACAAATTATTTTCCTGAGACCTCAAACTATGAAATTCTTTAACTTCTTTCAGTATTTCCCACAATCTTCAGATACTAAAATACAAGTTTAGTGATAAATTACCATATAATCAGATTTACCAGGATGTTGCCTGGTCTGGAGGGAAGGTCTTAAGAGGAAAGGCTGAGACACTTTGGGTCTATTCTGACTGGAAAGAAGGTGGCTAAGTGGGGATTGGGTATAGAGACATACAAGACGATCAGAGGATTAGAAAGAGTAGACTGTCTTTTTCCTAGGACGATGATGTCAGCTTGTATGAGAGGGCATAACTACAAATTGCGGGGTGATAGATTTAAGACAGATGTCAGAGGCAGGTTCGTTATGCAGAGAGTGGTAAGGGCGTGGAATGCCCTACCTGCTAATGTAGTCAACTCAGCCACATTAGGGAGATTTAAACAATCCTTAGATAAGCACATGGAGGGTTTTGGGATAATGTATGAGGACGAGCTGAGAATAGTTCACAGGTCGGCGCAACATCGAGGGCCGACCTGTTCTCTGCTGTATTGTTCTATAACCCTTACGTTATTCTTCAATTCCAACCTTCATTGAATAGAAATAGGGGAGGAAAGACTCTCATAATGGCAATGCCGCTGCAAGTGGGCCTGAAGTTCTTGGCGAAAGTGAGGACTGCAAATGCTGGAGATTAGAATAGAGTGTGGGGTGCTGGAAAAGCAAAGCAGGTCAAGCAGCATCTGAGGAGCAGGAGAATCGACATGTGGCGCTTTTCCAGTACCACACTCTTGACTGAAATTCTTGGTTCAAGCCCCACCTACCTCGTTAATGTGTCACAGCAGGAATATGAAGTAGTTACAAGGATATCAATCATCTTATTGTGGACAGGCTCAAGGGGCAGAGGACTTATTCCTTTCACTAAATTCTATTTATAAATTATAAGTTGCCAGCGTTGGACACCCTGAAGTCACCTTGATGGAAAATTACATTACATCTATTTGTGTTATCAACACACTTATCTTGCTACGAATTCTACGTGTTCAAATACAATGCATTTCCTTTTGTCCTTTTAAACATCGTTCCTTAGTTGGACTCCATTTTATGTTGACATTAGTTTTCGCTATTTTCCAATTTTCATTTTCAACTTTTCTGCTTCTCATAACCAGACTTATTTTTGTCCTTTCTGAATTCCCTCCCATTCTCCTAACACACTGCACTGGCAACCTTGAAAGAGTTCTAATTGTGACCTTTCGTCACTATGACAAAATGGAAAAAAAAACACAATTTAACTCGAAAGAAAACTGACAACTTAAAATCTAATCAGAGGATGGTTCATGTCACAAAAAGAGATGCAATTTCCAGTTCTGATGAAAGATCATGGACTCAAAATGTTGCCTGTTTCTCTCCACAAATGCCATGTAACCCACTGATATTTTCCAGGAGTTGACCATATTTATTTTAGATTTTAAACCTGCTTCAAATACTGATAATCAAAGCATAATGTGATTTCTCCAATTGCTACAATCAGCACTCTGAATTTGGAATTGTGAATTATTAATCATACACAAAGAATACATAACTGTAGCATTCTAACTATTCCACATATTAAGAACTGAACGTGTTCACTCTTGCTGTGGTATTGTTTCACGGGAGCCAGCTAACGCAAATAAAGTGCCTTTACTTTCTGTGAAAACGTTGGGTGGGGAGGTGCTTTCCCAAACCCAAACAGCCCAGTTTTAATCTCTCTTCTCAGACCATAAGCTATAGTGGCAGAATGAGGCTATTCAGCCCATTGGGCCTGCTCTGCCATCCGATCACAGCTGATATATTTCTCAACACCATTCTTCCGCCTTCTATTCATAACCATTGATTCCCTTCTTAATCCCTCATGTTTAGTCATGGGCTTGAATTGAGGGACTGGAAAGGCCATTCTTAGGAGTTGATGGATAACTCAACATCAAAACATGAAGATCCATTTATGTGAAGAACTTGAGATGAACTTGAAATACACAACCTGGGATTAAACTTTATATTGAGCCCCCGAGATGCCAAATATTATGCATATTTGGTCCACAAAGCAAAAGTTTGCAGACAGCAAGGAACACTGATCATTTTATTAAAATTATGGAAAACAAAAACATTCCAGTGAGTCACTACAAAAAGTTAAATATCTGGAGAGCAGTGCTTATAAAATACAGATTTTTCAGTGTTCTATGAGTTCTTCTCTGTGAAAGGCATTTCATAAAAGCATATCTATTTTCATTGCCGGAAAAGAATCTCTTTCATGTCTTTGCAAGGGAGCAACAGTAGTGTAGTGGTTACGTTGCTAGACCAGCAATCCAAACACCAGGGATTATGATCCAGAGAGAAGTTCAGATTCCATGAGGAACTCAAATTAAATTAATTTAACCCAAGATAAAAAAAACTAGTAACAGCAACAGGTACCATGGACCATTGAATTGTCAGAAGAACACATTCGATTCATTCAACTCCTTCAGGGAAGTAAAGCTGGCATCAATACTCTTAACTGCTATCCAAAATGGTTTACCACTACTTTCACAAAGACATATTAGGACAATGCAATAAATGCTGGTTTTGCCAATGACAGCTGCATCCCACAAACTAGGAATTACAATACTCCTGCAACAATCTGCGCTGTAACATAACCTAACTCCAAAGATCTGTCAGTGAGAGACGAGAGGGAGCACGGGAATATTTACAGCTGAGAGTTCATTACTTGGAATTCAGTACCACAAGTAGTTGATGCAAAAACATTGAATGCGTTCAAGAGGCTCAGCAGGCTTGAAGAACCGAATTGCCTCCAGCTGCTCCTATCTTCTATGTTTCTCCCTCAGTCAGTTACAGCATTTAAAGTCTGCTTAACATTACACAAACCTTGTGACATACCACATCATGGGAACACTGCAATTCATGAAGAAAATAAGTTGAATAGTTTTTAACCTACCCAACATTTGGAGTACACTAAGCTCCTCAGTCAATCAGAATTGACATTCACCTTGCATCATCCGATTAAAGTGGATTTTGACACTATTTTTCCCAATACATTTGAGATCTTATGATCAATCATTAATCCTATCAACATACTTGGCTCACAATTGAGTTAGATGCAGAACATTTTAGTAAAATTATGCAAGTTACAGTTCATTTGGAAATATTTACTTTTTTTAGGACAGCACAGTGGTTAGCACTGCTGCCTCATGGGCCATGGACACTGGTTCAATTTCACTTTGGACAACCACCTGTGGAGTTTGCGGGTTCTCCCGTGTCTCCATACTATAGGGATGCTATGATACTCCAGTACAGAGGATGGGATTCAGGAAGACACTCCGTTAATGCTCCATGATGATGCAGAGGAACCCGTTTGGTTTCTCATTTTGTCTCTGGGATAGATGGATAACAGAGAAAGATTATCACTTCAACAAGGAGGGAAACGTTTATTTCTGTCTCAATGTAAATCAGGTAACCCAAGTGCCCTCTTAGGGCATGCAGCATGGGGTCCTAAAACTACATTTAAATTAGGAACAACATTAAATACAGATGACACAGCCTATTTAAGTACAGAAAATAAGAAAGTTTTCCCAAGGATTAAAAGACACAGAAATCTTAAGTCCTTTGGACCTTGCTCACCCAATTGATCAGGAACTATATGCAGAGCAAGAAACAGAGCAAACCTTTCACTGGAACTCTGCATACAAATATTTTATCTTCTTCCGAAATAAACATTGGTTAAAGTCTTTTGGTAAAGCTGACTAACAAACAGGTAGACATACACATGGCTGCAATCAGCACAAAAGCTGGTCTCAAATGGTTGTTCGAAGTATAGAAATAGTTGAATGAAATGGATTTATATGCAATTAAATTTCTAATAACCTAGCACATCAATAACTGGAGTTCAACAAATAATGGTCAACTCTACTTTCACACTGCAAAGTTGTCATCTGCACAGCACGCTCACATTGTTGTGAAATTTACTCACCGTGAACATTCTGCCTGGACTTTGTTGTAATGCAGAACAGAATTCAGCAACAGCTCCCAGCTTCACACAGCTACTAAGCACTGTCTTTAGTTCAAAGTCCCTTTAGAGAACTGAAAGTTCAGCCAACATGGAATCAAAAGCAAGGGGTTATGGTCGCGTACTTTTAAGTTTCACAGGCAGGTTTTAATTGAATTTCTGAATGGCATTCGCAAGATTTTGATTCCAAACTCAACCTGAACTGCATTGTAAATCAGTTGGAATCAGTGACATACAAGATAGATGATCTAATTAGCACTTGTGGATGAGTGTGGAAGGAATTGAAATGGAGGCCTTGGTTCAGTGCAGTCTGATTGTATTGGATTTAAATCCCCTTGCCAGAAGCTGCAGCACAATATGGACAGTCACTCCAGTGTAACAGATCACATGGTAAAGAGGTGTCTTCTTTAGGTAAGAAATTGAACCAAAGTATTTCCAGCCCTTTTCAGGTGGATGTACAAGGTCCCATGCAATTGTTTGTTGAAAAAAAACAGGAAAACTTTGCCACTTTTCAACACTTACCAGTCAATCAACATTACCATAAAACAGATTATAGAGACATTTCTTTCACTGCTTTTGGGGTCCTATTGTATGAAGTTGGCTATGAATTCCAATTCCTCAACCTTGTTGACTTTTCTGCAAGGTTATTTTTATTTGCGAACATTCTGCTGCCTTCGGAACATTGAATTCTAAATTCCACTGCATATTTCCCGTTTGTAAGATGTTTTGCAAATGTTCCCAAGTTTCTACACATCACATTTCTTCAGGTTATGCTGGAGACATTTCCACTGATTCACTGAGGCCATTTGTCAAGTCATCAGCTCGAAGAATTTGATGTAAGGAAACTGCTCATCTGACATGTATCTGGCTCATTCATGTGGAGGTGCCAGTGTTGGACTCGGGTGGACAAATTTAGAAATCACACAACACCAGGTGACAGGTTTATTTGGAAGTACAAACTTTTAGAACACTGCTCCTTCATCAGTTAGCTAGTGGGACAGGATCATAGGACACTGAATTTATAGTCAAAGATCCAGTCTTCATAAACTGATGTGATGTATTGAACAAACCTAGATTGCTGTTAAGTCTTTAATCACAGAATGGGGTTGCAGGTTTCCATTCATTAATATGTAAATGCCAGAACCTCTTTCAAGTCACATTCTTGAGATAACTTAAGGTTTTATAAAAAAGGGTAATATCTCAGCTCAGACTTTTTAAAAATAAAACCTTACGTTATCTCAGGAATGTGACTTGAACACAGTTCTGGGATTTACATATTAACGAATCGAAACCTGCATCCCCATTCTGTGATTAAAGACTTAACAGCAATCTACGTTTGTTCAATACATGGCATCAGTTGTATGACACTTTGATCCTTTACTATAAATTCTGTGTCCTATGATCCTGCCCCACCAGCTACCTGACAAAGGAGCAGCGCTCTGAAAGCTAGTACTTTGGGGTGGCACAGTGGTTAGCACTGCTGCCTCACAGCGCCAGAGACCCAGGTTCAATTCCCACCTCAGGCAACTGACTGTGTGGAGTTTGCACACTCTCCCAGTGTCTGCATGGATTTCCTCCTGGTGCTCCGGTTTCCTCCCACAGTCCAGAAATGTGCAGGTTAGGTGAATTGGCCATGCTAAAAATTGCCCATAGTGTTAGGTGAAGGGGTAAATGTAAGGGAACGGGTCTGGGTCAGTGTGGACTTGTTGGGCCGAAGGGCCTGTTTCCACGCTGTAAGTAATCGAATCTAATCAAATAAATCTATTGGACTATAGCCTGGTGTTGTGCACTTTTTGACCCTCGTTCAGTAAGCCTGACTGGACAACCATGACTTCAATGTAACTGGTTTTACCTACATTACTTTGAGGCTATGCCCACCTTTCATAACTTATTTTCAGTAGTTCCATATGCCCAATGGGAATGGATTTGTCACCACTCTAAGCGTAGGGAATACAACTGTACGCACATACCAATAACTGATTGACAGCATAGTTGGGAGTAGCTGCAATGGCCACCGATGCAGACTGATTGCATGCTTCCCAAAGCACCTACTGTACTTTGAAATGGAAAAACATTTATGGACAAGTGTGCAGCATTGCTGACTGTTTACAATTTCTTATGTACACACAAAGGTTTCAGTCAAGATTCCACTACTTTCATGAGAAGGAACACTATTTAAGTACCTGTAAGCATAAGTACTTACAAATTCTTTAATGCATTCAGCAAGTTGACAAAAAACCTCAAATATTACATGGACACATAATGCAAAAACAAATAACTTATTTGCTAATAGCTAAATTCCTTGCATCACAGAAGCAAAATCTTAAGAGACAAAAACAATTAATATGCGTTTACTCATATCACACAGCTCAGATTCATGTCTAAAAAACATCAATACGTTGGCAAATAAATTATCCATCAAATAAAAAGGTTTCAAATTACCTGCATGATAAAATGCCAGAAACATTAATAACAATCCCATGAAGACATTACTCAAGAAGGTCACAAATCCACAGGTTATCCCCTCAGGCACTGGGTATACAGTCTCCACCAGCAGTTCAAAGAAGAATGGAACACTGCTGGTTATAAATACCCCGACTAATATGCAGGATGTATATAATGTTGCTGCAATGACAAATAAAGCCATTTTAAAAAATTAAACAGGTTTCACGTATTGTAGAGCGATATCAACATGCTATCAGAGGAAGACAAGTAGGTTTTTGAGAAGGTAATGGGGTGTCATTAAGGATCTATTTTCCTCTGCATTATCGCCAATGAAGAGTAGCGATGCAATTTGGAAAGGGACGAGAACAAAGGAAAACAGCATAAACATACTAGAAGAAAGGCAGTTATACAGAGAAGAAGAAAGAGCAAATGAGGGAAAAAACAAAACTGCACACACTGGTATTCAGAAATAAATTATTGGAAAAACTCAGCAGGATCTGGGACCACCTGTGGAGAGAAAGCACATTAACTTTTCAGGTCTTAACAGAACAGACTATTGCTACGAAAAGATTGGTATGTAAGCTGGAGATGTGAAGAAAGGGTGAAAAGATAAACAATGGTTGGAGTTGGAGCCCAGAGAGAGAGAGAGCTATGTTGAACAAAGAAATGGGTAAAGGTTAGCCTGGGAGAAACAATAGCTGCTAATGGGGGCCAATAGCAGCTGACAATGGGAGTTTACAGCAATAGCCCATATAATGTGGGGCTTGGGTTAAGGACATGGGAGGAAGTGATCAGGTCTAGAATTATTGAAATTGATATTGAGTCTTTAAGGCTGCAGGATCCCCAAGCAGAAACTGAGGTGCTGTTCTTCCAGCTTGCAGAGACCTTTGCTGGAGCACTGTGATAAGCCTGTGACAGAGATGTTGGCCAGGGAACATGGTGATGTGTTGAAGTAGCAGGCAACAGAAAGCTCGATCATTTTTGTCGACAGGACGTAGGTGTTCTGCAGACGTGTTGCCCAATTTGCATTTCGTCTCCACAGTGTAGAGGAGACCAGATTGTGAGCAGTGAATACCATTGACTAGATTGAGAGAAGATTTTGGATTAGTGGTGCTGGAAGAGCACAGCAGTTCAGGCAGCATCCGAGGAGCAGTAAAATCGACGTTTCGGGCAAAAGCCCTTCATCGGGAATAAAGGCAGAGAGCCTGAAGCGTGGAGAGATAAGCTAGAGGAGGGTGGGGGTGGGGAGGAAGTAGCATAGAGTACCTGGGAGTTGCAGTGGGAGAGGGACTCCCTGAGATTCTTGTAGAGAGAGGAGGAAAACTTCTTCAAGGCAGGCATCCTTGCAAGAGGATTCACAGTAGGGTTAAAATCAACTAGGTAAAAACAATGACTGCAGATGCTGGAAACCAGATTCTGGATTAGTGGTGCTGGAAGAGCACAGCAGTTCAGGCAGCCTCCGAGGAACAGTAAAATCAACGTTTCGGGCAAAATTCCTTCATCAGGAATAAAGGCAGAGAGCCTGAAGCATGGAGAGAAGTGCAGGTAAGCCACTGCTTCTTCTGGAAGGTGAGTCAGAGGCTTGGATAGTGAGGAGGGAGGAAGTAAACAGGCAGGTGCTGCACCTTCTGCGAATGCAGGGGAAAACAAACACCTACTGCAGGTAGTTTAGAATAAAATGGATGTTCCGATGATGATAAATAATGCGTATATTTCTCTATGACCCAGCAAACTAACAAACTGAAACCATAATCAATGCACTGTTCACATTGAAAAATGTAATATGATTTGGACATGATAAAAAGAACAAACAAATCTCTAATTTGAATTAGGCAATACTAAGATCTGGATGCAAGGCACAGCTCTGACAAGCTAATAAAAGCAAGTTTGCTCTCTTAAGAAATGCAAATTGAGATTTATTAAATACCTGGCGTTACAGGCAGGTGAGTGACACTGTTGAAGCAGGTGAGGGCAACCCACGCAGATGACAACGTGGCTCCAGAGAATAGCAAGAGCAGTATGAGCTTTAGCACTCCCCTGAAGAAGTCTGCAAATCTGTAATATTAAACAAACGATGAGCCTCTCTAGGATTAACCGAATTAAACTGTGCATAAGGGAAATGTTAAAACACAATACTTGCGTTTAGTGAAGAACTTGCTAGAGACAAACAGATGAATGATCAGATACATTCATTATGAGTTTGGAATGCTGGCCACAACATGGAAGAGTTCCAGATATGCAAAGTGAAGCAAACTATGATGGGAAAGGGGCAAGTGAAAATCAGAAAAACATTGTACAAGTTTGGAAATCTGCCCAAAGTCAGAAATGTCTCATCCCTGTCTTTATAAAGTTCTTTGACTTTGCAATGACATTTGGCCTTTTTGAAAATGTTCAAAAATATTCCAGGCTTGGCAGAGTCATTGACAAATTTTCTAGATTTTCCATGATCTGATTTACTCCCCTTGCATGATTAAGCATGGAAACCGATGGGTTTTGACTGAATGTTCTGGATGTAGGGTTTGCTCGGTGAGCTGGAAGTTCAGTTTCAGACATTTAATCACTACACTAGGTAACATCTTCAGCGAGCCTCCGGATGAAGCACTGGTGGTATAACCCGCTTTCTATTTGTGTTTGGGTATCCTTGGGTTGGTGTTGTCTGGCAGTTATTTCCGAGATGTCTTTGATGTTGGGGAGAGTGGCTAGGGCTTCTGACGTGTTTTGTCTGCTTGTTTGGGTCTGTTGTGGAGAAATCGGCAGACTATGTTCATTGATACCAATTCTTTTTGAATACACTGTACAGGTGATTTTCCTCTGCTCTTTGTAGTTCCCCTGTGCTGCAGTGTGGGGTTGCTCATTGAAATAATGTTCTAATGCAGCTTCATTTGTGGATGTTGGGAAGATTGCTTCTGTCATTCAATATTTGGTCCATATGTGTTGTTTTCCTGTAGATGCTGGTTTGATTAGATTCCCTACAGTGTGGAAACAAGCTCTTTGGCCCAAGTCCACACCAACCCTCTGAACAGTAACCCACCCAGACCCACCTCTCTCTGACTAATGCCCCTAATACTACAGGCAATTTAGCATGGCCAATTCACTTGATCTGCACATCTTTGGACTGTGGGAGGAAATTGGAGCACCCGGAGGAAATCCATGCAGACATGGGGAGAATGCGCAAACTCCACAGACAATTGCCCGAGACTGGAATCGAACCTGGGTCCCTGACATTGTAAGGCAGCAGTGCTAACTACTGAGTCACCATGCCATCCCAGACAGATGAAATGAACAGATGACAGAGGAAATGAAGTTCCCCATTGGCTGTTTGCTCTATTGCGACATCTAGGAATGGCAGTTTGTTGTTGTTTTCCTCCTCTTTAGTGAATTTTATGCCAGTAAGGGTATTATTGATGGTCTTGAAGGTTTCCTCCAATTTGTTTCGTTTAGTGATGACAAAGGTGGCATCCACATAATTGACCCAAAGTTTGGGTTGGATGGTTGGGAGAGCTGTTTGTTACTGCCTCTGCTAAGAACCCCGCTATCTGAGATCCCGTGGATGTTACGTTGCTTTGTCTGTAGGTTTTGTTGTTGAAGGTGAAGTGGGTGGTAAGGCATAGGTCCACCAGCTTGATGATATAGTCCTTGCTGAAGAAGTTAGTGGTGTTTGGTGTATGTGTCTTTGGGTCTCCTAATAGTGCAGCCAGTGTTTCCTTGGCCAGGTTAATGTTGGATGTATGTGAACAGGGCTATTACGTCAAAGGAGACAATTAATACATCCTCATCTATCTTGGTGTCTTTGATGGTCTTCAGGAATTCACGGGTGGAGTGGTGTGAGTCTTGTACTAAGTGTTTTAGTCTTTGGTCTAGCTCCTTCGCCAATCTGTAAATTGGTGTTCCAGGTAGCAAGACTATGGATCTGAGGGGGGCTCCTAGTTTGTGAATTTTAGGTAACTCGTAGAAGCGTGGTGTGTTGAATCTATCTGGTTTCATTTTTTGAAAGTCTGTCTTATTTATTTCTCCTGATTTCTGAAGATTTTTGGTTAGGGCTGTGATTTGATTCTCTAGTTGTGGGGATGGGTCTATTGCCACTTGTTGGTAAGTGTTGTTAAGTGGTAGCTTTCTCAATGTAGTCTCTGATTTAAAATGACTGTCAAATGTCCTTTGTCTGCAGGCAGGATAACAATTTTTTAAATTTTCTACTGTTTTCCTTTCTAGAGTGTTTCCTTCCTTTTTCCTGCTTAATGTTGGTGCGACTGCCTGATGTTTTGCTGCGTTTCTTCTGTGAGTCGGTTGTCTTTCAGTGTTGTTTCTAATAGTGTTGAGAAATCTTTCTTGTCCACATCCTCGAAGTTGTAATTTAACCCTCTTACTAAGACGGCTTTTTCAGTGTCTGTTCAGGGTTGGTCAGATAAGTTTTTTTTTCAAGCTGCTGTGTTGTCTGTGTTATTTTGTGTAAGTTTGTCTAGTTTTTCCTGCAGGTCTAGTTTTTTCATTTTCTGTGTTTGTCACTAACTAATGTCTATGGCTTGTACTGTGTCTATCCATTCATGGTCTGTTGCATGTCTGAATGTTGCTTGGAAAGACCAGTTAACAATATAAAATACTCTCAATATTGCATTAAAATTACAGAGGTGTGTCTTGCGGAAAAACCACAACCTCTTTATCAGTACTGATAGCTCTAAGCCAGCTGGACTCTCAGCAATCCAAAGGTATTCATAGATACGTGGAAAATATGCATTGGAAGAGAGTATTTAGCCCTTTGGCCTACTCTGCCATTCAATGTGATCACCCTACTCAGCATTCTGTTCCCACTTTTGCCCCATCCCCTTCGACGCCTTTAGCCCTAAAAACTATATCTAACTCCTTGAAAACATTGAGTTTTGGCTTCAATTGCTTTTTGTGGCAGAGATTCCCACAGGCTCACCACTCTCTGGCTAAGGAAATTCTTCACCTGTCTCTTTACTCCCTTTGTAGAAAAATCTCAACTTTCTTGAAGAGTTGACACATATCAAAGAACTGGGTTAGAAAATAGATTTTTAGCAAAGGATGACTAGCATGTGCCGGACACCACCTGGTGATGCAGGCTGCTCATTTACTTCAGAGAACTGTTGAAGCTTCCCTGAGAACTTCAGTGGGTAAAGGAGGACTCCCTACTAGAGTCTACTCAACCTTTCCTAGTTCTTTCCCTGAGATCGTTCAATTGCCTGGAATAAAATTCTTACAAGCAGTCCATTAAAGGTTTATTAAACACTTACTACAGTATCACAGTTACAGAGTAATAAGACACCAAGCCCTAGTCGAAGTAGAGGTTCTAAAACCTCAGCAGAGTAGTGGTACCAGCACTTACCAACTTCGTGCTCTCTCAGATTACTCCAAAAGTGGCACTCTCAATGTTCAATATTTATACAGGTTTTGCCCACTGAACAGGTCATTCAAACTCCTGATGAGCACGATGTCCTCCCCACATTCCTGCTGTGTTTGTGATTAACTTGTTAGTCTTTTGTTAACTGATCACATTACTAGAATAGCAATAACGAAAGTGCGCTTGTACTGACTCAGGTGATGACATTAAATGTTGATATCCTCTAAAGTTTGGTTGCGTACTCATCACCTCATGTCCTTGTTTAAACCTGATCACTGACTGTCTTTTATGTCTTAAACCCATTGTTTTTCACCTCACATGCTTGGTCAGTAAACTCTTTATTCAAACCCCTATTGTCTTTTCTCGTAGGTACATTCAGTTTGAAGAGATGTGTCAAACGCTTTTGTTCCTCCTTGATGACTAATTTTTAAGTTTCGCAGCTGCCCAAGCTTGTTCTTGTACAGAGCTGGACCTCCTGCTTTTCCCAGCAAAGCTATCTTACTTAATACTTTTTCCTTTTACTTTACTTCTAACATTCTTTGGTTTCTTTAATTCTACGCTTTTCCTTTGTGTCTTTTCTCAGAACCATACAGCACAGAAGGAAGCCCATCAGCTAAATGTCCCATGCTGACTTTGAAAGAACTATTCAAATGAGCCCCATTGCACCTTCTCTTTCCAAACTGATCTACAAATGCATTCCCATCAAATATATATTCAATAACTTAAGAGTTAACTTTTGTGAATTTCAGACAGGGATGAACAAGAATAGGCACGCAAGTACTTCCTGACCAGTAGGCGATACAATCTTGACACTGTCCACCCACCTCTTCAGCCTAACAATGAACTCTTCAGAAAGATGCTTTAATAAAAAAAAACAACCTTCTTCCATCTCATCCAAGCAAGCTCCAGGTGACTGTGGCAGCCTATAATGCATTGCAAATTTAATTGCATTTTCAAAGACTAGAAATGTTCTCTTCTTTTAAATGCTGATGCTTATACAATGCAGGAGAATACTCAGCCCATTGTGCTTGTGCTGTCTCTTTGACAGAGACATCCAATAAGACCATTTTCTCATGCTCTTGAACGAAGAAATTCCTCAAGAATATATCCAATGTTTGCTCCTTTGGACAGTCTTCTGTGCTACAACACTTTGTGATTAGCATTTGTAATTATTTGGAGAGAAATAAAGAGCTGAAAGAATATTTCTACATTTGCATCACAGCTATATAGTGTAATCACTAATTCTTCTAATGCTGTCAGGGTACTTCAGTCTGTATCAAGGCCTAACCTAATGCTGGAGTGAAGCACAGTGAAACACTCTACAGCAGGAAATATCAACATGTCATGCTTTAGACTCAGTTTGGATATCAATAACAAATTTATATTACACACAAATGTCAGTGGACCTTTTGTGGGAAATCGCGCCCTAAATAGGAGTGGGAAGCAAACATCAAATGGGATATTATTATGCACAAGTAGAGAAACACATTGATCAGTCATTGATGAGGCAAATGACTTTCGCTTGTGTCACTCAATGATAATAACAGAAATGAAACACGTTTCTACCTCTCCGGCACACAGTACAAGTATAGTACTTATGTAGTAACAGAATGAGGAAAGTTGACCTAAGCCGGATTAAAATTAGAGTTCTGAAGCTTTTGAAAGATTAGAAATAGCAAGGGGACAAGATTTACAGTTGGATGTAACTGGAAAGTTGTTGCTTGTAACTTACATATAACTTGATTTAAAGATTAAAAGCATCCAGCAAAACTGAAAGCTGAGCCAAAGATATTATGGCAGTTGAATATTAGTCAAAGCACAAAATAAACAAACTTTAAGAGCCTGCAGAGAAAAGCAACAAGCTTGATCCCAAGTGTAACAAGGATTAGTTATGAGAACAATTAAGAGAAACTGGAGTTTTTCATCAGGAGAGTAAAAAAACTCATCAAAATAGAGACAACATTAGTTCAAAGGCAGAAAACTAGGACCAGAGAACATAAATGGAAATTAATTCATCATGAATGGTTAAGGAAAAATAATATTTTGGTGATAGTTATCATCTTGAATATTCTTTGTGAAAATCATCAATAATTACAGCCTTTAATAAAAAAGGCATGTGTTTCTCCCCAACGTACAATGCAATTCAAATATACATTAACAAACCCTTGACAGTACAATTACTTTTTTTCTATTTGGAATGATTTAATACAAATATACCAACTAAAGCAAAAGCCATTGGAATAAGTTAACCTGCTTTGAACAACTCATCAAGTGCACAAATCCTATTCAGTTTTCACCCTTCGCCTTCAGTGATCCACATGCCAATGGGTCATCTATCAGGTTCCACAGACAGTCATACAGCACAGACACAGACCGTTCAGTCCAACCAATCCATGCCAACCATAATCCCAAATTAAACTAATCCCACCTTCATGCATTTGGCGCACATCCCACCAAACCTTGCTAATACATGTTGTTATCTGAATGCCTTTTAAATGTTGTAATTATACCGCATCTACCACTTTCTCTGAAAGTTCACTTCACTCATGAACCTTTGGGTAAAAAAAATTACTTCTCATGTCTTTTTTAAAATCTTTCTTTCCTCTCACCTTACAAATATCCTCACCAAGGTAAAAACAATGACTGCAGATGCTGGAAACCAGATTCTGGATCAGTGGTGCTGGAAGAGCACAGCAATTCAGGCAGCATCCGAAGACAGGCAAAATCGACGTTTCGGGCAAAAGCCCTTCATCAGGAATGAGGGCTTTTGCCCGAAACGTCGATTTTGCCTGTCTTCGGATGCTGCCTGAATTGCTGTGCTCTTCCAGCACCACTGATCCAGAAATATCCTCACCAGCCTTGACATCACCCACCCTAGGGAAAAACACTTGTCATTCACCTTATCTATACTCCCTTGGTTTTATCAACCTCTGTAAGGTCACCTCTCAACTTCCTATGCTCCAGTTAAAAAAAGTCCCAGCCTATCCGTATTACTCAAATTCTTTCCTCCCAGCAACATCCTGGTAAATGCCTTCCGAACCCTCTCCAGTTTGATAATATTCTTCCTCTAACAGAAAGACCTGAACTGGACACAGTATTCTAAAAGAGGCCTCACTAAAGTCCTGCACAACCTCAACATAATGTCCCGCCTTCTTTGTTCAAAGGTCTGAGCAATGAAGGCAAGCTTACTAAATGCCTTCTTTACCATCTTTTCTATTTCTAAGACAAACTTCAAAAAGAGTTATGTACCTGAACCACTAGGTCTCTCTGCTCCAAAACACTGCCCAAGGCCCTAATTTTATTTGTAGAAGTCTTGCCTTTGTTTGTTTTGCCAAAATGTAATGCCTCGCATTTATTCAAATTAAATTCCATTTGCCACTCTTCAGCCCATTGACTCAACTGAACAAGATCTCTCTGTAATCTATTTGGTAACCTTCTTCACTGTCCTCTGCACCAGTAATCTTGGTATCATCTGGAAACCTTTGAGGAGAAAGTGAGGTCTGCAGATGCTGGAGATCAGAGTTGGAAATGTGTTGCTGGAAAAGCGCAGCAGGTCAGACAGCATCCAGGGAACAGGAGAATCGACGTTTCAGGCATAAGCCCTTCTTCAGGAATCCAATTCCTGAAGAAGGGCTTATGCCCGAAACGTCGATTCTCCTGTTCCCTGGATGCTGTCTGACCTGCTGCGCTCTTCCAGCAACACATTTCCATCATCTGGAAACCTACTAACCATACTTTCTACACTTGCACCTAAATCATTTTTCATGTGAATCACAAACAAAAGTGGACCCAACATCAATCCTTGTAGAACACTGCTGGTCACAGGTCTCCAGTCCGAAAAGCAATCCTCAACAACAATTTATTTCCTGTTGTTAAGCCAATTTTGTATCTAATTGACAAGCTCACGCTGAATCCCATGTGATCTAACTTTACTAATTAGTCGGTCATGCGGAACCTTGTCAAAGGCATTACTGAAGTCCAAGTAAACAATGCCTACTGCAATGCCCTCGCCAATCATCTTGATTACTTCCATCAAAATCCAAGTCTGAGAGAGACATCTTGCCTTGCACAAAACCATGCTGACTATCCCTGATCATTCCTTGCCTCTCCAAATGCATACAAACCCTATCTTTCAGGATCACTTTCAACAACTTACCCACCACTGAAGTCAGACTTACAGGACTATAGTTTCCAGGCTTCTCCTTACATCCATTATTAAACAAAGGCACATTAGCCACTCTCCAGTCATTCAACACCTCACCCATGTTTATAGATGATCAAATTCTTCTACAAATTTCCCCAGCTGTTGGAAATCTGAAGATTAACTGAGTACGTGTGTGACCACTTGGCTAAGAATACTTGAAAGAAGTGATTTCCAACTGTCACTAGTAATAAAAAGTGGGATAGCTTTCCCACATCAGAACAATGACTGCACCTCAAATGTACTT
Organism: Chiloscyllium plagiosum; assembly: GCF_037043375.1. Taxonomy (NCBI): domain Eukaryota; kingdom Metazoa; phylum Chordata; class Chondrichthyes; order Orectolobiformes; family Hemiscylliidae; genus Chiloscyllium; species Chiloscyllium plagiosum. The sequence goes on along the minus strand of NW_028270145.1, from coordinate 106,312,562 downwards.
CATTGGCTGTAAAATAACTTTGGGAAGCCTGAGAACATGAAAGGCACAATGCAAAAGTAAGTAAAAAATAGAATCAGTTAGCAGATGAGGCAGAATTAGGGAAGGAGAAAGAAAAAGTTAATAGCAGAGTTTTCCACATGCAAGGCTTGACCAAAAGGTAACAACACATTGGATATAAGGTATGTTGGCAAACTGGATCCAATAGCTGGCTTACAAACAGGACGTAAATAGCGATAACAGAGCATTGTTTTATAATTGGAAGCCTGTGGCCAGTGTACCATAAAGTTTTGTGCTGGGACCCTTACTGTTTGTTATAGATACTAACAACTTGGATGTGAACGTTGGAGGCATAAGAAGTTTGCAGATGACGTGAAAATTGGGGCTGTTTTTGATAGTGAGGAGAATGGTCTCAAGCTACAGTCTCATTTTGATCAGCTGTTAAACTGGGCAGAGCAATGGAAAATGGAATTTAATCCTGATAATGCGAAGTGATGCATTTTGGAAGGTTTATTAAGGCAAGGATATACACCAAGTATGGTATGTCTTTAGGGAGTACTGAGGAGCAAAGCGTACTTGACGTACAAATCTGGAGATACCTCAAGCGTCAGCATAGGTAGACAAGGTGAAGAAAACATATGGGATGATTGCCTTCATTAGCTGGAAGTCTTGTTTGTAACTTTATAAAACATTGGCTAGGTTACAGATGGATACTATGTGCAGCACTGGTTGCCACACTATTGGAAGGATGTGACTGCATTGGAGAGGATGCAGGGGAGATAAACCAGGATGCTGCCTGGGATGAAAAGTCTCAGTTGTGCAGACAGACTGAATAGGCTGGGTTTGTCTTCCTTGGAACAAAGGATGCTGAGGGGAGGAATCTGACTGAGGTATAGAACATTATGAACGACATAAACAGGATCTCTTCCCCATAGCTGATGTTTCTAAGACAACAGTGCTCAAGTATAAAGGGGCATAAAATGTTTAGAGGGGACCCGAGGAAGCATTTTTCATCAGGAAGGTGATAGAATTTGCCACCTGAAGGGGTGGTGGAGGCAGGTACTCTCTCAACATTTAAGCAGCACCTCGATGAGCACTTAAATGTCAGGGCATAGGTGGTGTTTGTTGGTCAGCATAGACATGGTGGGCTGATGGGCCTATTCCTGTGCTATATGAAACTACAATTCTGTCACCATCTAAACCTGTGATTTCTCGCCCTTGAAACTATTTCTTTGACAGGACAAACAAACAGTATAACTAGACCACAGACTGCAGCAGCTGAAGACAGCAGTTCACCAACTTCTCAAGGGCAATCAGATAAAACCATTTATTGCCAATTTCTATGAAATTCAAATCCCATGAATAAATTAAAAAACAAAAAGTCAGGACTCAAAAGGGATTGGATCTGGATTATAAAACATTATAACCAAACTAGTCCATTCATCTGAAGGACTCGTCAAATCGTTTTTGTAATCAAATTTTGATCCTTGTTGGACTTGCATTAGATCCTATGTCTAAAGGGTTTTACTGGCCTCAGAACTATAAAGGGATCTTTTCATCTAGTGGCACTACTCAGCAAACTTTCAGAAACATGCATCCATTCCTGAAAACTTTAACAGGAGTGCATTAATTGTCATCTTCCTTTGAACTGCGAAACATTTGGAAAATACAATTAAGCATGTTGTCCTTCAAATGTACAGCATCCTTAGAAACAAATTCATACCAATCATTGATTATATAGTTTGAGTGTGAAACTTGCCAGAAAATGTAAGCTGGATGTATGGCTGAACTATGTACATCAAAAATTTGAACTCTTGGATGGGATAAACATAAATTGAACTGACCTTGCAATCAATATTCCAACAGTACAGCCACCAATTGTTGACCAAAAACCAATCCAACCAGCATCAACCTAAAGAGAAACTGAAAAATTAATACACGACGAATGGGTTGCTTTTACCAACTTTTCAAAAAGGAAAGCTATACATGCATCTCAAACTTGTTTTATGGGAGTATTTGTTTTTGACTCAACAGTTAAATGTTATGGTCTCATTGAAAGGGCACCTGCTGCTCAAGTACAAAATCATAAAATAATAGAGTATAGAGATCATTCATAAGTACCACTTTAGAAAATCTATTCAATTAGACTTTACTCAGAAAATTTTCCCCATCACTTATTAGATAGAAATCTATCTTCAGACCTTTATGAAATTCTGGCCCATAAACTATTCGAAAAGTACACAGCGTGTCACTTTGGTTTCTGGAAATATAGCTCTTAAATCAAACCTTGCTCATTTGGTGTTCTATATACCCATCAGGTGGCAACCCACAGCCTTAGAGGTTTTTCTTTAGACAAGAATCATTCACCTATTTACTGTCCTACCTGGGACTTACTACTGAAGGTCTGCAAAATGAGTTAAAAATCACAACACCAGGTTATAGTCCAACAGGTTTAATTGGAAGCACTAGCTTTCAGAGCGCTGCTCCTTCATCAGGCAACCACCTGCTGAAGGAGCAGCGCTCTGAAAGCTAGTGCTTCCAATTAAACCTGCTGGACTATAACCTGGTGTTGTGTGATTTTTAACTTTGTACATGTCAGTCCAACACCGGCATCTCCAAATCATGCAAAAATGAGAAAATCCTTAAATTCGGATGCCTAAATGAAGTGAGAATAATGAAGGTAATCCTTAAGTAACACTGGCACATTCTGCAAGGTGACCTTGGCACATCGTGTTAAGGAGTGGTACCTATGTCATGTAGGAATTGGTTATTCTGGAACAATTTTCAACAACAAACTTTGGATCAAAGAACAAAAAAAAACTCTCTTACCTGGCTCACCTTAAGTGGTGTTAGAATTACATCTAAGACTCCTGACCATCCTGCTAATATTCCCAGAGGCACAGCAAAAGCCAATGCAATCATCAAAAACCTGAAATTGCTACGATGACAAAAGAACATTAATAACATTACTTTCAAATAAGAGTCGAGGCACTGAATCAACTTGTATACAACAACTGCCTCATACTGCACAAGGTTGGTTGGGCTTTTATCTTCTTTATGACGTTTTAGCAGCTGAATAAACAAAATCTAATCAGAGAGTCACCACATTTACACAGCATCTTATGTGACTACAAAGTACAGATATGATTCCAAAGAAAGCTATAGACCCTGTGGCTCAACGTGTGAACATACTGCCTAGCACATTACTGAGCCGCACAGACTAAGACACCTCTTGGTTTCATGGCTAGCCTGTGTTCCATCAGCTGGCCTCCACCATGGCAGCAGATGGGACAAGTAGGTGGGGAGAGACCCAAGGTTGGAAATTTTGCTTTGAGAGCCAGTACCAATCAGTGAGCACAGGGATGAAAAGGAAATGGGACTTGGAATGCATAACAATACAGGCAGAGTTTTGGGTGCACATTTTTTTGATTCCTGAAGAAGGGCTTATGCCCGAAACGTCAATTCTCCTGCTCCTTTGATGCTGCCTGACCTGCTGCGCTTTTCCAGCAACACATTTTTAAGCTCTGATCTCCAGCATCTGCAGTCCTCACTTTCTCCTAGAGTTTTGGGTGGTCTAAAATTGAAGGACTATACAATGTGGGAGACAGTCCAGAGCAGTAATGGAATTGCAGAATCATGTGCTAGCGAGCAGAGTTTATGGCAGAGGCCAAAGAAACTGAAGAAAACTTCTGCTCATCTAGTACTGAATATCAGAAAAGCAGGCTGAGAAATTTAGCAAAAGTGAAGTGACAGGGGTGATGGTGAGGAACCACTGGGTGTCATCAGCATACATGAGAAAATAAATGCTATGCTTTCTAATGCCACCAAGAGGCAACATTCAGAACACAAATAGGATAGGGGCATGTCCTGGACCTCATGTAGATGCAACTGTCAAGACAGCACAACAACACCTCTTCTTGCTCAGGTGACTTGGGATATTTGGCATGTCCATAAGGATCCTCACCAACTTTTACAGCTGCATCATACTGTCCAGGTGTGTAACGACCTGGTATAGCAACTGCTCTATCTAGGATTGTAAGAAACTACAGAAGATGGTCTGCGTTGTGCACACAATCACGGAAGCCAACCTTCCTTCCATGGACTCCATTTATGCCTCTTGCTGCAGAAATGCTGCAAAATCAAAGACCCATCCCATCCCAACTTCATCTGTCATGCCGAAGATACAGAAGTTTGAACATGTGCAGCAAAAGGTTCAAGAACAGCTTATTCCCTGCCATTATTAGACTAATGAATAGACCAACTCCAAATGTTGTTGATCCTGATTCATGCATGTCCTGTACAGCGTACCCTATATACCTCACTTTGTCCAAGTTTCTTTCACCCTATGATCTGAATGCCTTGCTTACTATGATCTGGCTGTACTCCTCACAAACATAGCTTTCACTGTATTTAGGTACACACAACAATAAATCAAATCATATCAAGATGCAAGAGCAGAAGGAGCACATTTGGCCTCCTGAGTCTGCTCCACCAATTAATTAGATCATGGCTTTATGTGATAATCCTCAACTCCACTTTCCTACCTCTTCCTCATAAGCCTTGATACCCTTGAACATACTTGATGACCCAGCCCCGATGGCCCTTTGAGATAAAGAATTCTACAGTGTGATCTATTACCCTGAGATTCTGCCCTCTGGTCTGAGGGTAGATGCTAAGTGGCAGTCTGAATGAACCCAAAATTTCCAAGAGATTTGCTTTAATTTTGCATCTTATTTAGCTCAACATTTCACACACAACAAATTACTCGAAATGCTATAAATCGCTGCACAGAACTACTTTGCACTAAGATATCAGATTCCTCAGAGTGAAAAGTCAAATTTTAAAACAATTTTGTATGATCAATCAGGAGTCGATCAATCAGCAGAACATTCTTCCCATGGTATTTTAGTGCCATAGGATCTTAACCTTCTACTTAAAATGCCAGAAAGAGCAGAAAAGCACACATCATCTGAAAGTGAGCATTATTCGCCAAGAATTGTACTTGGGGTGATCCGATGAGGAAAGGTTCAGCAAGTTCGGTCTAGACTCAATGAAGTCCAATGACGAGAGGCAATTTTACTGGAAGATGGAAAAATTCTAAATGGACTTTATGGGCTAGATGCCAAGAGGATGCTTATTCCCATGGGGGTAAATCTAGAAGTACAAGGTGCAATTTAATGACAAGGGTCTCCCTTTTTCAATGGGGATACGGGAGGACTTTCTTCTCTAAAAATGTTGTTAGCAAGTGGAATGCTTTGCCACAGAAAGCTGAGGTATAGACTGGAATATTGAATACACAGATGGTTGATATTGAAGGAAGTTAAAGGTTCGGGGGACAGACGAGACAGGATGAATGACTTAATCCCAGTCCTATTTCTTAAGTTTTCAAGTATTAGATTAAATGATGCAATCAAGTCCTGCAGTCATGCTTGAACCTATGATCCCCGAAGAGAAAGGAATTCTTATCAGTAGTCACAAGAGATTACACCAGTAAAGAAACAAAAGGTAGCAAAATCAGCAAGAACATTAAGATGGTTTTTTCTGAATGCCACAGGGAGATTCACCATCTTCTCGGATCACATTTAATACATTCAAGTTAAATTCAGTTTAGTCCTTAAAATGTCAAATCAGTAGGAACGTTGATATCTGGATACAGGATAAACACAATGTATATATATTGAAGAACAAAGGGGAAATTGCAAACAAACTCCTATCCAACACCAACCCAGTGATCCTGGATTCAGCAACTATTACAGAAGGTTTAATTATTTAATAACAATCTTCAAGACAAATTAACAGTGTTCTCACAGTAGCAAATTCAGAATCTGACGGGATACTTTAGAGATGCTCACAGGTTTGAAAAGTAACAATTTTCTTCAGGCGTTGGTAATGGTTTGTGGATAAAGTTACTCTACACTTTAATGACACAAAGCTTGCAAAGAGCACTCTGTACTATAAAAGCTTTGCTGAGCAACAAGATGTTCACGAGATCTAGTAACTTCTTTGCAGATAGATTTCTCTGCCAGAACATAAAGTACCCCAAAATTATTCAGGACAAACTCACCCAAGGAGTCTGCAGATACTGTTTCTGTAATTGAGCCTCTGGCTTGCAGCAGCTATACTGGGCGGAAGAGGAGGGTGGGATGGGAAGTAGGCTATCACAACAATCAACAGCAAAGCAGTCGCACCAAATTCTGGAAGAGGTTAAAAAAGTCAATGTGGCAAAACATATACTAACTGCAGAAATTCATCCTCAGAGAATTTAATTAGACCAGAAATCATTACATCATGTTGAGCACTGTTAGCATTATATTGCTTTAGAAAGTATTCTCTTAATTTCTCTTTCTTTTTGTTAAAACAGATCCTTGGTACTTAAGTTGTAGAAGTTACTTAACTGCTTAGTCATGAACTACATTAAGTAGAATCATAAAATTGATGACCAAAGTACTTTAAACAGGCTGAATTATCCAATCACTGCATTAAATTGGCAGGCAAGATACCCTTGTGGATTTATTTTCTCAAGAATACCAACTCTTCGACACACCCTCCATAAATCACTTCTGTCTCCTTTTGCAAAAAGCTGTTACTCGAGAATCAAGTGTTCTCCAACTTTTTGGAACACAGCAGAGACCTCTTCACAAATGGTCAGAAATTATGTGATGACAAAGATGAAGGTTGTAACAACTTAGGATAATTTAAAAATAAAACTGCTTTAAAAGGATGACCTTCTCATTGAAGACAAGATGACAAAAGATAGAACCTGTTATAAAATTGTTGCCCCCATTTCCCCACCAATTTAATTTGATTATCTGAAGTGTCAGACACGAGCACGAGGGCAGGTATAGTGAGGAACCTCCTGAAATAGAAACCAAGCTGGGTGCCACAACAATCATCTATTTTCAGCAGAATTCATTGCTGCTGCAACCCCATGAAATTAGTCTTCACCATAAATGTCATCCTCTGGACTTGCCCCATAAGCATCAGAGTTAGAGTTAGGAATGTAAAGGAGAAAGGCAATCTTTCTAGATTTGTAATAGCTGATTAGAAAGACTTCAGTTTAAATGAATGGCATTTCACCCGTGATCCTCAATCTGCAAAAGTGGACGTTTAAAACCTGCACATTAATCACTTGCTTAATTTCCCATTTAGAATTTCAGCAGGGGTGCAATTTTTGGCATCATGTAAAAGCATAGTAAAGAACTGTTGGATATCGTTCAAAAGTATGGCAGCTTTATAGAAGCTGTGACATTATAACAGACAACACAAAGAACACTAACGGTTAAGAGAGCATGATGAAATCAGTGCATACCACAATTGATTCAAAAGGGTAAAGTTGCAGTTGCTAAGCTGAATTCAAGATTCTGCCCACATTCATATAATATCTAAATTATACAAATTTGTATTGAGTAACAACTCTGATGATGATTGAAGTAAATGGGCCTGGTAAGGGAAAGGGAAACATTTTATCACAGGGCATGGACTAACAAAATCCATTACAAGATTATAAAAGATATCAGTGAGGGGAGATTGAAGTAAATTGCAGTTGGAATATATAACAGAGAAACCAAATTTTTCATCAAAAAGGCTGTTTTGTAGCCTATGAGTCAGTAACTGGCAGCAGCAAGCCCAATATTGGCATTAATTTGGAGCATGCATTACTGCCAACCAATGATAGCAGTTGCTTCAAACTGCCTCAATGTGATATAATTGAGGTCTTTAAAATTATACAAAGTTCTGATACAAGTACAAAGAACAGCTGTAGTTTTGGGGGGTAATCATGCAGCTAAATGTCAACGACATGTTCTGACTTATATTTCAATTGTTTGAAGGTGTGGGCAGCAACTTTGCATTTACTTGCGCACAAACGTGTTTTGTATTTGTTCGTTCTTGGAACATGGGCTTCACTGGTTAGGCTAGACTCATGGCCCATCCATAACTGCCTTTGAGAAGCTGGTGCTGAGTTACCTTCTTGAATTGAAGTCCAAGGGATCTAAGGATGCCCACAGTGCTGTTTGTAAGGGAGTTCCAGGTTTTGACATCCTGACAAAGATGGATCAGTGATATAGTTACAAATCATGAGTGTGACTGATTTGGTGGGGAACATGCAGGTGATGGTGATCCCAACCAGGCTGCTGCCCTTGTCCAGCTGGTAAAGTCTGCAGCATTGGAAAGTACTGTCGAAGCAAGCTTTGAGAGTAGCTACAGTGAATCTTGTAGTTGATATATCCTGTTGCCAAAGTGTGCCATTGATGAAGAGGTCAATGTTGAATCTAGGTGGATAGGGTGCCAATCAAGCAGATTGGTGCAGGCTTGAGTGTTGTTGGAGCTGCACCCATCCAGCTAAGTGGAAAGTGTTCCATCAAACTACTTAATTGCGTCTTGTAGATGGTCGACAGGCATTGAAGAAATAGGAAGTGAATTATGCTGCAGAATTCCTAGCCTACGACTTGTTCTTGCAGCCCCAAGAGTCCCGGTACAACTAGCTCAGTTTAGTTACTAGTCAACAGTCCCCAGGTTGTTGTTAATGGGGAACTCAGGAATGGTAATGCCATTGAATGTCAAGTGGAGATAGATGGGTTCTCTTGATGGAGATGGTCTTTTTGTGGAATTTTTATGTTACAGATGTTACTTACCACTTGTCAGTCAAAGCCTAAAAATTGTCCAAGTTTCTCTGCTTTGAATATGGATGTTTCTGTATCTGTGAAGTGGTAAATGGTGTTGACCTTGGTGCTATCAGTGAACATGCTCACTTCTGATTTTATGATAGAGGAAGAGCATTGATAAAGCAAATGAGGTCAGTTTGGCAGAAGAATCTAGCCTTGAGGACTACTTGCAGAGATATCCTTGGACTGAGACGACTGACCTCCAACAACCCACAACCATTTTCCTTTCTACTAGATATGACTCCAACCCAAGAGATTTTTGCAAGGGTTCTGTGATGTCATACTCACTCAATTCTGTCCTGATATTAAGTGCACCCACTCTCACGTCACCTCTGGAATTCTGCCTGTTGACATGAAGGACAGGAGCCATGCGGCCTTGGCAGAACCCAAAATGAGTATGAACAGTTAACCAAATGTTTTCCATTACTTCACTGACGATTGAGAACAGACTGATGCGGCAGTAATTGGCCAGGTTAGACTTGTCCTACTTTTTGTTTACAGCACATACCTGGGCAATTTCCAATATTATCAGGTAGTTGGTTTTGGAGCTGCATTCGAACAGCTTGGCTAGGGGTGCAGGGGATCCTGAAGCACAGATCTTCAGCACTATTCCCCAAAGTGTTGTCAAGCCCATAGCCTCGGCAGTATGCAGTAACTCCAATTGTTTCTCGATACGACATGAGCGAATCGATTTGGCTGAAAACTGGCCATCTATACTGGGGACTTCTGGAGGAGGCTAATGTGGATCATTCACTCAGCAGTTCTGGCTGACAACTGTTGTAAATGTTTCAGACTTATGTTTTGCATCGATTTGTCCTGCCTTTTGCAGACAGCTCATGTCTGGGCAATTTTCCATACTGTTGGATCAATGTCAGTATTGCAGGTGTACTGGATCAGCTTAGCTAGGGGTGCAGCTAGGTCTTGAGCATGTGCCTTCAGTATTATTGATAAAATGTCATGAAAACCCATACTTGTGTAGTTTCTCATCCCTTCGAATCTATTTGTGTGGAGTGAACTGGCAGAAGATTGTCATCTGTGATGTTGGCCATCACGAGAAGATCAATATTAATCTCCAATCTCAGCACTTCTGAGTGAGCTTGAGCTTTGTTTCCGCACAGATGTGCTGGGCTCCCCATTACTGGGGATTGGGATATTTGTAGAGCCTTCTCCTCCAGTGGGTTGTGTTACTCTTCACCTCCAATCAGGGTTGCGCAGCTTAGATCTGATCTGTATTACTATCTAACTACAGTTAATAAGTTTTATCCAGCAAGTGATACGTCTTGTGATGTAGAAATGTATTCAGTCTGTTGAGTGCGTAAACTAGTCAATTGGGGCGGCACGATGGCTCAGTGGTTAGCACTGCTGCCTCACAGCGCCAGGAACCCGGGTTTGATCCCAGCCTCGGGAGATTGTGCAAACTCCACACAGACATTCTCCCCATGTCTGCGTGGGCTTCCTTTGGGTGTTCTGGTTTCCTCCCACAATCCAAAGATATGCAAGTTGGGGAAATGGGCCATGCTAAATTGCCCATTAGACCATAAGACACAGAAGTGGAACGAAGACCATTCAGCCCATCAAGTCCACTCCGCCATTCAATCATGGCTGATGGGCATTTCAACTCCACTTACACTCTCCCCATCGACCTTAATTCCTTGTGAGATCAATAATTTATCAATATCTGCCCTGAAGACATTTAACGTCCCAGCCTCCACTGCGCTCCGTGACAATGAATTCCAGGGATGTGTTAGTTTGGGGTAACTGTAGAGTAATATGGTAGGGGAATGGGTTTGGGTGTGATACTCTTCGTAGGGTCTGTGTGGTCTTGTTAGGCCGAAGGGCCTGTTTCCACACTGTAGGGATTCTATGACCTATGAACAAGAAACCTGTCAATAAAACAGTATGAGCTTATTAGACAGGCAATTAATTTGTTTAAAGTGCCCTTGGTGGCCAATAGATGTCAGCACCTGTATATATTGCATACTTACACTGATACGTATATGAGCTAAAAAGAGGCAATAATTTAAAAAGTACAAGGAGGCAGAAAAATACAGAGGCCAAAAAGCAATACGAATCACACAAAATCAAAAACCTAAGAAATAGGTTAAGCCCATGTTTCTGTGAACCTGCTCCACAATTTAGTCAGATCATGACTTATCTTTGACCTTTAGAAGCCCAGTGCAGAAAGATGGGATGAATGGTTTACTCCTACACTTAAACAATTCTATGATCAACTTCACTTGCCTAGTGGCGGCATGATGGCACAGTGGTTAGCACTGCTGCCTCACAGCGCCAGAGTCCCGGGTTCAACTCTCGCCACAGGCAACTGTCTGTGTGGAGTTTGCACATTCTCTCCGTGTCTGCGTGGGTTTCCTCCAGGTGCTCTGGTTTCCTCCCACAGTCCAAAGAAATGTGCAGGTCAGGTGAATTGGCCATGTTAGATTGCCCATAGTGTTAGGTGAAGGGGTAAATGTAGGGGAATGGGTCTGGGTGGGTTGCTCTTCCGAGGGTCGGTGTGGACTTGTTGGGCCGAAGGGCCTGTTTCTACACTGTAAGTAATCTAATCTAATATCCCCTCTTCCCTTGAACAAATCAGTGTTCACCATATTCTTGGGCAATGTGCTCCAGGTTCTGATAACTCCACGTGGAAAAGTTTTCACTCGTCACCACAGATTCTTTTGCCAATTGCCTTCTTGCCCACAACTCTTCTACTCAGCCGGTTGAAAGCGAGAAAATGTACCTATCTTTCTGAACTTTTGCTCTCAGAAGAGCAACCATAACTTCCCCAATCTGTCTATATAGAATCGAATAATTACACAGTAGTTTTAGTTCAAACTTGTACACTTGAATTAACTCTCATGGAGCTCTTCAGCCTAATTTCGAGACAGTTAAAATACAAACAAAAGAAAGAGTAATTTAGAACAATTATTGGAAAACTTAACCAAATAACAGATGCAGTACCAATTACTAATTAACTGTTCCAATATAGCAATATCCCATTAACACCCCCCGGTAAAAGGCAAACTCAGACACAGATTCTCACACGCAGTTCTCCTATCCAGGAGGAAAAATAAAATTGAGAAAATTTGGAGAAAGTAGCAGCTAGGAGACATCCACTGAAGCTTCCAACTCTTTCAAGACCCCAATGGCTTCTGATGTTACCAAAGAAACCAAAATGGTAGACTAGAAAACAGAACACAATAGAATCCCTAGTGTGGATCTGAGAGAGCTAACCACACCCATTCAGGCTGTTAATAATAAAAACCCGAGGCCTCACAAATTGTTTACTTTCTTACAGACAGCTCTGCACCTGTCTTACAATCTCTCTTCAACAAAATAAAGACAAAATATCACAAAGTGATAGCATCATCATAATATATTGCATATATCTCTAGGTATTAGACAAAGATTAACAAGGAAAGAGATTTTTAAAAAAATGTTTACGTTATTCACCTGCATATAATAGAGCTTGAATACGATCCTTTATAAAATCAGTATGATGGTTGGAGGCAGTAAACAGTGATGTGGTACCATTGGGTGCTGGAACTATCAAAGGGCCTACCAAAAATGCACAAGCTGAACCAAAGTAATTGAACAATGATGCAACAGCGGTGGCTGTGGCCCTCTGGTCTGGAGGGAACCAAGTTGTTGACAGAAAAGGAGGAGCGTTCATTATGACAGGACCAGCAAATCCATTGAGCAGCTGTCCAGCATGGATCAACCTAAAAGGATAGAATTAAAATTACAACACTGAATAGAGATGCCAACATCAACGAAACATGACTCAGAATAACTTTTAAGAATCAGATTTTGAATAAAGTGAAATGAAAGCCATGCAAAGTTTGACCAAAGACTGTTCCAATTGAATGAACCGATCTATGGAGCAAACCTTGAAATCAGGAGAAGAGATGAACAATTCGCGGACTAAAGCCCAAAGGTGTTCCAGTGTAGTCCAGTCAGACTGAGCTATTCGTTAGACAGTTTTAGTGTCTTATGCAGAACGTTCATGTTTGCAAAAGTGAAGAGCATTATCGATGAAGACACAGTGCGCTGAAGCCCATTTGCTGATGCTGTCTTTGCCAAGCCAAATAGTTAACACAGTCTTTCTGGAAACATTTCATGTTGCACAGCGCCAAGAACATAGTCAAAAGGCTTCACAGACGTCCCTAGTCTGGCAGGACAATTGCAGCTTTGTCAGCCCTAACAAAATACTAACTCAATAATGCTTTAAATCCACTGGCAAAACGTTGATAAATCAGTAGATTACTTCAGTAGTGATAAAAAAAAAACTGACAGAACACAGTATACTACAGTAAGGCATTGCTGAAGAACACACTCAACGCCAGGTACCACTGACATTTCTTTTCAAGCTATTCAAAGAGAAAAGGAACCCTGTTCTTGCAATTAGAACATCTCAATAGATTCATTAACCACTGACATATTATTGCCCCTGAAGAGAGACAAAATTCTTAGCTTTATTTTTGCAGTGCAATTTGTAATCCGAAATGGATTCATCACAAGGATTGAAAAGTGAACCCAGGAGGTGACCATTCAATCCTTCAGACTTACACTCTGAAAGAACTTCCAATTAGTTTCAGCCCCCTTGCTATTTCACTGCAGCTGTGCAAATGCTTCTATTAAGTACTGTTCCCAGTCTTCTTTGGAAGTTGCTGAATCAACTTCAACCATCTTTTCAGACAGTGCATTCCAGATAATAACTCGGTGTGGGACATTAATCTCCTTGCCAGCAGAAACCGATCTCCATGACCAATGCCAATCAGCTCCATCCCTCTCCCTGGTAACTGTCTTGTCCTGAATTATACAGTCTGCAAACTTGGTGTCATATCTGACCTAGAAATGATTCAAATTCACTCAAATAGTCACATCAAATATGTAGATCACATATTTTCACCTCTATATCATTGTTCAACTTCATTCTTAACTCATTTGCTGCTGAAAGCCACAATCATGTTGGTGTCACCTCCAGACTTGACTATTCTAATGCTGATTTTTCATATTCAATCCTCTATAAATTTCAATTTACCCAGCACTTTACTGCTCAGAACCTAGTTTGCACCTAAGTCCTGTTTATCCACTTTGCTTGACCTACACTGGTTTGTGGCTAAGGACTTCAATTTTAAAACTTCAATCTTTGTTTTAAATCTCTGCACAGCCTCACTTTTTTTGCTTCTGTAATCTCCGCAGCCTCACAATACTCCCAGACAGACTTATTCCAATTCAAGACTCTTAAGCACTTTCAATTTTAATCAATTTATCCGGAGTGGCTGTGTCTTCAGCAGCCTAGACCATAAGGCCTGGATTTCCCTCCCTACCTCTCCCTTTTGAATCTCAAAATCTCAAGATTGTGATCATCTGTCCTAAGATCTGGGCTAGGTGTCAACTTCTTGCTTCCTAACACACTTTTATTGAGGTGTTTTATTACATTAAACATGCCATGTAAGTACAAACATGTTGTTGCTGCACTTTTACCAAAGTTTGAACAAAAAATTGAATTACGCTCCCTTACATTTCCATCAGTTTTTCCCCATACCTTCACATGAGAAAGTTATTTATCCTAGATGCCAAACCAGCATGTAACAATTATTTCATAATGTCAAGTGCAAAGTCTATGGAATTCCTCAAGAAAATAGTAAATGAACAAATGTAAAATGGTACCATCAAACCTTGTTAGTACAATTTGTAGAAGTGTGTTAATCCCTTCATATTTTTGAAATTTTGGTTCACAGTTGCCAAGATGATTAGAGTTCCTCCATAGGTTCAGGGAGCAGTTGACAAAATAAGGAAGGGTTTTGTGATTGCCAAGTGCCCTGCAAATTTCAAGACTTACCAGTTGCAGGGTAACTGCTGACCACGCCCCCCCCCCCCCCCCCCCGCAGCAGCAAAAATGCAGACGTTCAAGTGAATTTGTGCAATAAATGGCCACTTGCCATTGAAAGTTGCTTTCCCTGATTAAATTAAGCAGGGGAGAGACACAGGGTGAGAGGCAGCATGCGGGGGTGGGGGTGGGGGGGGTGTGGCACAGAGAAGGAGGCGCACACACAGAGAGGGAGGGGAGTGATTAACATCCGGGATTTTCAAATCTCTAGAATTAGAGGAATGACAAAATTGACAGGTGCAATCTGAACAGTAGAGTACATTAAACGCTGGTAAAATTGGGAATGTAGTGAGTTTCAGAGTGAAGGGAAATCCAAGTTTACGAGTGTACTTTCTCATTCAAAATTCAGTCTCATGCTAATGAGCATAATAGTAGCGCCAAAAGAATTTTGATGGATCTCAGTCTGCGTTCCTTGTGATGGAAGCCCATTTGGAAACTTAGTTCTAAAGTGCAGAAAGAATGGATTTCACTTTCCAAATGTAAAGATGCAACGTTTGTTTACAGGAAACAGTCAAACAGAAAGTCCTTCCAGGAACTCATGTGATTTTAATTAAATGACTAGCAAACTACCTGGGGAGATAGTGCTGCTGTGAGTTTGCTGAGTTGAGTTTTAACTTGTAAACAGGTTCATTCAGAGGGAAGCTGCTAGCTTCAGGATCTGGAACAGTAAGTGCACAGAGCTAGGGGGAAATCATAAGAATCACAGTCAGAGATGTGCAGCATGGAAACAGACCCTTCGGTCCATCCCATCCATGCTGACCAGATATCCCAACCCAAATCTAATCCCACCTGCCAGCACCCGGCCCATACCCCTCCAAAATCCTTCCTATTCATATACCCATCCAAATGCCTCTTAAATGTTGCAATTGTACCAGTCTCCACCACTTCCTCTGACAGCTCATCCCATAAACATACTACCCTTTGTGTGAAAAGGTTGCCCCTTAGGTCTCTTTTATATCTTTCCCCTCTCACCCTGAACCTATGCCCTCTAGTTCTGGACTCCCCCACCCCAGGAAAAAGACTTTGCCTATTTATCCTATCCATGCCCCTCATGATTTTATAAACCTCTATAAGATCACCCCTCAGCCGCAGACACTCCAGGGAAAACAGCCCCAACCTGTTCAGCCTCTCCCTGTAGCTCAGATCCTCCAAATCTTTTCAGAACCCTTTCTAAGTTTCACAACATCTTTCCGATAGGAAGGAGACCAGAATTGCACGCAAAATTCCAACAGTGGCCTAACCAATGTCCTGTACAGCTGCAACATGACCTCCCAACTCCTGTACTCAATACCCTGACCAATAAAAGAAAGCATACCAAATGCCTTCTTCACTATCCTATCTACCTATGACTCCACTTTCGAGGAACTATGAACCTGCACTCCAAGGTCTCTTTGTTCAGCAACACTCCCTAGGACCTTACCATTAGGTGTATAAGTCCTGCTAAGATTTGCTTTCCCAAAATGCAGCACCTTGCATTTATCTGAATTAAACTCTATCTGCCACTTCTCAGCCCACAGGCCTATCTGGTCAAGATCCTGTTGTAATCTGAAGTAACCCTCTTTGCTGTCCACTACACCTTCAATTTTGGTGTCATCTGCAAACTTACTAACTGTACCTCTTATGCTTGCATCAAGTCATTTATGTAAATGACAAAAAGTAGAGGGCCCAGCACCGATTCTTGTGGCACTCCACTGGTCACAGGTCTCTCGTCTGAAAAACAACCCTCCACCACAACCCGCTGTCTTCTACCTTTGAGCCAGCTCTGGATCCAAATGGCTAGTTCTCCCTGTGTTCCATGAGATCTAGGAGATTCGACGTTTCGGGCACAGGCCCTTCTTCAGGAATGAGCAGAGAGTGTTCAGCAGGAGAAGATAAAAGGTAGGGAGGAGGGACTTGGAGGAGGGGAGTTGGAAATGTGATAGGTGGAAAGAGGTCAAGGTGAGGGTGATAGGTCGGAGTAGGGTGGAGGCGGAGAGGTCAAGAAGAAGACTGCAGGTCAGGAAGGCGGTGCCGGGCTGGAAGGATCCGGCTGAGACAAGGTGGGGGGAGGGGGGATGAAGAAACTGGTGAAGTCCAAGTTCATCCCCTGCGGTTGGAGGGTTCCCAGTCGGAAGATAAGACGCTCCTCCTCCGACCGTCGGGTTGTTGTGGTTTGGCGGTGGATGAGTCCAATGACCTGCATATCCTCGGTGGAGTGGGAGGGGGAGTTGAAATGCTGTGCCACAGGTTGGTTGGGTTGGTTCGTCCGGGTGGCCCAGAGGTGCTCCCTGAATCGCTCCGCAAGTAGGCGGCCTGTCTCCCCAATATAGAGGAGGCCACACCGGCTGCAGCGGATGCAGTAGATGATGTGGGTGGAGGTGCAGGTGAATCTGTGGCGGATATGGAAGTTTCCCTTGGGGCCTTGGAGAGAAGTGAGGGGGGAGGTGTGGGCGCAAGTGTTGCACCTCCTGCGGTTGCAAGGGAAGGTGCCGGGAGTGGTGGTTGGGTCGGTGGGGGGTGTGGATCTGACAAGGGAGTCGCGGAGGGAGTGGTCTCTACGGAAAGCTGATAGGGGAGGGGAGGGAAATATATCCTTGGTGCTGGGGTCTGTTTGGAGGTGGCGGAAGTGACGGCGGATGATGCGCTGTACATGGAGATTGGTGGGGTGGTAGGTGAGGACCAGTGGGGTTCTGTCCTGGTGGCGGTTGGAGGGGCGGGGCTCAAGGGCGGAGGAGCGGGAAGTGGAGGAGATGCGGTGGAGGGCACCGTCAACCACGTCGGGGGGGAAATTGCGGTCCTTGAAGAAGCTTTCCGTAGAGACCACTCCCTCCGCGACTCCCTTGTCAGATCCACACCCCCCACCGACCCAACCACCACTCCCGGCACCTTCCCTTGCAACCGCAGGAGGTGCAACACTTGCGCCCACACCTCCCCCCTCACTTCTCTCCAAGGCCCCAAGGGAAACTTCCATATCCGCCACAGATTCACCTGCACCTCCACCCACATCATCTACTGCATCCGCTGCAGCCGGTGTGGCCTCCTCTATATTGGGGAGACAGGCCGCCTACTTGCGGAGCGATTCAGGGAGCACCTCTGGGCCACCCGGACGAACCAACCCAACCAACCTGTGGCACAGCATTTCAACTCCCCCTCCCACTCCACCGAGGATATGCAGGTCATTGGACTCATCCACCGCCAAACCACAACAACCCGACGGTCGGAGGAGGAGCGTCTTATCTTCCGACTGGGAACCCTCCAACCGCAGGGGATGAACTTGGACTTCACCAGTTTCTTCATCCCCCCTCCCCCCACCTTGTCTCAGCCGGATCCTTCCAGCCCGGCACCGCCTTCCTGACCTGCAGTCTTCTTCTTGACCTCTCCGCCTCCACCCTACTCCGACCTATCACCCTCACCTTGACCTCTTTCCACCTATCACATTTCCAACTCCCCTCCTCCAAGTCCCTCCTCCCTACCTTTTATCTTCTCCTGCTGAACACTCTCTGCTCATTCCTGAAGAAGGGCCTGTGCCCGAAACGTCGAATCTCCTGTTCCCTGGATGCTGCCTGACCTGCTGTGCTGTTCCAGCAATAAAGTTTCAACTTTGATCTCCAGCATCTGCAGACTCACTTTCTCTTCCATGAGATCTAACCTTGTTCAGAAGAACACTCCAGAAGTAAAAGACTGTGGCGAGATTAAAGTATATTAGGAGGAGAATAACCAGGAAAAGTATAGGGTCTGTTAGGAATCAAAGCAACAATGTTGTCAGAGCCAGAAGACAGCTGAGGTTGTTTTTCAAAGTGAGTATCTGTATTCACTGCAGAGAAGGACTATATCGGTGTAGAAATCAGGGAGGGAACTGTGATATACTTGAACAAATTGAGGCGGGGATGGTATTAGCAGGCTTAAAACTGGATAAATCGCAGGTCCTAGTGATACACATCCCAGGCAAGGCAGGAGGCAATGGAAGAAACTATAGGACTTTGGATATTGATTTTCAAATCCTCTCTGGCCACAGGAAGGGTGTCAAAGGATTGAAGGTCAGCTGATGTGGTACCATTATTCAAGAAGGACACCAAGGATAAACCGGGCAACTACCAGCCAGGGAGTCTAACATCTGTGGTAGGGAAACTAATAGAAAATATTCTGAGCAACAGAATTAATCACCACTTACAGAGGCAAGGATTAATCAAGGGCAGTCAGCTTGGTGTTTCTGTGGTTGCAGGTAGGACTCCAGGACATATAGAAAGGGGAGGGAGGGAGAGGTTGTGGTTCATATTGGAACTAACAATACAGGCAAGAAAGGAGGTGATGGACCGCAAAAGGAATTTAGGGAGTTAGTCAGAAAGTAAAAACCAGTACCTCTCAGATTATACCCTTGGGATTACTCCCCATGTTAGCGAGGTCAGAAATAGGAAGACAGTTCAGCAGAAAGTGTGGTCAAGCTGCTGGATGGAGGAAGGGGGCTTCAAACATCAGGATCATTGGGATCTCTTCCAGAGAATGTGGAACCTGTACACAAAGGACAGGCTGCACCTAAGCTGGAAGGGTACAAACATCCTTGTGGGGAGGTTTGCTAGTGCTACTCGGGAGGGTTTCATACAATCTGGCAGGGGAGTAGGTACCAGAGCAGCAGGTCAGCATGAGAAGAGAAGGTTAAGGATGAGGATGGAGGGCCAGTTTAATGAACAAGACTGGACTAGAAGTGTAGTGAGTAAACAGGGAGGGAAAAATAATAAGCTGCTGAAAAACAGTAGTGTCGAGACAAATTAGAGTTCTTTATAGAAATGTAAGGAATAAATTCAATGACCTGCAGGCACAGACAAAGATTGGAAACTATGATATAGGAGTCTTTATGAAGAGATGACTGCAGGATGGTCAGGACTGAGAATTAAAGATTGCAGGTTATAAGGTTTTCAGGAGGGATAGAGAAAATGGCAGAGGGGGGAAAGTAGTGTTACTGATGAAAAAAAAATCACTTCTATGGAGATGGAGGATACAATGAGAGCAAAGCACCCAGTGGAGACCTTATGGGTGGAACTGAAAAACTGTCAAGGACCAAAACCATAATAGGTATCATACATAGACCACTTGGCAGCAGCCGGAAGTGCTAGGTTGTATGAATGTTAAAATTAGGCAACTATGTAGCAAAGACAGTAGTATTAAAGGGGGATTTTAATCTGAAACTGGGTGTGATATCCAAGCACCTGCTGGAGAGATTGCGAATTTCTGTTGTGTCCGGGATGGCTTCCGAGGGCATTACGTCTTCAATGGAACAAAGGGACAAGCAATATCAGATTTAATAATGAGCAATGAGCCTAATTTAGTGACCTCGTTGTTCGTGAGCATTTGTTGAATCGTGATCACAACACAATCAAGTTTTGAGTTGCGCTTGTAAGAGACTGAGCTACAGCTGTCACATTAGGTGTTGGCGTTTACCAGATAGTGGAATTTTGGATTGAAGGCAGGCTTTGATGGGATGAAGCAAAGACTGCCCACAGTGAACTGGAAAGCCTTGAGATGACGTAGTATGGAGATGAGCAATTTCTTCAGCCAGAGGGTGGTAAATCTGTGTAACTCATTGCCACAGATGGTTCTGGAGGCCATGTCATTGAGTGTACTTAAGATAGAGACAGATAGGTTCTCGATTACTAAAGAGATCAAAGGTTATGGGAAGGTGGCAGGAAAATGGGGTTCAGAAATCTATCAGACATGACTGAATAGTGGCGTAGACTCAATGGGCCGATTGGCTAATTCTGCTCCACATCTTATAGCTCCTGCTAATAGATAAAACAACTGAGGAATACTGGAGGGTGTTCAAAGAAAATGTTCATGGTATTCCGAAACAGTTTGTACCCATGAGAAGGAAAAGCTCCACCTCACACAAAAAAACAGCTATGGAGAAAATTAAAAGGGGTTATAAAAATGCAAACAGTAGTACAGATCCCACAGAATGGGATAAATACAAAGACCAACAAAGGGCCACAAAGCAGTGCTAAAAATGATTATGAAAAGAAACTTACAAGGGACATAAAAGACAGTAAGAGGAAATTTTATAGTTACATAAAGAGAAAGTGGCTGTTTAAGAATGTCATGGTCCACTCAAGGCTGAGAGTACGGATATTAGCAATGAGAGGGGAAATGACAGGCATACCGAATGAGAATTTTGCTTCAGTATTCACAGCAGATAATGAGGATAGTGTGCTGCAAGCCCCAAAAAGAAAATAACAGAAGATCAGGGACAAGATCAAGATAAACTTAGCTTAAGTAAAGCATCAATAATGGGGAAATTAATGGAGGTGAAGAGTGATAAATCACCATGATCTGATGATTTCCATCTATGGGTCGTGAAGAGAATATTGTCAGTGCCCTAACTATAATTTTCCGAGTTCCCTAGATTCAGGGGTTGTATCTCTGAATTGGAAATTTGCGGAGGTCACTCTGCTCTTCATGAAACGTAACAGAGGGAAACCAGGGAATATAAGATCGGTTAGCCTGATATCTCTGGTTGGGAAATTGGTTGAGTGGTAGGAAGCAGAGTTGAAATAATGGGTAAGTATTCAAATTGGCAGTCTAGTAGTGGTGTCCTGCAGGGATCTGCGTTGGGGCCTCAATTATTCTCAATATTCATCAACAACCTGGATAATGGCACAGAATGCACAGAAATTAACTGAACATGATGATTTATCAAGAGATAGTAATGACCCCTCAGAGGTTGGGGTATTAATAAGGTTATTTTGTGGTAACAGCTGAATTTTGCTGACAAGCATTATGATTTTGTTTTTAAGTAGTTTCTTGCATAGTGTGTAGTGTAACACAGTTCATATTTTTCTTTTGTGCAATAAACTTTTCATTTTGTTAGAAGTATATTGGCAGTCTTTTGTGAGTATGTTCAGTGACTGAACTCCAAGGTAAACAAACAGAATAAGTCTAGTACTGCACATAGACCCTCTATCCTGTGACAGAAATTTCCCATTCCTCTATTTCAGCCCTTGATCGTCCAGCTTTATTAAATTAGCAGCACAGAAGTCGACGAAATGAGCCAGCTTCCTTCCTTTTCCAATTCAGTACTGCCGACAAGAAGCACCTCTAGAGGGGTGATGATATAAACAAGGCAGCGGCACGAAGACATCTGATGGTGCTGATAGTTTAGGAGGATATGACCATAGCCATCCACCCCTCTCTTCTGCCCCTAACTGCTTCTAAAGTAGTCACAGCTTACTCAGCCATTTACTCACTTTGTGCTTAAGGAGTGCTTCTGGATTATTTAACTGATGTTCTAGTGGGTCTTATAAATGAAGATTACAGCAAAAAGTTATCCCTTGGGTCCCTTTTAAATTTTTCCCCTCTCACCTTAAACCTGTGCCCTCTAATTCTGAACTCCACTACCCTGGGGAAAAGACCTTGCCTATTCACCCTAACCCTGCCCCTCATCATTTTATAAACCTGTGTAGGGTCACTCCTCAGCCTCCAAAGCTCAAGGCAAAGTAGCCCCAGCCTAGTCAGCCTCTCCTTATAGATCAAACCTTTCAACATTGACAATGTCCTTGCAAATCTTTCCTGAACATTTTCAAGTTTCACAACATCTTTCCTACACCTGGGAGTCCAGAACTGAATGCAGTATTCCAAAACTGGCCTAGCCAATGTCCTGTACAACTGCAACATTACCTCTCAGAGGATGGTGCATATATGGAACGAGCTGCCAGCTGAAGTGGAGGAGGCTGGTACAATTACCATATTTAAAAAGCATGTGGACAAGTACATGAATAGGAAGGGTTTGGAGAGATATGGGCCAAATGGGACTAAATTAATTCAGGATTTCTGGGCAGCATGGATGAGTTAGACTGAAGAGTCTGTTTTCATGCTGTACATCTCTTATGACTTTATGAGCATGCTTCCAGACCATGATCTGATATTTGTGGTCTCTTGGAATATATCCACCTTCTGCTTTCTGCTCAACTCATAACACCACTCAGCCCAACTTGAAGTTCCAGTGCGCTCAAGGGGACATCTTAACCTTATTACGATTTTTCTTGATACTGCAGTAATCCTCCAAACCTGTAAAGTACTAATGCCTTTTAGATGTTTAACAGATCTTCCTGCCAGTATTTTCATATGCATTGCAGTCAGCATTTTTCCAATTCTCCCTCGTGATCCTTACAGGAGAAAATGCAAGGTAGTTAACTTCAATTATAAATAAAAAAACCTCTTAAGACAGCAAGGCACATTAGGCAAGTCATAAAATCAATCATGTCCAGGCTGAAGATTACACAAGGCATTAAATGGTCAAAATGTAGTACTTAAACTTTAATGATTTTGGTCAAATCAAAGATGTGTCTAACATAATGTATTTTTATCTTATACTACAGATTTGCTTCCATTATATATTTAAGTATCAATAATTCCATAGATTAAATAATGACAGAAACTTTCGACTGCACTCAAGTTTGCACAATTAAAAGGGATATCACTGATTTCTTTATGAAAATCAGTTTATCTTAACAGCGTTTTCTTCACAAAAGCAAACATGGACCTTTTGCATTTTCTTATGCAAATTTTATAAATTCCTGCTAGTTTATATGTATATAATACATATACCTTAAATTCCATTAATATTAAATCTGAATGTGTAGCACTTAGCTAAAATTTTGCCATTTTAAAATAAAAATTCTTAATTTCTGATTTCTGTCAAGAAAATTTAATTCAATCGCTTAATTCTGCACAATCTGCAATGCTGACAATTATAGCTCAGACTCCTCGAAAGCAAGTATCTGAATATCAGACCACAGTCCAACATTTACGTGGTACTTTTGATGCTACTTTACTTTGAATCAATTCACTGCAACCTTCCAGGGATTCACTCAAACACTGAATTACACAAAATGCTCAGGCTGCCTTTGAGGTTTACAAGTGTTTTTGCATCAAGTTGGCAATTTAGGAAAAGATATCTCAACGAGACTAGAAGGGATCACTCTGCATCTATTGTGGACAAAGAGCTAAGGACACAACGCAAAAGATCTTGTGTTGAGCCACGCAGACGTCATAGAGACACACTTCTGTATCAAATTACTGTGCACTTCTGCTTTATACAAATCTTCCAAAAAGACAGTTACAGGACAGGCCAAACAAAAACAAATTGTTGGAAAATCTCAGGAGGTTTGGTAGCATCTGTGCAGAGAACTCAGAGTTAACGTTTCGGATCTCATGACTCTTCTTCAGAACCATACAGACCCTATTGGTGTATTATCAGAATTATACAATAGCCAATTCCCCATCCTTCTGACCCAACTGTTCCATCCAATGATACCTACCATTTCTTAACTGTTTGGTTATCTACAGGAATACATCGCAGCAACGCACCGGTCATCATGAAAAAGGAAGTGAGAACCACAGACAGCCGCAGGCCTGTGAAGACAGCAGTTAATGAAAAGCTAAATTCAATGACATGTGACTTTATAAACAAAATACAATATGAAGAGCATTTGATTAGTGGGGGTGGGAGAAAGGGGCTTCCAAACTAAAGAATAAATACCTCTTCAAATCTCCACCCCTCCCCCCATCTTCGAAGGGAAAACCGCACAAACCTTCTCCATTCAAGGCCTGGGAAGATAACAAAACAAATCCTAGAGAAAGTCAACAGCCATGTACTGCTCATGAACTATAGCTTGCAAGTGACCTACCCAGTATACAGTGGCAGGGGACCAGTTTCCCACACATGTTGCAGTGAGAAGCATTTTCATTTATTGTGACTATTCAGAGTTTTTCACAAAGGTCAAGATATAAATAAAAAGCTCCATAAATGATATAGCGGAGATAGTTCAACATTTTCCATCTATATCTTTGTTTAGATGTCAACAAGATCACTGGATGATTTCTTTAATTAGCACAGATTAGAATCATAGAACTTTCTGTACAGCAGTTGGTCAATATAGCTCACTGTGCCAGTACCACATTTATTGGAGCTCAATTTCCCAGCCCTGTTCTGTATACTTGAATATTTTCTGTCTTCATTCTTTTAATTAACTGCTGCTCAAATCCAGCAATTGTCTCAAATCATTACACAGTTACATAGGAAAACATTAAAAACACTTCACAGCAGATGAAAATGAACACTGAACTGTAAGAGGGAACATCTGAATCCAATGGCAAAATATTTGAAGAGTAGTACGGTTTTTGAGTTGGAGAGAAAAATAGTGGGATACTAGTTTTAGAGTGTTCTAAGAGTATGAACCCCAAAATGAAAAAAAGACAACAATACACTTTAGCACCAACACCCAACACAATCTCAGCTGTGGCTCAATGGGCAACAATCTCATCTCAGGTCAGAAGTTTGAGACTTGAATTTACATATTAGATTAGATTAAAACTGTGGTGCGGTATATAAGGAGTGCTAAACTTCTCAATAATGCCACCTATTGAATGAGATGTTAAACCAAAGGCTTGTCTGCCCTTTTTGGTGCAGACAAAGGATCCCATAGTCCTACCTTGAAGGATAGCAGTGTTCCCTCTGGTGGCTTAGCCAATGCTTGTCCATTAGCTTACATCACTGGGAACAGATTTGGACATTTGTGATGTCTGTGGGACCTTGCAATGTGCAAACCAATACTGAATTTCTCTATATTACAATAACAAAAATCAATGGGAATTAGAGGCACAAATATGCAGGGATACTGGGGAGACTTGCAGGGAGTAAGGTTGCCATAGTAGGGGGTTTTAACTTTCCTAACAGACTGGGATGGCCAGAGCATTAAGGGCTTAGATGGTGCGGAATTTGTGAAGTGCGTTCAGGAAGGTTTCTTCAAGCAATATATAGAGGGTCCTATTCAGGAAGGGGAAAAACTCTACCTACTCTTGGAAAAAAGGGCAGGACAGGTGATAGACAGTGGGGGAGCACTTTGGAACCAGTGACCAGAGTTTTAAAATTTTAAAATAGTTGTGGAGGGGACAAAACTGGCCCACAGGTTCAAATTCTAAATTGGGGCAAAGTGAATTTTGATGGAATTAGACAGGAGCTTGCAGGGGTACGCTTCAGGCTCTCTGCCTTTATTCCTAATGAAGGGCTTTTGCCTGAAACGTCGATTTTACTGCTCCTCAGATGCTGCCTGAACTGCTGTGTTCTTCCAGCACCACTAATCCAGAATGGAGTAGATTGTTTGCAGGAGAAAGTGAGGTCTGCAGATGCTGGAGATCAGAGCTGAAAATGTGTTGCTGGAAAAGTGCAGCAGGTCAGGCAGCATCCAGGGAACAGGAGAATCGACGTTTCGGGCATAAGCCCTTCTTCAGATTGTTTGCAGGCAAAGGGACCTCTAGCAACTGGGAGGCATTTGTTCAAGGTCGATATGTTCCTGTGAGGGTGAAGAGCAAGGTTGGCAGGAACAGGCAATTCTGGATGACAAGAGATATTGAAGTTTTGACCAGAAAAATAAGTAGGTATGATTCAGGTAGAGGCAGCTGGGATCAAGGGAATCCCTGGAGGTATACAGGGAATACAGGGAGTTTATTAAAGGAGGAAATCCGGAGGGTGAAAAGGGAGCATGAGATAGCCCTGGCTGAGAAGATTAGGGTGAATTCAAAGAGGTTCTTTAAGTATATTAAAGGAAATAGAATATCTAGAGAGAAAATCAGGCCCCTCAAAGACCAAAGTGGACATATATGTGTAGGATTGTAGGAGGTGGGTGAGCTTCTCAATGAAGATTTCTCCTGTGTTTACCATGGAGAAAGACATGAAGACTTGGGAACTTGGCAAAGTTAATGGAGATATCTTGGGGACAGTCCATATCACAGCAGAGGTTGGATATATTAGAATGTATGAAGGTAGACAAATCTCCTGGTCCTGACCAGATATATCCAAGAACAATGTATGAGGCTAAAGAAGAAATTGCAGGGGCCTCGGCTGATATTTTTGCATCATTGGCCATGGGTGAGGTCCTGGAAGACTGGAGGGTAGCGAATGTTGAGTCATGAGTCAAGAATGGCTGCAAATGACTTAACATCAGTGGCAGGTACGTTACTTGAGAAGGTTTGGTGCAAAGATATACATACATTTGGAAAGACAGGGTTTGATTAGTAGTAGTCAGCATGGCTTTATGAGTGGGAGATCATGCCTCATAAATTTGTTCGAGTTCTTTGAAGAAGTGATCAGAAAAGTTAACAAAGGCGGTAGATGTAGTCAATATGAATTTCACTAAGGCCTTTAACTAAATTCCACATAGAATCCCAACAGCGTGGAAACAGGCCTTTCGGCCCAACAAGTTCACACCGATCCTTGGAAGAGTAGCCCATCCAGACCCATTCGCCTTCATTTAACGCCTGACTAATGCACAGAACCTACACACCCGTGAATACTGTGGACAATTTAGCACGGCCTATTCACCTAGTCTGCACATCTTTGGATTGTGGGAAGAAACTGGAGCACCCGGAGGAAAACCATGCAGACATGGCGAGAACGTGCAAACTCCACACAGAGTCACCTGAGGCTGGAATCAAAACCGGGTCCCTGGCTTTGTGAGGCAGCAGTGCTAACCACTGAGCCACTGTGCTGGGTTGTTCCAGAAGGTCAGATCCCATGGAATCAAGGGTGAGCTGGCAAATTGGAAATAAAATTGGCTTGATGGTAGGAAGCAGAGGGTAATAGTGGAAGGATGCTTGTCAGACTGGAGGCCTGTGCTGGGCCCATAACTATTTGTTATCTATATCAATGATTTGGAAGAGAATGTACAAGGCATGTTTAGTAAGTTTGTTGATGACACTAAAATAATCGGTATAGTGGACAGTGAGGAAGGTTACCAGGAATTGCAGCAGGACCTTGATCGGCTGGGAAAGTGGGTAGAGAAATGGCAAATAGAGTTTAATACAGACAAGTATGAGGTCTTGCATTTTGGAAAGTCAAATCAAGGTAGGGCCTTAATAAGTGTAGTGGAACGGAGGGATCTTGGAGTTCAGGTTCACAATTCTCTGAAAGTGGAGTCACAGGTAGACAGGGCAGTCAAGAAGGCTATTGGCACACTGGCCTTCAATCAGGGCATTGAGTACAGATGTGAGGAAGTTATTTTACAGTTGTACAAGACTTTGGTGAGCCCCCACAGTATTCTGTTCAGTTTTGGTCACCTTGCTATAGGAAGCATGTTATTAGACTGGAAAGAGTTCAAAAGAAATTTACAAGGATGTTGCCTGCAGTCAATGGTCTGAGTTATAGGGAGAGGTTAGACAAGCTGGGACTTTTTAGAGCATAAGAGACTGAGGGGGGACCTTATAGAGGTGTATAAGATCATGAGGGACACTGATAGCATGAATGCACTCAGTCTTTTTCCCAGGGTAAGGGAGTTGAGGACCAGAGGGCATCAGTTGAAGGTTAGAGGGGAAAGAGTAAAAGGGAACCTGAGGGACACCTTTTTTTATACAGAGGGTAGTACACGTATGGAACGAGCTGCCAGAAGTGGTTGATGCAGGTACATGAACATTTAAAAAGCATTTGGCCAAATACATGGGGAGGGAAAATTAGAAGGATATGGGCCAAGCACAGGGAAATGGGGTTAGCATGGATGGATAGTTTGGTCAGCATGGACCAGTTTGGGCAAAAGGGCCTGTCTCCGTGCTGTAGGACTCTGACTCTCTGACAACTGTACTGCTAGAGTGCTTCACCAGCTACATAGCACTTCAAGGCATCCTTTCATTATGCAACGTGCTGTATAAATGCAAGACATAACATAGCAATGGATGACAATATTCCACTGCCTGAAACAATATCTCCCACTGTACACTTTAGGGGAGGCAGGGACATAGTGGTAAGTCACTGGAATAGTGACCCAGAACCCTACGTAAATGTTCTGGAGACATGCCTTTGAAATGTACAGTGTCAGATGGCAAACTTGAATTCAATAAAAATTTGTATTTAAAAAAACCTAGTCTAATAATGACTAAAAAGCTACTGTTGATTACCATAAACATCCATCTGGTTCACTAATGCCTTTTATGGAAGAAACTGCCATCCTTACCTGGTCTAGCTTACACATGACTCCACACCCACAGCAATGTGGTTGACTCTGAACTGCTCTCTAGACAAATAGGGATGGGCAATAAATACAGGCCTAGCCAGGTGAGCCCACATCCCATGAGTGAAAAAAATCATGTGTCCCTCATCAGTGGACCAGTTTCACCACTCTCCCGAAATCTTAGCACTGCCATTACATCCCTGTCCGCCTCGAATTAGTGATAGGTTATTTAGTACAATGGAGTTATTTCTTTTAATCCCATTGCCTGAGTGAATTGGCGTTGTAATATTAATTAATGACCACTAAAACATCATACTTAGTTCGGGGTTGATTCAGAAAAGAAAAAATTGGTGAGGAAGTGAAATATTACAAAATAAAGCTTACAGAAATCCAATAAAAGTCATGTGAATATTTTGTTGTTATAAAATTATGCATAAGGCTTGCAGAGATTGGCATGCTACTCCTAATCCCGTGGGCAATCTGTCAGCTTTCCTTTAGGTGCTCTCATGGTTTGCTTATATGGGTAATTTTTAAAACAAGAAAGGGAACACAATTATGCAGTCTCACAAGTGACCCTTTGGGAAAAAAAATGACAAGTATGGATATTTGAGGGAAACACACGACTTTTAGTATGCAAATTGAGCTGTCACAAACAAAAATTCCTCGTATGCAATTTTAAACAAAATTGCAGAAGTTGAATAAATTTGCTCGCGAAACGAAATTTAAAAAAAATAAAAACATAACCCTCAATTTTCAATGGAAAACTCCATTGAACCAAAACCAAGAAATACCTACAAGCCCTTGCCCCAACCCCAAATAAAAGTTAAATTCTGAAAGTTCAATTTACATTTTTAAGAGCAAGAGTTCCTGGAAATGAACAAAAGGTACAGTGTATACTCATCACAGCAAGGTATCACTTGGAGACTAATGGTGAAGCTCCTGTTTTTTTAAAGAAATTCTTCACCTCCCCTCATTAAGGCATTGCAGCAATGAGGGGAAAATCTCATTGCCTACAAAATTCTAAACAGGACTTGATAGGGTAGATGTACAAAGATGTTCCACATGGCAGAAGAGTCCAGATTTTAAAAAATAGTGGAATAAGAGCGGATTGAATCTTGCATGGATCTGTCTGGTTCTATAATGAGAGATCACAGTAAGAACATAAGGTAAAGTATTTAGGACTAAGTTAAGGAGAAATTTCTTCACCCAGAGAGCAGGGAGTCTGTGGAATTCACAGAATGCAAGCGAGGCCAGAATATTGCCTGATTTCAAGAAGGAAGCTCTCGGGTTGTATATAGTATTTTGGGCTCAAGGAAAAAGTAGGGGCTGGCTATTGACTGGGACGTTGAACTACGATAACAACAAATGGTGAAGCCGGCTTGAAAGGCTGAATAGCCTACTCGAACTCCTATTTTCTATGTCTCGATGAAATATTCCTACCTCTGAGCCAGAGGGCAAGTGTTCAAGTCCACCTACTCTCGAGGTGTGTATGAACATCTCTGAATAGGTTGATTATGAACATGTCAAACCCACCCTCAAATCCATCTCCTCCACCCAATAAGGAACACCAGGAAAATATTGTTAATGAGCTTATCAAGCCAGTATGCTTTAAAAACCCTGAAAAGTTCCAGTTTTGGACACAGGAATTAAGGCAAAGAAGCACCAGAAGTCTTTTGTAATCTTGAACAGCAAACTGAAGAGTACAATTAAGAGTTTGCTGAGAGTCAGATATTTTCCTGCTACCACAAGCCTCTGAAGTACTGATATTGTTCAAAGAGCAGCGAGCTGGAATCGCAGACCAGAGGCAGACTTTATGTAGTTTTAGGGCTTCAAACATATCATGCAATTGAAAAAAAATGGACTGAACAACACAAATGCTGGATAATTCAAACAGCATGCAAAATGAAAGAAAGCTAGGATGAGTATTCTGCCAGTCGGTTTCAAGGAAAAAAGCTCTCAGACTAAATGCCAACCAAACTTGCTCTTTACATTGTACATTGGCCTGGTATACATTGCCAGCATTTGCTTCATTTGAATCAATATCAGAGATTTTTTTAAACCATTCAAAATGGGCAACACCATGCAACACATTTAAGATTAGATTCTCTACAATGCGGAAACAAGCCCTTCAGCCCAACCAGTCCACACCGACCCTCCGAACAGTAACCCACCCAGATCCATTTCCCGCTGACTAATGCACCTAACATTGTTGACAATTTAGCATGGCCAATTCACCTGAATTGGGTTACTCTTCAGAGGGTCGGTGTGGACTGGTTGGGCCGAAGGGCCTATTTCCACACTGTAGGAAATCTAATCTTAGATGTGTTGCATGGTGTTGCCCAGCCTGAATGGTTTTAAAAAATCTCTGCTATTGATTCAAATGGAGCAAACGCTGGCAATGGAAACCAGCACATCCATGGATTGTGGGAGGAAACCCACGCAGACACGAGGAGAATGTGCAAACCTCCATACATACAGTCGCCCAAGGCCAGAATCGAATCTGGGACCCTGGCACTGTGAGGCAGCAGTGCTAACCACTGTGCCATCGTGCTGCCACTCCAAAGTACTACATCACTGTCCCTCACAGATGTATACAATACCAGTAAATGATTTTCCTCTGTCCTTGTAAATCGAGAATGCAATGTGACACATATCACAGGACATAAACCTTCTAGCCCTCAGGAAACTAAAAGATTATTAGCTACAAAGGCAGGATGCACACAGTAGCATTAGTGGTCTATATAAAAAAAACATAGCTGCTATTGTGGCCCCCTTACAAAAGATGTCCTGGACAATGTTTACCATGCAGTCATCACAAAAATATATGATCACTACAATGCTGCTTGTGGGAACCTGCCAGCTCCCTTTCCTGCAGTACAACAACTACCCTTCATAAGTCCCTGTTTGAATACAAAGTACTTTGGGACATGTGATAGCAATAAATCAGTATACTTTGTTTAGCAAAGGGAGAGTGTACTAATTGGATGGGAACAGTGGTGCCCCACAAGAATCTGTCGTTATGCCACAAATATTTACATTTAATAACTATGACAATGGAATGCCACAGATCCAAAGTTGCCAATGACAAATGGTACTGTAAACAGTGTAGGTGGTGACAACATTATATTCAGGTATTAGCAAGATGTGAATGGGCAAAGTTCTAGAAAACAGATTTCAATGGAGGGAAGCATGGGGTTGACTTTGAACATTTGACATGAGAGAAAAGTGTAATTTCCAAACGGTCTAAGAATAAGGGGCAAGCCATTTATGACTGAGATGAGGAAGAATTTCTTCACATGGACTTGTGAGCCTGTGTAATTCTCTCCCACATAAATCTACTGGGGCCAAGATATATTGAAGAGGAAGCTGGACGTGGCCTTTGCGGCTAAAAGTGTCAAGGGGTATTGAGAGAAAGCGGGAACGGGATACTGAAATTGAACATATTGAATGGTGATGCAGGCTCGAAGGACAGAATGGCCTACCCCTGCACCTATTTTCTATGCACAAGCTGAAAACAATGGACATCTAAAGTGACTTCAACTCCAAATAGACAAATCATCCAAACGTCATGAACAGGTACAGAAAATGGTTATGGTAATAACAGGATACGGTGCTTCACATTTAGAGTAGATGAAACAATGCTTCACAAATCCATGGTTAGACCACAACAGGAATTTTCTGCCTGGTTCCAAGCATGACACCTTAAGGGAAACACATAATTGAGTAATTCCAGTGCAGAAGAAAGTGAGGATTGCAGATGCTGGAGCTCAGAGTCGAGAGCGTGTTGCTGGAAAAACACAGCAGGTCAGGCAGCATCCGAGGAGCAGGAGAATCGATGTTTCAGGCCTAAACCCTGATGAAGATTCTTGATGAAGGGCTTATGCCCGAAACATCGATTCTCCTGCTCCTCGGATGCTGCCTGACCTACTGTGCTTTTCCAGCACCACACTCTTGCCCCCGATTCAAGTGTAGGTTTACCAGAATGACAAAACCACCAAACATTAAATTACAAGAGGAGATTATAGAAACATGGATTCATTTCTTAGAAGGTTAAAGGGTGATCCATAGAATGAGGAGCAGGAGTAAAAAAATTCAGCCACTCAAGCCTGCTCTATCATTTCATACGATCATGGCTGATCTCAACTCTGTCCCCACTCCACTTTCCTGCCAGCGCTCATGTTAATATTTCTGTCCTGGGCCCACTGCAACATTCCAATGAAGCACAATGCAAGTTCGAGAAACAAGACCTCATTTTTGTTTAGGAATTTTATAACCTCGAGGCCCCTAACTTTAGAAACTGACTACATTAAATCCGTTCTCCATTTTTCTTACATTCTCTCACGTCTGCTTCCCTCCAAACATTGATCTTGGTAGTTTTGAGTCCAGTGACCATTCTTCAGACCCTTGTTAATGAAATGATAACTCTTCAACAATTTCTGATTTTGTTTCAGATTTCCAGTATCCACAGTTCTTTGTTTCATAATAGAAAAATATATCATTCAGCTCCCTGAAACCTCGGGCAGTGATTTCCCCACCTTGGTTACACTAGGCAAATATAAAAACAAAGGGATGCAAGAGTTTAACAACCAATCATCATTTATGCAATTAGAAGGGAAGGCAAATCACACCCTCTCACACAAGCACTGAAAAGCAATCTGGAGCCAGGCTATGTACCAGCCCTCATCTCACTTATAAGGAAAACAAAATTAAGATAAAAGCCTTGAAATCAATTTGAGAAGTTATTTCCAGAATGCTTAATGTAATTTCCTAAAACCAAATTAAATTTTTCTGCACTATTTTAACACTGTTGGCAAACAGTATAAAATAAACATTGTAAGATAGTTGAGATAGAAATTTGCTAAGAGTTTAAGGGATGCCATGGGTCAGTGCCAAGGTCAAAACTTTAAGATTCTCACTATTAATTGCAGGCCTCGTCTTTTGGAATGGAGATAGATATAATGGCAATGCATCAGGAAGCGGTGTTTGCTTGTGTTACTGTGTTGAAACCAGCAGAAGAGAACTGGTTGCAGTAGATGATGAGACAACTTTCTCTCAGCTTGGTTCAAGTATCAACATGGCACCATTGGTTAGACACTGAAGTGACAAGGTTCTGCATTTAAGTTCCATTTCAGGAGCTGAGCACAGAGCCCATGCAAAAATCTTGGGATTGTGCTGGATGAATGTTGCATTGTGTTTCAGATTAAATGCCAGGTTTAACTTCTTTCCAGGCAGATACAATCAATCAGGAGAAAGTGAGGACTGCAGATGCTGGAGACCAGAATTGAAAAGTGTGGTGCTGGAAAAGCGCAGCAGGCCAGGCAGCCTGCTGCGCTTTTCCAGCCAATACAATCAATCACCTGACTTGTTCAACAGTAACTTGCATTACTGAGAGTTCCATTAAGATGTTAAAGCATCACAATGGGCTTCATAAGGACATTAAGAGCTCAAGAGTACAGGAGCAATGACATCTTACTGCAATTATCTAGAGACTAAAATGGCTTTACTGGGTGCCATTTTGGTCTCTTTATACATTATTTGCCACTAAGGGACAACAAAGGCACACCAAACTAATTCCTGGGATGAAGGGATTGCATCCTGAGCAAAGATTAAATTCTCTGGAGTTTAGAAGAACAAGAAACAATCTTATTCAAACAGAATTTTCTTACAGGAATCAATAAGGTAGATGCAAGTGGATGTTTCTGCTGGCTGGGAGTGGCTTAAACCAGGGAGAGGGTGTTAGATTAAGGATGCCATTTAGGACTAAATTTAGGAGTTATTTCTTCAACCAGGAATGGTGAAACTTTGGAACTCTCTACACCAAAGGACTGCAGAAACAGTGTTTAGCATTGAAACTGATAGATTTTTCCATTTTAAAAACATCAAGGGATACAGGGATGGTACAAGTAAAGATGCTGAAACAGAAGATCAGCCAATGATGGACTCAGCTTCAATAGCTGCATGACGTACTCCTATTCCATACATGTTAATGTGTCTGACGACTTGGTCAAAGTATTAAGTTTTAAGGATTTTGTTCGAAGAGAACAAGGGCAGTAGAGAAGAATAAACTTGGGGAGAAAATTCCAGTACTACAGACATCAGCAGCTAAATTGTAGCCACAACTGGGAGAGCAAATGAAAATTGGGTATGAAGAAGAGGCCAAAACTGGAAGAGCACCAAAGTCAGAGAGCTTCAGGACTGCAGAAATTGACAGAGACAAAACGACAAGATCCCTTTGTGTCTTGGCAAACATTCCTTCACAATATACTTGCTAATCATTCAAGTCACTGCATATATTCAACCTTGATTGCATGGTTGTCAATGCTGTGTGTTGCCATTAGAAAAGCCACTGTCTTTAAGCTAATGTACTATATTTTTCAAGCACATACTTCATGCAATAAAAGCATGCTTGATTGAGTGGAAACTTGAAATGTATGAACACATTGATGCAGAAAT
Organism: Chiloscyllium plagiosum; assembly: GCF_037043375.1. Taxonomy (NCBI): domain Eukaryota; kingdom Metazoa; phylum Chordata; class Chondrichthyes; order Orectolobiformes; family Hemiscylliidae; genus Chiloscyllium; species Chiloscyllium plagiosum. The sequence goes on along the minus strand of NW_028270145.1, from coordinate 106,277,589 downwards.
GCTAACTTCATTCAGCCACCGTAGTTTTGTTTTATTTTACAAGTGGTTCAAACTCTCAAATACTTCCATTTACTCTCTCATTAGCAAGAGGAAATTGGCATGTGCTAATCTCACCCTGTGACTTGGCATCAAAACCTTTTACAATAATCTCTTCCATGAAGTTAAAAATCACACAACACCAGTTTATAGTTCAACACGTTTATTTGGAAGCACTAGCTTTTGGAGCTAGTGCTTCCAAACAGACCTGTGGGACTATAACCTGGTGCTGTGCGATTTTTAACTTTGTCCACCCCAGTCCAACACCGGCACCTCCAAATCATCTCTCCCATGAAGTGCCTTAGCACATGTAACTATGCTAAAGATGCTACATAACTGTCAGTTGTTATGTTTACAACAGTGGAAACACAATCCACAAATAAAAGCCAGCTGTGTAACAGGGGTTTACCAGCCTCAAAAATTGAATTACACTGCAGCTCAACAGCACATGATAACCAGTCTCTGGATGGAGCTCGTCAAATGAAACCAAGGTTCCTAAAATGATAATGTGTGACTACAAACAAACAACTGTGGGATGTCTAATCACAATGTAATGAGTCATGCATGAACTGCTGTGTAATAATTTTTAATGGATATAAACTTTGTCCTCCAGTTCCTATTCAAACAAAGCATTTATTTTTTATTTTGCTTGCATTAACATATTTTGTGTTAAGTAAAGCAGAAGTAACAAACCACTCCAAAATGAAGCACCAGCTCAATAATGTGTAAAATACAGTGATTTGTTTTTTTTGGGATGGGGAATGTTCATTGAAAAATTTGTATAAAACGAGCATTTACCGCTGTGTTCTTTTTTTTTTAACAGATTTGTATAAGAAGGGCCATTTGTAAAATCACAAGCCGAGATGTCAGAAGACTGCACTTTCCACAGAGATGCTTCAAACAAACATGCTTTATTACATAGAACATTCTCAACATCGGTGCAAAGGAGCAAAGTTAACGCTTTGGGTAAAGGATCTTTCATCAAAGCTGTAAAGGTTAAGGGACAACATAAGTTTTAAGTAATTACAGAGCTTGGTGGTGGTGGCTGGGGGGAGTTGATGGTAATAGGCCAAAAGTTAATTAGCAAAAGGTGGATGCAGATGAGCTGTAAAAGATAAACAAAGAATAAATCAGATGCCATTCGAATCTCAACCCAGGGTTCAACTCCAATTGCGAGATGCGTCCTCCAATTCCTCACATGTGCATTCTTATCCTTTATCCTCTTCCCCACAATTACAACAAGACTCCCCTTGCGATGGGTAGGTCATTGCTGCAGATCAATGCTGAAGTCTTAATTTTCTTTTTCCCCATGACGTATAGAAATGACTCGGATGAAGAGACCAAAGATACAGTTGTTAAATTTGATGACAGAAAGACAGGTAGCAAAGTAATTATAAAATGGACATATGGAGGCTACAAAGGGTTATAAATAGGTTAATCAAAGATCTTCCAAATGGAGGATGTGCAGAAAATGAGAAACTGTTTATTTTGGCAGGAAGAATAAAAACAACTATTTCCTGAACAGTGAGAGATTGCAGAGCTCAGATCCAGAGGGAGCTGACTGTCTTATTGCATTAAAGGTACAGCAAGAATTTAGCAAAGCTAATAGAACGTTATCATTTATCACAAGGAGAAATAAATCCAGGGAGTCCAGTACCAGGAGTCACAGTCTCAGCATACAGGATAGGAGCAGGGTTCTGAGTTGAATGATCAGTCATGATCCTGTTGAATGTGACTCGAATGGCTTACTCCTTCTATTTTCTATGTTTCTCTGCCTCAAAAATCAGAGATTCTACTTTTATTGCCCCTTGAGGACAAGGGTTCCAATCACTTCTAACTGTCTGTGGAAAGGCAAAATTCTCCTCAGCTCTATCTGAAGGGTGACCCCTTATTTTTAAAACAGTGTCCCTTAATTCTAGATCATAGAAAAGTACAGCAGAGAACAGGCCCTTTGGCCCACGATGTTGTGCCGCGATTTAATCCTAATGTAAAATATAGTAACTTAAGCTACGCACCCCTCAACTCACTGCTATCACTGCTCACTGCAGAAGGAGTAAGCCATTCGAGTCTGCTTCACATTCAATAGGATCATGACTGATCATTCAACTCAGAACCCTGCTCCTGATTTCTGCCCACACTCTGTGATCCCTTCAGCCTAAAGAACTATATCGGAGTCCTTCTTGAAGACATTCAATATTTTGGCCTCAATACCTTTCTTCAGCGGAGAATCCCACAGGCTCACCAGTCTCTGGGAGTAGATATTCCTCTTTATCTCAGTCCTATTCAGCCTATCCCGTATGCTTAGACTGTGCCTACTGGTCCTGGACTCCCTGGTCAATGGGAACATCCTTCCTATGTAATCTTCTGTTGACGATATGTAATCCTGTTAAAATTTTCTAAGTTTCAATGAGGTCTCTTCTCATTCTTCTGAACGCCAATGAATGTAGTCGTAACCAATCCAGTCTCGTTTCACATCACTCTTGCCATCCCAGGAATTGGCCTGGTAAGCCTTTGTTGCACTCCCTCCACACCAGAATCTTTCTCAGATAAGGAGACCAGTACTCCAAGATGTGGTCTTATCAAAGATATGTACAACTGCAACAAGTTGCTACTGTACTTGAATTTCCTTGCTACAAAGGCCAACATACTATTTGCTTTCTTCACTGCCTGCTGCAATTGCATTGGCAGAAGTGAGGACTGCAGATGCTGGAGATCAGCGTCAAGATTAGAGTGGTGCTGGAAAAGCACAGCAGGTCAAGCAGCATCCAAGGAGCAGGAAAATCAACGTTTCAGGCAAAAGTCCTTCATCACGACTGCTGCAATTGCATGTTTACTTTCAGTGACTTTCAGGTCATATTGCACTTCACACTTTCCCAATCTATCAATCATTCAGATAATAATCTGCCTTCCAGCTTTTGCGACCAAAGTGGAGAGGCAAATATACTTAGTAAAGGGGTTAAAAAAAATTAGAACAGTAAGCAGATCATGCACGATATTACCGAAAGGCAAGGAAGCTAAAGGAGCCAAGTGGCTTGCTCCTGTTCCCCAATGTCCATATGTCAGTTTCAACAGCAGAAATTCCTATCAGCACAGCATTCATTTCCTCCCTCCCCCTCCATCCCAGTTCCTAGAAACGAATATTTTATTTTCCTTTTCAATTTAAGAGCAACTCCTCCTGTTTGTACAGATTGCACCATCTCATACTCACTGTAGTGACTAACGAGGTCAGCTAGGTGAACCTCAATATGAATTCCCTGATTGGGGTTGTTAACCTGTCCAAACAGGGAGCAGATATAAACAGGAGTGTCAGAAGTTCTGTCGACTCAGTTGGTTCTGAGGAAGCTACGTCACTATGAATGACATTCCACACGTAAATAAAGTGTGACTTGCTAATGGGATACCAGCCACTGTGGAGTATTTCACTCATGGTGACATGTACGATAGGATTTACACCTGAACCACTCTAGTAGAGAGCTTTACAAAAGGAGCAACAATGTGTATTCATTTCCGTGCAATGTACTCAGGAAAGCATGCAGAGACATGTTACAGGGCTGTTAGCAAAACCTGACATTGAGCCACATAACAGGAAATTGAGACAAATGATGAAAAGATTGGTCAAACAGACATGCTTGAAGAAGCATCTTAAAGAGCCATGATTTGGAGGTGCCGGTGTTGCACAGGAGTGTACAAAGTTAAAAATTACACATCGGGTTATAGTCCAACAGGTTTAATTGGAAGCACTAGCTTTCGGAGCGCTGCTCTTTTGTCAGGTGATGACAACCACCTGATGAAGGAACAGCACTCCGAAACCTAGTGCTTCCAATTAAACCTGTTAGACAATAACCTGGTGCTGTGTGATTTTCATCTTAAAGAGAGGAGTGTGGTTTTGGTATGGTATTCCTGAGATTAAGACCAAGGCAGCTAAAAAGCACAGTAACCAGCCAGCAATTCAAAATAGCAAGAGACCAGATTTGGAGCAGCCCATACCTAAGCATTATTGTGCTTGTGGAATCTATGAACAAGGATAAGAAATACAAAATCAATGAAAGGGGATCCAATGCAAGTCAGAACGCCCAGAGTGATGAGCAAAGAGGGCTCAGTGCAAGCTGATGTGGAAAGCAGAGTTTTGGAATAAGCTCATGTTTACAAAGGGTGGAAGATGTTTACCAAGATGAAAATGTTTGCAATCGTGTTAAAGACCCATTCCAAATATACAACACGCATCAGCTGCATGACAACTCCAAGAAGTCACGCAAGTCTTCACACACAACATGACACATGAACTGGCAATGCCTGCTGCTTTGGTTTATAATGCTCCCTCTCTGAACCTTCTGCAAGACAAGGCTGCCAGAGTAAGGACCCAGCAACCCAGACTTTTGTACAGAAATGACTGACAAAGATAACCTCGCTTTTGCTATCTTATTATGCTCAAAACTCATGAATGCAGCTGGCAGATTTTTTGAGGGGTGGGAGGGGTGGTGTTGCAGTTAATTTTCACAATTAATTCAAACATTACAAATGCAGCAACTGTCACACAACTCTATTATAAAAACTATTATTTTCTATAGCACCTATCATGGCCCAAAAACACTCAAACTTTATAGGCAGTGAAATACTTTTGAAGCATAGTCCCTGTTATGCAATAGCAAAGACAACAGTCAATGTACATACAATAAACTTCCACAAATCGCAATGTGGTAAATGTCCAGGTGACCTATTATAAGTGTTGCTGATTGAGGAGGAAATATTGATCAGAATTCTGTGAAGGCAAAGTGTCCTTCAAATCCATACACAATATCCACCTACTGCTGCCTCACTTCAAGCTCTCAAGCTCCCATTCTCCATCCCTCCAACCAAACATGAACCATAATTCCCCACACAGCCTTACCTCCTGACTGATCATACTAATTCCACCAACACACCCCATGTCTATCCCAAATTAAGACTCGTTCCTCACCCTTTCCCAGGAATCAACCCCATTGTGCAAACCCCACTCATTCCACCATGCATTTCCTCCTTCCCTCCATATGCCAGATTTCTCACTTCTTTCCCCTCACTCCTCCAAACTATTTTCTCTTTCCAAGTTCTCTCTCCCCACCCTTGGGGAGAGGCAACGTGGTGACTCAGTGGTGGGTCTGCTGCCTCACCGTACCAGGGATCTGGGTTTGATTCCACCCCCGGCCAACTGTGTGTGGAGTTTGCTAATTTTCTCCCACGTCTGCATAGGTTTTCATTGGGTGCTCCAGGTTCCTATCAGCCTAAAGATATGAAGTCAGGTGGATGACCATGCTTGAATTGCCCTCAATTTGTAGTTATGCCCTCTCGTACAAGCTGATGTCATCATCCTAGGAAAAAGTCTTTCACTGTCCACCCTATCTAATCCTCTGATCATCTTGTATGTCGCTATCAAAACTCCCCTTAGCCTTCTTTCCAATGAGAACAGACCCAAGTCTCTCAGCCTTTCCTCATAAAAGCTTCCCTCCAGACCAGGCAACATCCTGGTAAATCTCCTCTGCACCTTTTCCAATGCTTCCACATCCTTCCTGTAATGGGGCGACTAGAACTGTACACAATATTCCAAGTGTGGCCGCACCAGTGTTTTGTATAGTTGCAGCATGATATTGTGGTTCCGGAACTCAATATCTCTACCAAGGAAACCTAACACACTGTATGCCTTCTTAACAGCACTATCCACCTGGGTGCAAACTTTCAGAGATCTATGCACATGGATTTCAAGATCCCTCTGCACATTCTCACCACCAAGAATCTTTCTTCCTGTTATTCTTCCCAAAGTGCGTCACCTATCCCTCTGCACACACTCCTTCCGTGCATCCCCCGACCCGTCTGCACACACTCCTTCTGTACATCCCCCGACCCCTCTGCACACACTCCTTCCGTACATCCCCCGACCCCTCTGCACACACTCCTTCCGTACATCCCCCGACCCCTCTGCACACACTCCTTCCCTCCATCCCCGACCCCTCTGCACACACTCCTTCAATCCATCCCCGACCCCTCTGCAAACACTCCTTCCCTCCATCCCCGACCCCTCCGCACACTCTTTCCCTCCATCCCCGACCCCTCCGCAAACTCCTTCCCGCCATCCCCGACCCCTCCGCACACTCCTTCCCTCCATCCCCGACCCCTCCGCACACTCCTTCCCTCCATCCCCGACCCCTCCGCACACTCCTTCCCTCCATCCCCCGATCCCTCCGCACACTCTTTCCCTCCATCCCCCTACCCTCCGTACACTCCTTCCATACATCCCCCTACCCCTCTGTACATTCCTTCCGTACATCCCCCTACCCCTCTGTATACTCCTTCCGTACATCCCCCTACCCCTCTGTATACTCCTTCCGTACATCCCCCTACCCCTCTGTACATTCCTTCCGTACATCCCCCTACCCCTCTGTATACTCCTTCCGTACATCCCCCTACCCCTCTGTATACTCCTTCCGTACATCCCCCTACCCCTCTGTATACTCCTTCCGTACATCCCCCTACCCCTCAGTATGCTCCTTCCGTACATCCCCCTACCCCTCAGTATGCTCCTTCCGTACATCCCCCTACCCCTCCGTATACTCCTTCCGTACATTCCCCTACCCCTCCGTATACTCCTTCCGTACATCCCCCTACCCCTCCGTATACTCCTTCCGTACATCCCCCTACCCCTCTGTATGCTCCTTCCGTACATCCCCCTACCCCTCCGTATACTCCTTCCGTACATTCCCCTACCCCTCCGTATACTCCTTCCGTACATCCCCCTACCCCTCCGTATACGCCTTCCGTACATCCCCCTACCCCTCCGTATACTCCTTCCGTACATCCCCCTACCCCTCCGTACACTCCTTCCGTACATCCCCCTACCCCTCCGTACACTCCTTCCGTACATCCCCCTACCCCTCCGTACACTCCTTCCGTACATCCCCCTACCCCTCCGTATACTCCTTCCGTACATCCCCCTACCCCTCCGTATACTCCTTCCGTACATCCCCCTACCTCTCCGTATACTCCTTCCGTACATCCCCTACCCCTCCGTATACTCCTTCCGTACATCCCCCTACCTCTCCGTATACTCCTTCCGTACATCCCCTACCCCTCCGTATACTCCTTCCGTACATCCCCTACCCCTCTGTATACTCCTTCCGTACATCCCCTACCCCTCCGTATACTCCTTCCGTACATCCCCCTACCCCTCCGTACACTCCTTCCGTACATCCCCCTACCCCTCCGTACACTCCTTCCGTACATCCCCCTACCCCTCTGTATACTCCTTCCGTACATCCCCCTACCCCTCCGTATACTCCTTCCGTACATCCCCCTACCCCTCCGTACACTCCTTCCGTACATCCCCCTACCCCTCCGTACACTCCTTCCGTACATCCCCCTACCCCTCTGTATACTCCTTCCGTACATCCCCCTACCCCTCCGTATACTCCTTCCGTACATCCCCCTACCCCTCCGTATACTCCTTCCGTACATCCCCCTACCTCTCCGTATACTCCTTCCGTACATCCCTTACCCCTCCGTATACTCCTTCCGTACATCCCCCTACCTCTCCGTATACTCCTTCCGTACATCCCCCTACCCCTCCGTATACTCCTTCCGTACATCCCCCTACCTCTCCGTATACTCCTTCCGTACATCCCCCTACCCCTCCGTATACTCCTTCCGTACATCCCCCTACCCCTCTGTATACTCCTTCCGTACATCCCCTACCCCTCCGTATACTCCTTCCGTACATCCCCCTACCCCTCCGTATACTCCTTCCGTACATCCCCCTACCCCTCTGTATACTCCTTCCGTACATCCCCCTACCCCTCTGTATACTCCTTCCGTACATCCCCTACCCCTCCGTATACTCCTTCCATACATCCCCCCAACCCTCTGCACATTCCTTCCCTCCTTCCCCCTAACCCTATCTATACCCCCCACCACCCCTTACCCTCTCTCTCCTACCCCTCTGTATAGCCCCCACCTCCTCCCTTCTACCCCCTGTATACCCCGTCTTCTGCCACCCGCATATACACGCTGTATATCACCCGTCCTCTCCCCCCAGACCTCTGAATACCCCACCCCCTCTGAGTAGACCCTCCCTCTTTCCCCCTCACCTTTCTTGTCCATCAGCCACATAAAGATGAAGCAGGGCAGGAAGCCGATGGGGCCCCACAGCACCAGCAGCGTGATGTCCAGGGTGCTGAATCCCAGAGCCTGCTTGGCTGAGTTCTGGATGGGGCCCCACGAGTTCCACAGGAGACCCTGCAGGAATCCCAGCGCCGAGAAGGCGGCCAGGATGAGCCAGCGGCGCCGGTACAGGCGGCTTCCAACAGAAGCCGGGCCCAGCAGCGGCTGGCCTTCCTCCTGCTGGGCGGCCCACATCCCCCCGCCCCGGTAAAGCTGACCGTTGGCAGCCGGCCCCGCTCCCAAATCAAAACAAGGTGCCGGCACAAACCGGACTCCCGCTGCTGCTCCCCACCCCCTCCGACGGCATGACGTCATGACGTCATGACGTCACCCGCGCCCAGACCGCGACGTCGTGACGTCACCCGCGCCCAGACCGCGACGTCTTCGCGCCACCCGCGCCCTGATCCCGACGTCGGCTCGCAATCCGCGCTCGAATGCGACGCAAATGGCGTCATCAACGCACGTGCTACCGTCTTTCGACGTCACCCTCGCTCTATCTCTCACGTGATCGCGTCGCTTGCTCGGGTCGGGAGCGCAGAACACTGCGCGTGCGCGCCGCTCTTCCGCCCTCCAAGACACTTGCTGGAGGCGCGTGCACCTGTCGTCGGACCCCATTGAGGACCCAGAGGCGCGAGTTCAAAACACACCATGGACCCAGGGTTTTTTTTTTAATTTCAACTCATTAAACCCAGCATCATAGGAGAGTCTGGGACCAGAGAGCATTGTCTCAGAGTACTGGAGGGCCAAATTAAGAGTGAGATGAAGAGGAATGAATTGCTCTCTCACAGGGTTGTGAATCTTTAGAACTCATTACTACAGGTAGTTGTGGGTATGCAGGAGGCTGGAATAACACAACAAACCAGGCTGCATCAGGGGGTGGAGAAGTCAATCTTTCAGCTGTAATCCTTCTTCAGGACCCATCTCCACCTTCTGATGCAGCCTGGCTTGCTGTGTTCTTCCAACCTCCCCTCCTTGTCTACCTTGGATTCTAGCATCTGCAGCCTTTTTGGGGTTGTGGGGAAAGAGTCTTTGAGTGTATATAACGCTGAGATAGATGCCTATCAGTCAAGGAATTAAGGGTTACGCAGAAAGGGCTGTAGAATGGACATGAGGAATGTCAGATCAGCCATGATCCTACTGAATAGCGGTGAAGGCCCAAGGGTGTGAGAGGTATACTCCTGTCCATATTTCTTATTGTCTTTGGCTCATTGAGCTGAAAATGTGTTGCTGGAAAAGCGCAGGTCAGGCAGCATCCAAGGAACAGGAGAATCGACGTTTCGGGCATAATCCCTTCTTCAGGCCCACTTTCCTCATTCCTGAAGAAGGGCTTATACCCGAAACGTCGATTCTCCTGTTCCTTGGATGCTGCCTGACCTGCTGCGCTTTTCCAGCAACACATTTTCAGTTCTGATCTCCAGCATCTGCAGCCCTCACTTTAGCTCATTGAGGCTCTATTGCAATAGGTATACTATTGTAGCCTTGCATGCTATGGCATTCAAAGTGTTTATCCAAGTGAGGGTTACCGACCTGGACTATTCTCCAAGGCAGTGCATTCCAAATCCTAACAGTAAAGTCACCATAGTCACACTATCTCATTAGAAAGAGAGAGTGACTGTCAAAGTGCTTCAGGAGACAGGAGAATCATAGAGATGTACAGCATGGAAACAGACCCATTGGTCCAACCCGTCCACGCCGACCAGATATCCCAACCCAATCTAGTCCCACCTGCCAGCACCTGGCCCATATCCCTCCAAACCCTTCCTATTCATATACCCATTCAAATGCCTCTTAAATGTTGCAATTATACGAGCCTCCACCACTTCCTCTGGCAGCTCATTCCATACACATACCACCCTCTGTGTGAAAAAGTTGCCCCTTAGGTCTCTTTTATATCTTTCCCATCTCACCTTAAACCTATATCCTCTAGTTCTGGACTCCCCTACTCCAAGGAAAAGACTTTTTCTATTTATCCTATCCATGCCCTTCATAATTTTGCAAACCTCTATAAGGTCACCACTCAGCCTCCGCACTCCAGGGAAAACAGCCCCAGCCTGTTCAGCCCCAACCCTCTCCCTATAGCTCAAATCTTCCAACCCTGGCAACATCCTTATAAATCTTTTCTGAACCCTTTCAAGTTTCACAACATCTTTCTGATAGGAAAGAGACCAGAATTGCACGCAATATTCCAATAGTGGGGCTGAGAAGATGGGATATTCATGATAACCTCAGCTGGTGTGGGAATTGAATCCATGCCGTTGGTGTCATTCTGTGTCGTCCAGTCAACTGAGCTCATCCTTTGGGTGAAAAAAAATCATTCAAATTCCCTATATCCCATTTCACAGTGAAATGCAAAGTATGACTCATTATTATCAAGTCGTAGAGATGTACAGCATGGAAACAGACCGTTTGGTCCAATTAACCCATGCCGACCAGATATCCTAACCTATCCTAGTCCCATTTGCCAGCACTTCGCCCATATCCCTCTAAACCCTTCCTATTTATATACCTATTTAGATATCTTTTAAATGCTGCAAACGTACCAGCCTCCACCACTTCTTCTGGCAGCTCATTCTTTACACGCACAATCCTCTGTGTGAAAAAGTTGCCCCTTAGGTCCTTTTATATCTTTCCCCTCTCACCCTAAACCTATGCCCTCTAGTTCTGGAGTGCCCCATCTCGGATTTATCCTATCCTTGCCCGTCATGATTTTATAATCTCTATGAGGTCACCCCTCAGCTTCTAACGCTCCAGGGAAAACAGCTCCAGTCTATTCAGCCTCTTGCTAAAGCTCAAATCAGTTATGACACGAGGTAAAACCCTCTGCTAATTTAAACCAGCAACGCAGAAAAGATTCATACTGTGCTGTAATCTGTTAACATTCAAGAGGCAAAGAACTATCCAGAGGTAAATATTTAAAGTAAAAATTAGCAACTTTATTCTTCAAGTTCAACAGAGAATATTAAAATTAACAACTATTTACAACTCCTTTCTTTTAAACCTATCTTTTACCTCCCACTCGACAATACTAGTTCGATAAAACAATCCTGATTAAGATTTACAAAAATAAACATGTTTCAAAACCAGTCAGCTTTGCCGAGTTTCCACTGTAGATTTTACTTTGTAGATTCTTTCCAGGTCAGTTTCACAAACAGGTACTTCTCAGAGAGCTCTTGAGATAATAGCCTGGTCTTTTGGCAGTTCTCTCTCTACAGTTCAAAATGTCTGGTTTTATACCCCAAGACATTGGATTGTTTAATTGGTTTTAATATTATCAAAATACTAAATTCACATTTGATTGGATTTTGGTATCTTGGGGCATAATTTAAATGGATTGGCTGAACTTGAATTGTTTTTGTCTCATGGCAACTCGGTTCCACTATTTGTGTCGACCATGTGTTTCATAGTTACCTTTTCAGAGCACTTTGTGCTGTGTCAGGCAGTTTTGCTGGCTTTTCAACTTTCTTACAGGTACAGTACCTCTACACCTTCATAACACCTCCTTCCTTAAAAAAAAATGAACCACCATAATGAAAAGATAGCGTCATTTTTTTTCTGTAATCCTTAACTACAATATCATGACATACATATAACTGTAATCTAGGTTCATATTAACTTCTTCCCACATAAATATAGTATTGAATAGATATCAATCTTATCTATACTTTATCAGTTAAATCTTTAATAATGCATACGAGATTATATTCTTATGGCCAGCAACATGTATGATATGTAAATTAAAAGTCTGTAACATAAGACTCCAACAAAATAGTCGCATATTCTTGTCTTTAAAGTGTTCTCAGAATGTAAGAGTATTGTGATCTGTGTACACGACTGTCTCCAACACGTTGTTCGTGACATACATGTCAAAATTTTGTAAGGCCAGGATCAAACTCAGTAGTTCTCCTTCAATCTTGGAGTATTTCTTCAGGTGGATGTTGAGTTTCTTCGAAGAATAACCAACTGACAGTTCAATCCCATCATCATCTTTCCCTAGCAGTACAGCTCCAACTCCTATGTCAATAGCATGGGTGGCAACTTTAAAACGTTTTATAACGTTTGGTGAAGCTAAAACTGGTGTGATGGTTAACATTGCTTTCAAATGGTCGAACGCCTCTTGGCATTGTTCTGTCCACCAAAACTTTGTGTTCTTCTTCAGCAAATAAGTTAACAGTGCCACTACACTGCTGAAGTTTAGAACAAACTTCTGATAGAATCTGCTGAGTCCCAAAAATCAAAGCACCTCTTTCTTTACGCTTGGTCTTGGAAATTCCTCGATGGCCTTCGTCTTTATATCCCATGGGGTCAACCTTCCATGACCGATGTTATGTCCCAAGAACGTCACCTCTGCTTTCGCGAATTCTGTTTTATTTAGGTTTATCACCAATTTTGCTTCTCGTAGTTGTTCAAAGAGCTCTGCCAACTATACCATGTGATCTTTCCAGGACTTACTGAAGATCACTACATGGTCCAATTAGACTGCACAGTTTGTTAACCCAGCCACAACTCTGTTCATGAGTCTTTGGAATGTGGCAGCTGCGTTCTTCATTCCAAAGGGCATCACTTCAAACTGACGTAGCCCATTTGGGGTTACAAACACAGAAATATTTTTTCGCCATGTCTGATAAAGGTACTTTCTAGTAACCATGCAGTAAGTCCAACATGGTGATGTAACTGGCTTGTCCAACTTTCTCAATACAGTCCTCCAATCTAGGAATTGGATATGAGTCCAATTTTGTAATGGCATTGACCTTCCGCTAAGCCACACAGAATCATTGAGTGCTGTCTGGTTTGGGAACTAAGATGATTGGCAAACTCACTCACTCTGGTTTGGTTCGCTGATGTCCTCGTCGAGCATGGCCTCCATCTCCATCTGGACCTGTCTGGCTTTGAAAGGGTTAAGCCGATAGGGGTGCTGTTTTATCGGAGCAATATTCCCTACGTCTACTTCATGTACAATCGCATTAGTCCTCCCCATCTGATTCTTACCTATGTCCGTATACTGCAGTAACAAGCCTTTCAACTGTGTTCTATGCTCCTGAGATAGGTAGTTTACTAACCTATCCCATTCCTCAAGGACGTCATTTTTTAACACACTTTGAGGCACATCAAAATTCACACCATCTGGATTTGATTCTTCACTCTGTGAGGCAGTAACTAGCACCTGTCTCTCCAATTCTTTCTCTCTAGTATAATGTGGTTTCAACATGTTCTTCTGACTTACCCGATACCGTTTTTTCCTATCTGACATCTTTACTAGATAGTTCACCTGAGTCAACTTTTTCTCAATTTGATAGGGACCATTAAACCTGACTTTGAAGGGGTCTCCTATCATTGGTGACAGTACTAACACATCATCCTCTCGAGAAAACATCCGAGTCTCAAAGCTTTTATCTGCCACCTGCTTCGTTCTGTGCTGTGCCCTCTTTAGGTGTTGTTTAGCTAACTCAACTACTTGATTTAATCTCTTTCTCACCTCTGGTAAGTAATGTAAGTGTGAGATCTCCAACTTTTGTCTGTCAGTTTTTCTTTAATTATTTTTATGGGCCTCTCACTTCATGCCTGAATATTAACTCAAACGGAGTGAACTAAGTAGATTTGTTTGGGGCATCTTTCATGGCAAGCAATATGAGTGGGATACCTTTATCCCAATCATTTGGGTAATCCCGACAGTATGCTCTCAACATGGCCTTCAAAGCCTGATGCCACTTTTCTAAAGCTCTCTGGAATTCAGGATAATACACATTGGATTTAAAGTGCTGTATACCTAAGCCATTCATAAGCTCCTTAAACAGCTGAGCAGTAAAATTTGACTCCTGGTCTGACTGAATCTCTGGGTAGCCCATACCGTGTGAAGAAAGCTACTAACTCCTCTACCACCCTTTTTGCCTTGATACTCCACAATGGAATTGCCTCCAGAAATCTGTTGGACACATCCATTATGGTTAAAAAGTACTGGTTCCCACTTTTACTTCTCGGGAGGGGACCTACACAATCAATCATAGCCCGTGTGAAAGGTTCTTCAAACGTGGGAATTGGCATAAAAGGGTTTGGTTTTATTACCGCCTGTGGCTTACCTACCATTTAGCATGTATGACATGTTTGGCAAAAGTTAACCACATCCTCATGCATCCCAGGCCAATAAAAATGTTTTTGTACCTTAGCCTGAGTCTTTCGTACCCTTAGGTGCCCTCCTCCAGGTAGTTCATGTGCTACCTATAACATCTCCTGTCTGTATGTTACCAGCAACAGCCATTTCTCCTCTGCACTAACCTGCCATTGTCTCCATTTCCATCTTAGGATTCTATCTTTTAGATAATAACCCTTTGGAATATTCTCTGCCTCCTTTTCGGAATACACATCCACATATATATCTTTTGTCATCTTGTCTTTCTGTTGCAAGTCCCTTAGCCTTTCAGGACCAAACACTTCTGTCTGACCCTACTCCTGTTCAGGTTTTTCCTGTACCATTACGTCAAACAGGGTATCCGTTAACTGAACCTCAACTCCTTCATCTTTCTCTTTAGTTTTTGCTTTGTGCTGTGACTTTTGATACTGGGATCTGGGTTACTACACAATTTGGGAGAATACCAGGATATTTCTGTTTTGATTCCTCAGTTTCTTAGTCTTCCTTGGGTTTCTGGACAACAAGGGATGTCACTCCCACCTTGGTCCTGCTAAATCATTCCCAAGAACAAATTGGATTCCTGGTACTGGCACTCTGTCAATCACTCCCACTGTTACTTCTTAGTCTTGAGTTGGCACTCCAACCTGATCTTACATAGGGAACGCTAAAGTTCTGTCCATCTATCCCACAAATACCATACTCTCAGGTAACAGATCAGAAAAAGTTGCTCATCTCTTACTATCAGTGACTGGTTAGATCCTGTATCTCTCAAAATTATAACTTCTTGCCCTTCTCCCCCTGTTCTTCCTGAGTAAACTTTACCCACAGATGTGAATTATTTACAGAGGTAAGGTACTAACTCCATACCTAGCCCCTGCCCAGGCTGTGCACTCTCCTGCAGCTCCTTGGCTGTTCTTGGGGTTCCCTTTGCTACTTTCAGGAATGCCACTGGCTTAATTTTTTTTAATCACATCTTTTCCCACAGTGCTTTTCTTTAATGATCAGCATTGTGGCTTTGTGTGTCCCACTTTACCACAGTGGAAATATCTGAGGCCATTCATCTCCTTTCCACTCTCTTGGGCTTCTTTTTTAACCTGTGGTAAACTCTTAGCAGAATTGTCTACTTTTTTGTTTCGAAGTGTAGGATGTCCCCTTCTCCCAACTTTTATCCCTCACTGGACAAATTTCTGGCTTGAAGCTTGTCTTATGCACCAACATGTTTTCATCTGCTAATTCTGCTGCCCTTCTCACTTCTTGAACTTTATGTTCCTCTACATGAATTCTTACCATCTCTGGAAGTGAGTTTTTAAACTCTTCCAGAAGCATAATCTCTTTTTGAACCTCATAGGTCCTATCTATTTTTAAGGCCTGTACCCATCGATCAAAATGACTCTGTAATTCTTTCAAACTGAATATAAGTCTGATCTGGTTCCTCCTTTATGTTTCTAAACTGCTGTCTATTTGCTTCTGGTACCAATTCATAAGCATTTAAATTAGCCTGTTTGACCTCTCCATAATCTCTTAACCCCTCATCTGACAGTCCGACAAATACCGCACTAGCTCTGCCTACTAGTTTAACCTAAACTAGCGTTACCCATAAATCCTTGGACCACTCCATCTGCCTAGCCAATTTTTCAAATGAAATAAAGAAGGCTTCAAAATGTGGCGGAGTTTTGGCATATTCGTATATATCACGACCTTCTCTTTTAATCTCCATCCTGTTAACTTGACTTTATGACTAAGTCGCAACTTCTCAAATTCAAATTCTCTCTTTTTGTCTCTCCCTTTCTTCTCTCTGTCTTTGCTCAGCTAAGAACCTTCTCTCTTTTTCCTCTCACTCTTCGTTCTCTCTTTCTCTCTCCCTCTCTCTTTCTTCTGTCTCCCTTTGTTTATCTTCTAACTTCATTTTCCTCAGTTGTAATTTAAGTTTTTCTACCTTGACTACACTCGTCTGTTTTTCTGACACACTGAAGTGTTTGAGTAATTCCCTTACAACATCAGCTTTCCTCTTGTCCTTGGTTAAACCTAAATCTTACTTCTTTGCTAATTCTCAAATTATGGCCTTTTTCTTTCCTTTTAAACTTTCTTGGCAAATTTGAGAATCATCTTCAAATTCCAGAACAACTTTAGCAATTTTAAGAGCCATTTCTTTCACTTTGAATTTAACCAACCAAAACACTGAAATTAAACAAATTGTCCACCTCCATTTTACTGAAAGATCTAGGACACTAACCTGCAAGTGTTTAAATCTACTGGGATTTTTTGTACCCCAAATCTATTCAAATCTGCCTAAACCTGTTCAAATCCCGGATGAGCCCCCAATCTGTTATAACACAAAGGAAACCCTTCTGCTAATTTAAACCAGCAACACAGAAAAGATTCACCCCGTGCTCTAATCTGTTAAAATCCCAGAGGCAAAGAGCTATCCCAGAGGTAAATATTTAAAGTAAAAATTAGCAACTTTATTCTTCAGGTCGAGCAGAGAATATTAAAAATAGCAACAATTTACAACTTCTTTCTCTTAAACCTATCTTTTACCTCCCACTCTACAATACTAGTCCCATTAAAAAAATTCCGATTAAAATTTACAAAAAAAATAACTTTTCAAAACCAGTCAGCTTTGCTGTAGATTTGCCGTACAGTTTCTTCTGTAGATTTTCCTCTGTAGATTCTCTCCAGGTCAGTTTCAGTGTTCTGTGGTGCAGACACCTCATAGACAGGTACCTCTCAGAGAGCTCTTGAGCTACCAACCTACATGTGTTGATTGTTTGGCAGTTCTCTCTCAACTGTACAAAATGTCTGGTTTTATGCCCCGAGACATTGGATCATTTCGTTGGTTTTAATATTATCAAAATATTAAATTCACATTTGATTGGATTTTGGTATCTTGGGCATAACTTAAATTGATTGGTTGAATTTGAATTTGTTTCTGTCTCATGGCAACCCAGCTCCTCTATTTGTGTTGAACATGTGTTTCAGAGTTACCTTGCTCAGATCAATTTGTGCTGTGTCAGGCAGTTTTGCTAGCTTTTCAACTCTCTTAAAGGTACAGGACCTCTACACCTTCATAACACTGGCAACATCCTTGTAAATCTTTACTGAACTCTTTCAAGTTTCACAACATCTTTCTGATAGGAAGCAGACCAGAATTGCATGCAATATTCTAAACATGACCTAACCGATGTCCTGTACAGCTCCTATACTCAATGCTCTGACCAGTAAAGGAAAGCATACCAAATGCCTTCTTCACTATCCTATCTACCTGCGACTCTACTTTCAAAGAATTATAAACCTGCACTCCAAGGTCTCTTTGTTCAGCAACACTCCCTAGGATCTTATCATTAGGTGTATAAGTCCTGCTAAGACTTGCTTTTCCAAACTGCAGCACCTTGCATTTATACAAATTAAACTCCTCTGCCACTCCTCAGCCCATTTGCCCAACTGAGCAAGATCCCGTTGTACTCTGAGGTAACCTTCTTTGCTGTCAACAACACCTCCAATTTTGGTGTCATCTGCAAACATACTAACTATATCTCCTATGTTCACATCCAAATCATGTATATAAATGACGAAAAGTAGTGGACCCAGCACCGATCCTTGTGGCACTCCACTGGTCACAGGCCTCCAGTCTGAAAAGCAACCCTCCACCATCACCCACTGTCTTCTATCTAGTTATTGATTATTCAACAAAGAGTAACAGATGCCTGTTCTGCTTATCACTTTGTGGAACATGGTATGCAGAACGTTTTTTGTTCCAATCTTACTTGTGTCGTACCCCACAACTCTTTCTTCATACCTCAACAGCAACATAGATGCTACTTCCTTCTCTTCAATATGTGCCCCATTCTTACCATCCCTTTCCATTCACAACATCTGTTTCCATTTCTAGGGATAGACTGACCACTAATATCTACCACGATCCCAATGACTACTCAAGTTACCTTGACTATACGTCCTCACATCCTGCTTCCCATAAGCACTCCATTTTATTCACCCAGTTTCCATCACATCCGTTCTGATGATGCCATCTTCTCACTACCCAAGGCCGCAGACGTACCTTCAAGATGAAGCAGTGATCTACCTGAATTTCTCTCAATCTAGTCTGCTGTGTTCACTGTGTACATCGGGGAGACAAAGTACAGACTGGGTGACTGCTTTGCCGAATACTTCCTCTCTGTCCATAAAATGATTCTGAGCTTCCTGTTGCCTGCCACATCAACCCCACTGTGTTCCCTGGCCAGCCTGCCTGTTTCAAACCTGCTGCAGTGCCCCAGTGAAGCTCATCACAGTCTGGAGGAACAACATCTCATCTTTGGTTAGCGACCTTGCACCTTACATCAGAACTGAGACGAGTGACTAGACCTGAAATGTAAACTTTGTTTTTTTCCTCTCAAATGCTGCTCGACCCAAATATCTTCAACAATATCTGACTTTGTTTCAGATCTCTTTGTTTTATTCCACTAGTTCCAAGCTGTTTTCAGTTCTGTTAAAGGGTCACAGGACTCGACTTGAGTTAACTCTGTTTTTCTCAGCACAAATGCTGCAAGATCTGCTGACTTACTCAGCAATTCCTGTTTTTGATTAAAAATATATCTACCTTTGAATTTAAATTATTTAATAACTTTGCATCCATACCTCTTACGAGGGAATTCTAAAGAATCACCACCTTCTGAGGCAAAAATATCAATTTCTCATCTCTTAAGTGGGCAGCCTCTTATTTTTAAATGATGCACCTTAGTTCTACAAGTCCTGATTTACTGTAAGGGAAAAAGAGTGGCTTTATTTTCCATTCGAGTAATGGGAAGGTGGTAGCATAGTGGAAATGTCATTAAGACAGCAATCCAGAGCCTCAGGCCAAGGTTCTGCTGATCTGGTTTTGAATTTCACCACAGAAGATGGTGAAAATGGAATTCAGTAAATATCTGAAATAAAGAGAGCCGGTCTAATGGCAACCATTGTTGGATTCTCAGAAAAACCCATTTGGTTCAGTCATGTCCTGAAAGAAAGAAATCTGCCCTCTTTCTCCAGTCTGTAGACTGTAGACTCACTGCAATGTGATTTACTTTTAACTGCCTTCTGGCCAGTCAGTGCTAGCCTAGCTAGCGACATCCACAAAACATGAAAAAAAGTTTCAAAAAAGAGAAGGCTGAGGGTGGAATCTGATTCATGTGTACAAAGTTCTCAGTGGTAGATAGGGAAAATGTTTCCTCTTGAGTAGAGGGGTCAATAACAAGGGACAGAGTTTTTAAGTCAAGGAACAGAAAGTAAGGAGAGGATTTGAGGAAAGATTATTTTCGTCTAGAGGATGGTCAGTATCTGGGACTCACTGCCTGAAAGATGGTAGAGACTGCGACCTACAACATTTTAAGTGTACAATTGAAACACTGACATGTAAGACTCTGGGTCAAGTGCTAGAGTAAATTGATGATTGACATGAGTATGATGGGATGAAGGGCCTCTTTCAGGGCTGTAAAACATGTATGACTCAATAACACTAAAAACTAATACTTGCAAAACTTATTCTTTCATTGAGTGGTTCGGGCATAAAATACACAGCCTGGAAGTGTGGTGGAGACAGTTTCAATTGAGACACTAAAAAGGGCATTGGATCTTTATTTAAATGGAAATAAAGTGCAAGGGTATGCTGAAAAAACAGCAGATTAGCAGTCGGTAATGATGCTCATTTGAAGAGCTAGTGGACTATTGTAGCTGGGTGGAAGTGGGTACTGCAGATGTTTGAGATTAGAGTCGAAATTAGAGTGGTGCTGGAAAAGCACAGCAGGTCAGGCAGCATCCGAGGAGCAGGAGCATCGACGTTTCGGGCAAAAGCCCTTCGTCAGCCCCGATGAAGGGCTTTTTGGCTGAAACATCGATTTTCCTGCTCCTCGGATACTGCCTGACCTGCTGTGCTTTTCCAGCACCACTCTCATCTTGACTATTGTTGGTGTCCCTACACTGCATGAACTACAATAGTTCAAGACTGCACCACCACCTTCTTAAGAGCAATTAAGGATGGATAATAAATGTTAGGCACAGCCAGCAATGCCCACATCCATCATGAATAAAAAGTTAGCATCAGTAAACTACCAGAGTCCTGCAACATATTTGTTTCACTAATGCCATTTAGGGACGGAGATCTGCCATTCTAACCTCATTTGTCTGACATGGGATCGTGGAAGCAGGGCAATGTGATTGATTCTTGATTGCCTTCTGAAATAGATTAGAGCGGTGCTGGAAAAGCACAGCAGGTCAGGCAGCATCCGAGGAGCAGGAAAATCGACGTTTCGGGCAAAAGCCCTTCATCAGGAATAGAGCTAAAGCCTGGCAAACAATTCAAACCAAATTCCTGTGGATGCTAGAAATCTGAAATAAACATGAAATGCTGGAGAAACTCAGCAGGTTTGGCAGCATTGTGGAAAGAGAAACAAAGTTAACATTTTGGGTTCAGTATGACTCTTCTTCAGAATTGAAACAAATCAGTTGTATTGACGATGAGAGCTGACCATCACTTCTCAAGGACAGTTGGGGATGCTCAGTTAATGTTTGCTGGTGATGGCCCTGTCTTGTGACCAAATGACAAAAGCAATTATCTGGGGATTCAAATATTAAGATGCGCTGAACAATTTTCGCCCCTGCAGCCTCTGAATCAAACAGACCCCGAACATGCGTGATGGTGTCTACTGCCTTCAGCTTCTTTGGCAGAGCTTTCCATTCTTGAAACAGAAAAAAATAGGAATAGGATTAGGCCATTTGGCCCTTCAAACTACTCCTCCATTCAATATATTCATGGCTGATCATCCAACTCTTGTTTCTCCTCATGACCTTCAATCCCTTTAGCCCCTCATGGGGCGACACAGTGGCTCAGTGATTAGGTACTGCTGCCTCACAGCACCAGGAACCCGGGTTCGATTCCACCCTCTGACGACTGTGTGGAGTTTGCATATTCTCCCCATGTCTGCGTGGGTGTCCTCCACGTGCTCCAGTTTCCTCCCACAATCCAAAGCTGTGCAGGGTAGGAGGATTGACCATGCTCAATTGCCTGTAATGTCCAGGGATGTGTAAGTTTGGTAGATTAGCCATGGGACATGCTGCTTTACAGGGATAGGGTACGGGATGGGTCTGGGTGGGTATCTATTCAGAGCATTGGTGTGGAGTCAATGGGCCAAATGGCCTACTTCGATATGCTAGAGATTCTAAGAGCTATATCTACCTGCTTCTTGAAAACATTCAATGGCTTGGCCTCAACTGTTTTCTGTGGCAGAGGATACCACAGGATCAACACTGTCTGGGTGAAGAAATTTCTCCTCATCTCAGTCCAAAATGACCTACCCCATTTCCTGGTTCTGGAACAACCCAGCATTCTCGTATTCAGGGAACCTCTTAACCTCTCTTGGCTTTCAGTGAGGATTTAATTTGATATAACTTGTCATTGACTGCCCAAGTCGAAAACATTGTCTACTAAAAACTTTGCATAATTACAAAAAGAAATCGCAGTTAAATTTCTTCCTTCTCTGCTCCAGTGAAGAGTGTTTTTTTCTGGTATCAATAGTAGCTCCCTCCCAACTTAATTTTTCTCAAGCCAGTAACTTTGCTGCTACATCATTTGTTGCCTAATGTTTTAAAGTCCACAAGTTTTGAGTGTCAGCATCTGAATGACGAGGCATAGAATGAAAGAAGAGGAACTAAGTGCTGAATACCGGATGCAACTGTCTCGTGGGATGTCTTGCCCCATGTGCCTCCAGATACGTGGTTAAAGAATTGGTCCATCCAGTCACATGGCAGAGAGAACATCATCTTGAAAATGAGGGAGAGCCAATGGTGAATGGCCCCGAGCCTGTTCCTATGCTGTGTATTGTTCTTTGTTCTTTGTTCCAAGTACTTTATAAGAATGTTTCTTGGTCTATAACAATACATAATAAGACACATGATGCATCAATTAACCTCATGCTAAAATTAAATCTTTTTCACTTTTCAGACATCAATTAGAAACAATTCCATAGCAATTTATATTAATTGGCTCAAAGTTTTGCACAATAAGCAAGTACTTGTTTCTCAGAAACGAAAGCAGAATTCATTGATGTCTCTGTCTTCCACAAATTTACAGTGAATTCTGCTAGTCACAACAAGACGTGAGCATACATAATTCATGGAGTCCGAGAATGATCACAGCACAGTTAGAGGCTGTGCAGAGGAGAAAGTGCTAATGGACTGGTAATCCAGAGCCACAGGTGTTTTTTTGGGAGCATAGTTTCAAACCCAAGGCAGATGGTTAAAAAAATCAGGAATAATTCTGGAGTTCAGAGGTTGGCTTTAGCGGAGAGATTGATTAGATTAGATTCCCTAAGGTGTGGAAACAGGCCCTTTGGCCCAACCAGTCCACACCAACTCTTCGATGAGTAACCCACCCAGTTCTTTTTACCTCTGAAAAATGCACCTAACACTATGGGCAATTTAGCATGGCCAATTCACCTGCCCTGCATATCTTGAGAGGAAACCAGAGCACCCATAGGAAATCCACACAGACACAGGGAGAATGTGCAAGCTCCACACAGACTGTCACTCGAAGCTGGAATCAAACCTGGGACCCTGGTGCTGTGAGGCAGCAGTACTAACCACTGAGCCACCATGCCACCATAACTTGTATAGATTGGAACTATACACATTGGAACTTAGAAGAATGAGAGGGGAAATCTTATGGAAACATATCCAATTATGAAAGAAATAGTTATGTTAGAAGCTGGGAGGTTCTTTCCATTGGCGTTTGAAACTAGAATGAAGGGGCACAGCCCCAAAATAATAGGGAGCTGATTTAGGATTGAGTTGAGTAGGAACTTCTTCAACCAAAGGGTGGTGAATCTGTGGAATTCCCTGCCCAGTGAAGCAGTTGAGGCTATCTCGCTAAATGTTTTTAACATAGATTTTTGAACAGTCAAGGAATGAAGGGTTATGGTGAGCAGAAGTGTAAGTGGAGCTGAGTCTATGAAAAGATCAGCCATGATCTTATTAAATGGCGGAGCAGGCTCGAAGGGCTAGTTGGCCTACTCCTGCTCCTAGTTTTTATGTTCTCTTATGTTCAAAGGCGTTCATCTAATGGTCAGCATTGTTGTAAACACCCATACGGTTTGGAAATCTGCCATTCTTACCTGATCTGGCCTACTTGTGACTCCAGACCTGCAGACTCTTAACTGCCCTCTGGGTAATTAATACTGGCCTAGCCTTTGTAACTCTGCTGGCTCTGTAATTGAGCTATTCACCCAATTCCACTAAAACCGCACTACTCCCCAATCCTACACAAGCAATACTTTTATTTCATTTCCAAGCATTTAACTCATTTTCTTTGAATGATTACGATTACAGTGAACCTTCTTCCACCACCCTTTCAGGCAGTGAGTTCCAGATCACAGGTGTATGAAAAACATGCTTCCTCATTTCACCTCCTCTTTTGCATCCATCACTTTAAGTCTGTGTACTTGGTTACTGTCTCAACTGTCAACTGAAGTGCTATTGACAGTTTCAAAAACATTCCTTGGTTTGGACAGCTCATCATAACCTACTCCTAACATTCTCTGTGTTAAGGAGACCACATAGTTTGAGTATGAACTCATGTGACTGAAGATGATCGTGGTTTAGTTGGTGGGATCTTGTCAATACAATTTTGCTGTGCAGTATCAGCGGTAATAGTTACTCATGTCTCTGAGTCAGAAGTTGATAGTTCTCCTTCTAAGATTTGAGTCTATGTTGACTTCCCGGTGTCATACTGAGCAAACATTGCATTGTTAGAGGTACTGTTTCCTTAAATAAGGGGACCAAGCTGCTCCCTATATTCTAGGTGTGGCCTAGCTCGGGTCCTGGATGTTGTTTGAGCAAAACTTCCCTCTTTTTATACTCCATTCCCTTCAAAACAAAGACCAGCATTCTGTTTTCATTCTCCATTAGCTCCTGAAACTGGATGCTAGCTTTTTTGCACTAAGACTCCTAAATACTCCTTTCTTGCAACTTGTGGTGCTGTGGTTCTCCATTTCAACACAATAATCAATTTCTCTGCTCTTCCTGCCAAAGTGTATAACTTCATATTTTCCCAAATTATGGTCCATCTGCTATGTTATTTCCCACTTACTGAACCTGTTGATATCCCTTTGGAGACACTTTGTATCATCCTTGCCACTTGCCTTCCCACTTACTCTTTCGGTCATTTGCAAACTTAGCAATTAATTGACTTCCCTCATTCAAGTCATTAACGTATGTTATAAATAATTGTGGCCCCAGCACCAATTCCTGTGGCATTGCACTAGTTACAGGCATCTTGGAAAGGCACCACTTCTCCCAATTTAGATTTAGATTAGATTACAGTGTGGAAACAGGCCCTTCGGCCCAACAAGTCCACACCGACCCGCCGAAGCGAAACCCACCCCTACCCCTACATTTACCCCTTACCTAACACTACAGGCAATTTAGTATGGCCAATTCACCTGACGCTGCACACCTTTGGATGGTGGGAGGAAACCGGAGCACCCGGAGGAAACCCACGCAGACACGGGGAGAATGTGCAAACTCCACACAGTCAGTCGCCTGAGGCGGGAATTGAACCCGGGTCTCTGGCGCTGTGAGGCAGCAGTGCTAACCACTGTGCCACCGTGCTGCCCACTAATTGTCTGTGGCTATTAGTTAGCCAACCCCCTAACTATGCTAACGCACTACTCCAACATCATGGACACTTATTTTATCAAGTAATTTTACATGTGATGCCTTATCAATGCCTTTTAGAAATCTGAATATATTACACTTACTAGTTCCCCTTTATCCTGTTGGACTATAACCTGGTGTTGTGTGATTTTTAACTTTATCCATCCTACATATTATCTCCTCAATAAATTCTATTACAAGGTTTGTGAAGGTTTGTAGCTCAGGTTGAGGTTTAGGGTGTAGGTTTGCTCGCTGAGCTGTAGTTTGATATCCAGACATTTCATTACCTGGCTCGGTAACATCATCAGTGGCGACCTCCAAGTGAAGCGAAGCTATTGTCTCCTGCTTTTTATTTATATGTTAGTCCTGGATGGGGTTCCTGGGTTTTGTGGTGATGTCATTCCCTGTTCGTTTTCTGAGGGGTTGATAGATGGTATCTATCAAAAGACCCAGTACAACCCATGGACAAAACCAATGTCATCTACAAAATTCCATGCAAGGACTGCCACAAACACTTTGTAGGACAAACAAGAAGAAAGTTAGCCACCAGGATACATGAACACGACCCTCTCTCCCTCGTAGCCCTACACACAGATGAAAAAAAACCAATTCGACTGGGACAACACATCTATCCTGGGACAGGCTAAGCAAAGACATGCCAGAGAATTCCTAGAGGCCTGGCACTCCAACCACAATGCCATAAACAAACACATAGATCTAGATACCATCTATCAACCCCTCAGAAAATGAACAGGAAATGACATCACCACAAACCCCAAGAACCTCATCAAGGACAAACATATAAATAGAAAGCAAGAGGCAACAGCTTCGCTTCACTTGGAGGTCGCCACTGATGATGTCACCTAGCCAGGTAATGAAAAGTCTGGATATCAAACCTACAGCTCAGCGAGCAAACCTACACCCTGAATTCTATTACATTTGTCAGGAATGATTTCCCCTTTGTGAAACCATGCTGGCTCTGGTTAGGTGTATTATATATGCTCTGTAATCACACCCTTTTTGTTAGACTCTTAACATTTTCCCAATGACAGATGTCTTGGTCACGACTATCATTATCTGTTTTGAAGTTCCAAAAGACCATAAGATGAAATTAGCTTATTCAGCCCATCCACTCTGCTCCACCATTCAATCATGGTTAGGGACAAAAAAAAAACTGCAGGTGCTGGAATCCAAGGTGGGCAAGCACGAGGCTGGAAGAACACAGCAAGTCAGGCAGCATCAGGAGATGGAGAAGTAAAATTTTCTGGTGCAATCCTTCTTCAGGACTCAATTCTTCATGAAGTGTAACTGCTCATAAAGCTTTAAGATTATTTTTTGCATGACACAAAAAACGTCGCAGAACAAAGAAATGCAAACTAAAAGAACGAAAGTAACTTCATGAAGTCATTTGGCAAACTGCATAAAACCTATTCCCTTATTCACTGAGATGAGGAGAATTCTTTTACTCACAAAGGGTTATCGATGATTGAATCTCTTTTCCTCAAAGTAGAAGTCAGGTTCTTAAATATTTTTAAAGGAGAGCTGCATAGATTCTCCACGAGCAAAGGGGTGAGGTGAAAGGTTGTCAGGGAGGGGGCAGATAGGAATGTTGGTTAACCAGATCAGCTATGACCCTATTGAGTGACAGACAAGGCTCGAGGGGCTGAGTAGCCTCCTCCTACTTCTACTGTTTGTCCATAACCTCAAAAATATGATGAGAATGAGTTGATCATCAATGCTTGAAGGTGACAATCAAACTGAAAAGTGACATTCACAGCAGGGCAAGGATGTAAGTTTTAACATTGATAGGACAGGAGGAGACAGAGAAACATAGAAGACAGGAGGAAGAATAGGCCATCCGGCCCCTCGAGTCTGCTCCGCCATTCAATGTATTCATGGCTGATCATCGAGCTCAATACCCTCACCAGCCCCCTCCACCCTACCATCATCCCTTGATCCCTTTAGCTACAAGAGCTATATCTACCTCCTTCTTGAAAACAGTGTGTTTATATCTCACATGGTAGTGAATTCCACAGGTTCATCCCTCTCTGGATGAAGAAATTTATTCTCATGTCTGTCCTAATAGGTTAGCCACTTATCCTTAAATTATGACCCCTGGTTGTGGATCCCAACCATTGGGAACATCCTTCCTGCATCTACCCAGTCTCATCCTGTTAGAATTTTATAGGTTTGTATGAGATTCCACACACCGCACCCACCCACCCTCACCCCGGCCAACTCATTATTTTAATTTCCAGTGAATACAATCCTCACCAACTCAATCTCTCATCAAACGCCAGTCCTGCCAGCCCAAGAGTCAACTTGGTAAACCTTAACTGCACTCTCTATAGAAAGACTATCCCTCCTCAGATAAGGAGACCAAAGGACACAAGAATCCAGATGTGGTCTCACCAATGCCCTATATAATTGCAGCAAGACATTCTTGTTCCTCTAGTCAAATGCTCTTGCTATGAACGCCAACACACAGTTTGTCTTCTTTACTTCCTGCTGCACTTGAGCACTTACTTTCAGCAACAAGGACACCCAGGTCTTGTTAAATATTCCCCTCTCTCAATTTATAGCCATTCAAATAATAATCTGCCTTCCTCTTGTTGAGTGGACATCTATACATTTATTACATTATACTGCATCTACAGCGAATTTACCCAGTCACTCTAAATGACACTGCAACATCGCTGCATCCTTCTCACAGCTCACGCTTTCACTTCAGCTTTGTGCGTCTGTGATGGTGTCATGGATTAGTCATGAGACTAGCTAATTCACTAACCCCTAAAATGTTCTGAAGAATGTGGGTTCAAATCCCACCATAGTCAGTGGTGATATATCAATCCAGTAAATATCTAGCCTGAATGCAAACATCAGTGATTGTTGTAAATGCTCATCACTGATACCAGTGTTAATTGTCCAGGTGATAGTTAAAAGTCTATTGTATTGTTTTGGGTCTGGAGTCACATATAGGCAGATTACAGATTTCTTTCCCTAAATATTGATCCAGATGGGTTTTTAGCAACAGTTACGTTGTTAGGTTAGTTATTATTATTAAATTCAAATCTTACCATTTGCCATGATGGCATTAAAACCCACATCCCCAAGACATTAATCTGCATTATTAGTCCAGGAACATTATCACTACATTACCATCTGCCCTTAAATGACTATTGTTGCCTCTAAGAAACCCCAACATGGAAATTCTACATTTATGTTTTCTAAATAATTTTCTCATCATCTTTGCTTTGATGACTTCTGAGTGTCCCTTTTATTTTCGTGGGACTATAGTCCTTTTAGTGTGAATTAAAACTCTGAATTTTGAATTTCACTTTCCCACTTGAGTTGCATTTCAAAAGCTGCCTGCACTGGCTAATGTGAGTAAAATCATTTTACCCATGGGAAAAGTCACCCAAATATGACTAATGCATGAAATTAAAAATAGTGCAAGATTAACAGGTGACATTTATAAAGAGTCACACTGGGAATGAGAGGTTCTCAGAATTCAACAAAAAGACTATCATGAACTTCATTAAGGAAGAAACTGGAGAGTAAGAGAGTAAACTGGCAACAAACTTAAAAAAAAATGAAGGAAAAGATTAGCAAACGCACATCATTTACAGACAGAGACAAGAGAATTATAATTGGCAATTATAAGGAAACAGCGAAGATATTAAGCAAATATTTTGTACCTAACTTCATGGTTGAAAACTCAAAGGAAACATCCAGAAACAATGATAAGCCAATGGGATAGTAGAAATGGAGCACTTGGCAGTAACAACTGGAAAAATGTGACTTGTAGTTAATAAATCCATGGGCTTGTATCTTTAGGGTTTAAATGAAAGAGCTGCAGAGAAAGTCAATGCCTAAGTCAAAGTCAGTGTCTAAGGATTGAAAAATAGCAAACACAATGTTACTAGTCATGAAAGAAGGGAGAGAGGAAGGAAGTTAAAGGAGAGATAGCCCGACGTCAGTGCAATATTAAAACCTGATATGGGATAAGCAGATACTTGGAAAACTATAACATAATTAGGCAGAATTGACATGCGTTCATGGGTGGGAATGGATGTTTGAAAAACATGTTCAGAGCTTTTTAAGGCTATAACTATGACATGGAACCCAACGAATGAACTGTAATATTCTCTCAAAAGAGATTCAATTAAGTGTCACATAAGAGGTTAGTTCTGAAGGTCAGAGTTCTTGGCTTTGGGTGTAAAATATTGCCATGAATTGAGGAGCTAGTAACTCCCTGTAATTCCCTGAACAAGATCTCAAAGGAGTGAGACTTAATATACAGGTCCTCATCAAAATCTGTCATATCAATGTTAACTGCAAGTCAGAGTGTACAGAAACAGACCCTTCGGTCCAATTCGTCCATACTGACCTGGTTTCCCAAACTAAACTAAATTAGTCCCATTTGCCTGCATTTGGCCTGTATCCCTCTAAACCTTTCCTATTCATGTACCTGTCCAAATGTATTTTAAATGTTGTAACTGTACCTGCATCTACCACTTCCTCTACCACTTGTCGGTTCAATCCATATATGCATCACCCTCTGTGTGAAACAATTGCCCCTGAGGTCCCTTTTAAATCTTTCCTCTCTCGCCTTAAAGCTAACAAACAGGAAGTGGGAATAAATGATTTGTTTTCAGATTGAGAGGCGATATCTAATGGAGTACTGCAAACATCAGGGCTTGTGCCTCTGTTTTTTTTGTTGGACCTTTGAAATGAAGATTGCTACATGCACCATCTGAAGTGTATGGGGATAGTCGGGCAAATATATATGTGATTGCTAAGGTTGATTTATATCTGCAAGTTTTTGCTGCTAATTCCGTGAATAGCTATATCAAATTCGTGCTGCTAATGGCCATTGTGTAATTACAGTATGCTATAATAGCTCCTGCTCATAATGAAGGTTTCTGTGACTACTGCGGACAAGGACTAACTCACCAATCTGGAAGAGTCTCCTGTAATTATCAGGATTCAGTTTACTGCATGTTTGCAATTACTTCCCTAGTGTAGGGGAATTCAAAACTTGAGGGCATAGTTTTAAGGTGAGACAGGAAAGATTTAAAAGTGACCTGAGAGGCAACCTTTTTCACACACAGGGTGATGCGAAGTGGAGATGCAGGTGGTCGAATCATAGAGGTGTACAGCCGTCCACGCCGACCAAATATCCCAACCCAATCTAGTCCCACCTGCCAGCACCCGGCCCATATCCCTCCAAACTCTTCCTATTCAAATACCCATCCAGATGTCTTTTAAATGTTGCAATTGTACCAAACTCCACCACTTCCTCTGGCAGCACATTCCATACACGTACCACCCTCTGTGTGAAAAAGTTACCCCATAGGTCTCTTTTATATCTTTCCCCTCTCACCCTAAAACTGTGCCCTTTAGTTCTGGACTCCCCCACCCAAGGAAAAAGACTTTGTCTATTTATCCTATTCAGTACAGTTACAACATTTAAAATACCTTTGGTCAGGCACATAAACCGGAAATGTTTAGAGGGATATGCAAGCAAATGGAACTAGTTTAGTTTGGGAAACCTGGTCAGTATGCACAACCTGGACCAAATAGTCTGTTTCTGTACTCTATGATTCTATGACTTGCAGATAACATTGATATGATAGATTTTGAGGATGACCTGGATATTAAGTCTCACTCCTTTGATATCCTATTCAGAATCCAAGTCCACATGACAATAGACAATAGACAATAGGTGCAGGAGTAGGCCATTCTGCCCTTCGAGCCTGCACCACCATTCAATATGATCATGGCTGATCATCCTTAATCAGTATCCTGTTCCTGCCTTAGCTCCATAACCCTGGATTCCACTATCCTTGAGAGCTCTATCCAACTCTTTCTTAAATTATTCCAGAGACTGGGCCTCCACTGCCCTCTGGGGCAGAGCATTCCACACAGCCACCACTCTCTGGGTGAGAAAGTTTCTCCTCATCTCTGTCCTAAATGGTCTACCCAGTATTTTTAAGCTGTGTCCTCTGGTTCGGCACTCACCCATCAGCAGAAACCTGTTTCCTGCCTCCGAGTGTCCAATCCTTTAATAATCTTATATGTCTCAATTAGATCCCCTCTCAGACTTCTAAACTCAAGGGTATACAAGCCCTGTCGCTCCAGTCTTTCAGCGTAAGGTAGTCCTGCTATTCCAGGAATTGACCTCGTGAACCTACGCTGCACTCCCTCAATAGCCAGAATGTCTTTCCTCAAATTTGGAGACCAGAACTGCACACAATACTCCAGGTGTGGTCTCACCAGGGCCCTGTACAGCTGCAGAAGAACCTCTTTGCTTCGATACTCAATCCCTCTTATTATGAAGGCCAGCATGCTATCAGCCTTCTTCACTACCTGCTGTACCTGCATGACATCTATATACTACCCTCCAACGGGGAGGGCACTGAGCAGGGGAAAGTGAGCAGTTGGGACAGGACCCTCAACAGCAGCTAGTGACAGTGCAGGATGGCAGCTGGAGCAGTTAAACCATCCCTTAGGAAAAAGAGCATCTTCGGAGGAGGGTCACCTCATGGACCAGGAAATAGACAGACAAAGGATTCCTCAACTTGGAGGCTAGTGTTTTGTGATTTATACATGAGGACTCCCAAATCTTTCTTTGCTGCTGGTTTCTATAAGCAGATGTTCCTTGTGTGGAGTGGACATGTTGCTACTCTGTAGACTTTCACGTTGGTGGGCAGACTTACTTCTCTTCATTCTCACATGGATGTTTGAAACCTGCTGGAAGTTACATTTGCTTTGGGAATTTGTTCACTTTTTTTCCATCAGAACCATTGGAGAGAGTTTACACTTGAGATAAATGAAGATATCCATTGCTGAAGGCATTCATGGACTGTATCTTTGACCTTGATGCTTACAATCTATATCAATGGCTCAGGTGAGGAGACTAAATATATTGGACCCAATTTGCAAATGATACAAAGTTAGGTGTGAAAGTAAGCTGTGAGATGGACACACAGAGGCTATGAAGAGTATCGAGAGCTTGGGTGAGAAGGTGGAATGTAATGTGGGAGGTGTCAAGTTATCCACGTTGAAAGGAAGAATAGAAACACAGGATATTTCTTCAATGCTGAGAGACTGGGAACACCAGCATTCAGAGAAACCTCAGTGTTCTTGAGTACAAATGAAGGAATGCCAGCATGCAGAAAACGATTACAAAGCAAAGTATGATATGTTAAACATACCTACACCCATGTTGAATTAAGCAGCAAACAACTTCCAGAGATTATCAAGAGTTTTACACTGCAACCTCGATTATCCGAACATCAATTATCCGAATTTCGAACAAGATCTCAAGGTCCCAAAAAAACGGCATTAGGCAACTCAGCATTCATTTATCAGTTAAACTGCATTATGGTTTGCATTGCCAGATAACCTAGAAATGATTGATAATCAGTACTCAAATTACTGTTTTACTTGTTTACGAGAGATGAGTTATCGGTTAAATGGCATTATGGTTGCATTGCCAGATAACCAAGAAATGTTCAGATAACCGGCACTCAAAAATTACTGCTTGTTTATGATCCCTGACTAATGCACCTGACACAATGGGCAATTTAAAATGGCAAATTCACCTCACCCGCAAATCTTCTGGATTGTGGGAGGAAACCAGACCACCCAGAGGAAACCCATGCAGATACAGGGAGAACGTGCAAACTCCACACAGACAGTTGCCCGAGGCAGGAATTGTACCCATGCCCCTAGCGCTGTGAGGGGGCAGTTTTAACTATTGAACCGCCATGGAATGCCGCCCATTCCATCTTTCCCTCTGGACCTATTCCTGTCCAGGAGCGAAGTCCCCAACAACAAAGAACCTAGCTCTTCTTCTTACAGGAAGAAACCACGCCCAATGAGCAGTAGCTGATTTCTATTGACTATGGGTCTATTTTAGTTCACCTGCCCATGCCTGGTTGGTTGAGATGGCTAAAGCATGGCATTAATAATGCCAAGGTCATTCGTTCAGACCCCACACTGGCCAATCCTGCTGGCCTCCAACTGGGGCTTTAATACCTTCCATTTTCTTTAAGGGGTTGGGTACAATGGTAGTGTCCCTACCCCTGGATCAGGAGGGCTGCATTCAAGTTCCACTTGCTCCAAAGGTGTATTATATCATCTTCGAGCAGGCTGAGTGGAAAGTATCCCAATTTAAGGAAAGGTTGCCTTGTCTGACTTACACGGGGTTCCAAATTCACAGCAATGTAGGTCCCTCTGAAATGACCCACTCAGTACCAGGTTCATAAAGGACAGGCATGGAATCCTGAACCTGCCAACGATTCCCCCACTCCACTGAAGAGTAAAGGAAACATGGGACTTCCTATCCTAAAAAGATGACAGTGCCTTTTCAATTAAAATGTTCAATTCTGAGAGCTTGATTAAAGGTTAAAGATATGAAAACCCTTGGAGCATCGGCAGTTAAGTGACAAACAAAGAGCCGCAGATGCTGGGATTCTGGCGTAAAAACAAAATATTGTGGAAATACTCAGTAGGCAAAACTGCAGCTATTGAGAAAAAAAAACACTTTTAATATTTCAAGTCGATTAACTTTCTTCATCACCAGGAAAAGTTAACAAAATAATAGGTTTCAATTCTCAATAAGTGAGGGGCATGGATAGGGTAGATAGACAAGGTATTTTTCCTGGGGTGGGGGAGTCCAGAACTAGTGGGATAGGTTTAGTGTGAGAGGGGAAAGATAGAAAAGAGATTAAAAGGGCACAAATGATGGTGTGTGTATGGAATCAGCTCCCAGAGGAAGTGGTGGAGGCTGGTACAATTGCAGCATTTAAAAGGCATTTGGATGGGTACATGAATAGGAAGGGTTTGGAGAGATATGGGTCAAGGTGGCAAATGGAACTAGATTAGGTTTGGATATCTCGTCGGCAGGACATGTTTGGTCTGTTTCCCTGCTATATATCTCTATGACTCTATGACGCCAAGTTTCATTAGAAAGAGGATTAAAGGGTAAAAAAAAGGTTAAATGGACTTAAGGAACAGATTAACCATGATCAATTGTTGGGGGCAATAGACTTGAAGGCCTCATTGACCTACTCTCCTGTTCAAATGTTTCCAAATCCTTTAAATGCTGAGGCCACTCAGAAAGAATTAGTTCATTCAGTTGGCAACTGTGTGATTCAGAATAACATTGACTCCATAAATCTGTAAAACCTGCACCCACACCTCTCACCTCACCTCCATCCAAGGCTCTAAAGGATCCTTCCACATCTGGCAGAGATTTTCCTGCACATCCATCCACCTCATCTACGTTTGTCCGTTGCTCTCGATGTGGTCTCCTCTACATTGGGGAGACAGGACGCTAACTTGCGGAACATTTCAGAGAACATCTCTGGGACACACACACTAAACAACCCCACCGCCCTGTGGCTGACCACTTCAACTCCCCCTCCCACTCTGCCAAGGACATGCAAGTCCTGGGCCTCCTTCACATGACAAATCCAAGCCACCCGATACCTGGAGGAAGAACACCTCATCTTTCTCCTTGGGGCCCTCCAACCACACAGCATCAAGGTCAATTTCACCAGTTTCCTCACCTCCCCTCGCCCCACCTTATCCCGGCTCCAACCCTCCAACTCGGCACCACCATCCTGAACTACTCCACCTGTCCATCTTCCTTCCCATCTATCCACTCCACCCTCCACTCTGACCTATCACCATCACGCCCCACCTTCATCTACTTATAGCATTCCCAGCTACTTCCCTGCAGCCCCATACCCCTCCTGTTTATCTCTCAGCCCCCTCCCCCCCACCAACATGCCTGATGAAGGGCTTATGCCCAAAATGTCAACTCTCCTGCTCCTCGGATGCTGCTTGAGCTGCAGTGCATTTCCAGCACCATGCATTATGATTCTATGGACTTGATTCCCAATCTCGTTTGGGTGGTAATGGTAAATTATCACAGACATAAACTGTCAAAAAAAACCTACTAGACCTGTGCTTGACAATACACTTCACATTCGAGAACCAAATATATGAACAGATCAATGGAACACCTATGGGCTCACCCATCTCTGAGCTCATAGCAGAAGCAGTGATGCAAAGATTGGTGATGCCCTCCCACAACTCCAACCCCAACTCTGGATCAGATACATGGACGACACTTTTGTTATCATTAAGAGAACAAAAATCAAGAACACACACTGGATCATCAACACCATGTTTACAGGGATCCGATTTACAAGAGGGGAGGAAACCAACAATCAATTCCCATTCCTGGACGTGATGGCACAAAGAACACAGAACGATGAATACACCACAAAAGTGTACAGAAAAGTCACACACACAACCAGCTTCTGAACTACAACATCAACCACTTGAACACACACAAGAGAAGCTGCACTGGGACCCTGTTTAAAAGGGCAACAGTACACTGCGAAGGGTCTTCGCCAAAAACGGTGAAGACAGCAGAGTCTTCCTTGCAACTTCATCTGCAGATGCCTAACAGACAAACAACATGAGGAAGACATGCCATGACCTAACTCACTAGCCACGCTACCTTACATAAAAATGTCTCAGAACTGACAGCCAGACTTCTCCACCCACTGGGATTCACTGCAGCCCATAAACCGACAACCAAGCTCAACAACTCACCAGAACAAAAGACCCAATACTCTTCATGTGCAAGACTAGTACAATTTACAAGATTCCATGTAAAGACTGCACAAAACACTAGATAGGACACACGGGCAGACAACTAACTATGCATATCCACGAACACCAACTCACCACTAAACGCCACAACCAGCTGTCCCTGGTAGCCATACAGAAAGATGAAAGGACCATAAATTCGACTGGGACAACACGACAATAATAGGACAAACCAAACAGGGGACAGCCAGAGAATTTCTAGAAGCACGGCACTCATCCACAGACTTCGTCAACAAGCACATTGACCTAGACCCAATATTCTGGTCACAATAACGGAACAGGCAATTGGCAGCAGCAGAAATGGAACCAAATAAATTCCAGAAGACACAGTACAGGAGAGCTTCACAGGAGGCTCCAAAGCATTGAAGATGTCGCCTAGGCAGGGGACAAAACATCTACAAATCAACTTCCCAGCAGAGCGAACATATCCACAATCATGACAGTTGAGGATGTGACATGTTATGTTTCATAGCCATTATGAGGAGTCTCATGCTGTCATCAACATATCATACCATGTGACCTGAGTGTAAAGAGTCATAGAGTCATACAGCACAGAACCAGACTCTTTGGTCCAACTCATCCATGCTGACCAAGTTTCCCAAGCTAAATTAATCCCACTTGCCAGCATTTTTCTCTTGTCCTTTTCAGCCTCTCCTATTCATGTACCTATCCAATTGTCTTTTAAATGTTGTAACTGTACCTGTATCCACCACTTCCTCTTGGCAGCTCGTTCCACATATGACCCCCTTCTGTGTGAAAAAGTTGCCCTCAGGTCCCTGTTAAATCTTTCTCATTCGCCTAAAAAAAATCCCCTAGGTTTGGAGTCACCAACCCAGGGAAAAGACCTTTGCGATTTACCTTATCTATTTTAATAAGATTTGTAGCTCAGATTGAGGTTCTGGATGTAAGTTTGCTCGCTGAGCTGAAAGGTTCATTTTTAGATGTTTTGTCACCATACTAGGTAACATTTTCAGTGAGCCTCCAGTGAAGCGCTGATGTTATGTCCCACTTTCTATTTACATGTTTAGATTTCCCTGATGTCATTTTCTGTGTTGTTGATGCCATTTCCTGTTCTTTTTCTTAGGGGGTGGTAGGGTGGTACCTTATCTCTGTCCCTCATAGAGAATAGTCATACAGCACGGAAACAGACCCTTCAGGTTAACACATGTGTGCTGACCAGATATCCTTAATTAATCTAGTCCCATTTGCCTGCATTTGGCCCATATCCCTCTTAGGGTGGCATGGTGGCTCAGCAGTTAGCATTGCTGCCTCACAGCGCCAGGGACCCAGGTTCGGTTTCAGCCTCAGGCAATTGTCTGCGTGAAGTTTGCACATTCTCCTCGTGTCTGCTTTGGTTTCCTTCCACAATCCAAAGATTTGTAGGTTAGGTGACTTGACCATGCTAAAGTGTTCAGGGATATGTAAGTTGGGGCATTGGTCAGGGGAAATGTAGGGAATGGGTCTGGGTGGGATACTCTTCAGAGAGTCAGTGTGGACCTGTTGGGTCAAATGGTCTGCTTCCCCCATTGTAGGGATTCTATAAAACCCTTCCTATTTATGTCCCTATCTAGATGCCTTTAAATGGTGTAATTGTATCAGCCTCCGCCACTTCCTCTGGCAGTTCATTCCATTCATGCACCTCCCTCTGATGAAAAAGTTGCTTCTTATATCTTTCCCCTCTTACATTAAACCTATACCCTGTGGTTTTGGACTCCCCTGCCCTGTGGAAAAGACCATAGCTATTCACCCTATTCAGGCCTCTCATGATTTTATAAACCTCTATGGGCCACTCCTCAGCCTCGGACACTCCAGGCCCATGATCTAACTTTACTAATTAGTCTACCGTGCGGAACCTTGTCAAAGGCTTTATTTAAGTCCATGTAGAAAATGCCTACCAGTCTTCCCTCATCAATCTTTCTGGTTACATTCTCAAAAAACTCAATCAAGTCATGATTTCTACTAGTTTCAGTCTCCACTGTAACTGAAGTCACATGCAGCATGACATCGTCCTGGACATGTGCTGCTGATGGTAACTGAGCCGTTTCATATTAGCTCAGATGCTGAAGTGTCTGTGACTATAATATTTGTTTAGATTAGAATGGTGCTGGAAAAGCACAGCAGGTCAGGCAGCATCCGAGGAGCAGGAAAATCGATTTTAAGGGCAAACGCCCTTTATCAGGAATGGAGGCAGGGAGCCTCCAGGGTGGAGAGATAAGTGTGACTATAATATGTCTATTCCAGTAGCTGTAATAATTGTAGGCTGAATCTTTCTGTTCTACATTATCTAAAAATCGAGTTATTATGTTATGGGCGCTAACTTATGTATCAGCTCATCAGGCATATGGAGGTAATAGTTGACAATATGATCACAGACTATGATAGCAGATCAGCGTGAAGCATCGACAGATGATAAATCAAGGACGTAACCTCAGGCAGTGCATGCTTAACATACTATTGTACGTTTACATTTTATTTTTAAGCTGCAAGTTTTAACCTCGACAAGCTCACACATGCTTAAATGACAACATTTGCCACTGTAATAAATTTTTTAAGTGAAAAGACTAGTTGGAAAGAACTGGCAATTATCTATTGCCATTCTCCCCTTCAGAATCTTCTGATGTGTTTCAGTCAATCGTAGAGTCAAGAGCAGTTAAGACAGCCATTGGGTCCATCATACCTGTGCCAGCTCTTTGAAAGAGCTCTCCAATTTGTTCCACCACTCAGCTCTTACATCCCCTAGTCCGACAAACCTTTCTTTCAAATTATTTTTCAAGTGTAGGCACTGCTGTTTTGTAAGTAAACTAATTTGTTTGCAATAAGCTTCTGCAAACAGTAGCAAGATAAATGAGCATTTTCGCTTGCTGTGGTTGAGTGATGAATGTTCACTAAGACGCTGGAAGTGCTCTCTGTATTTTGTCCAGCTGCATAAATGAACATTGATTGTTTAAGTATTCTGCCCCTGACATGACTTTGTTGAAATACATGGAACTTAATTTTTCAGTAGCCATGGCTGTAACAGCATCTTTCTTCCATACGGTTGATGGATTAATTACAATTACAGTGGGTACTTATTCATCTATTCGTTTAATTAAATGCACAGTCATGTGAAAAACATTCACTTTTTCCTCTTCTCCCTGACCCTTCTGGGCATGTTTTTGTTTTTCCAATTTAAAATATGACAGTCAGCATCACAGTTCTTGGTCATGTCAGATTAATAGGTTGAGAGTGAAGGAGGTTTTAAAAAATTAAAGGTAATAGTGATTCCGTTTTAGAATCTTGCAGATTTTTGACAACAATTTTGATGTCGGAAGCAGAGGAGGGGTGTTTGTTTCTCTTCTGGTTTGGAGCCTTCTGAATTGAAAAAAAGTGTTTCAGGTAGAGTCATACAGCATGGAAAAGGACCGTTTGGTCCATCTCGTCGATGCTGACTAAGTTTCCCAAACTAAACTAATTCCACTGGCCCGTGTTTGGCCCACATCCCTCCCTTTCCTATCCATGTACCTTTTAAATATTGTAACTGTACCTGCATCTACCACTCCCTCAGCCAGTTCATTCCATACATGCACTGCCCTCTGTTTGAAAGAGTTGTCCCTGAGGTTTCTTGAGGTCTCCTCTTATTTTAAACTTCTTTCTCTTAATTTCAAACTCTCCAAGCCTAGGGAAAAGGCCTTTGTTGTTCACCTTATTAGATTCCCTACAATGTGGAAACAGGCCCTTCGGCCCAACAGGACCACACTGACCCTCTGAAGAGTAATCCACCCAAACCCCTTTGCCCCTCTAACTAATGCACGTGACTGACAATTAAGCATGGCCAATTCACCTAACCTGCATATCTTTGGACTGTGGGAGGAAACCGGAGCACCCGGAGGAAACCCACGCATACACGGGGAGAATGTGCAGACTCCACACAGACAGTCACCCGAGGCTGGATCGAACCTGGGACCCTGGAACGCCTCTCACAATTTTATAAACCTCCCTAAGGTCACCCCTCAACCTCCAATGCTCCAATGAAAAAGTCACAGCTTGTCCAGCCTACCCTTCCAGTCCCAGCAATATCCTATAAATCGACTGGTTAGACAGGATGTGAAGCAGAAAGGTATGCATTTATAATGAGACGAGATGAAACCGCCTCACCAGAGAGCGATGAGCATGTGGAATTCTCTACCACAGAAAACGGTTGAGACCAAAACATGGCATGTTTTTAAGAAGGAGTTAGATATAGTTTTTTTTTAGGGCTAAATGGATCAAGGCCTATGGGGAGAAAGCGGGAACAGAATGCTGAGTTGGGTGATCAGCCATGATCATATTGAATGACAGAACAGGCTCGAAGAGCGGAATTGCCAACTCTTGCTCCTATTTTCTAAGTTTCCAAATGGTGTGCTTTTTTTTTCTTCATTCACAGAATGAGGGCCCCACTGGCTAGGCCATCAGTTTTTGCCCATCTTTAATTAGAGGGGTGGGGGGGGGGGAACACAGTAGATAGCACTGCTGCCTCACACTACCAGGGATCCAGGTTTAATTCCAGACGTTGAGTGACAGTCTGTGTGGATCTCCTCTGGATACTCCAGTTTCCCCCCACAGTCCAAAGTTGTGCAGGTTAGGTGGATAGCCATAGCTAAACATCCTGTGCAGGGATGGATCGGGGGATGGGTCTGGGTGGGATGTTCTTTGAAGGATCAGTGCAGATGTGAAGGGCCAAATGGCCTCTTTCTGCTTCATAGGGATTCTATGAAAACTGCACAGAGGGCAGTTAAGAGTCAACCACATTGCTGTGATTCTGGAGCCACATGTAGGCCGGGTCAGGTAAAGTTAGCAGTTTCAGTCCCGAAAAGGGCCAGTGAGCCAGATGGGTTTTTCCAAGAAACAGCTCATGATCACCATGATAAGCTTAATTGTAGACTTTTCTTGGATTCAGTCTCCATCAGCTGCCATGGTAGGAGTCAAACCCAGGTTTCCAGAACAATGCCTGCCTTTCTGGATTAACAGTTCAGTGGTAATACCAGAAGGCTATCCCAGGATATCCCAAAGTGCTTCACAGTTTTCAAAGCATTTCTGAAATGCTTTCAATGCATCAAATCTTCTGTGATGGAGTAGAAGCTCAGTTCTAGGACTTTCAGTGGCTGGGACAGCTTTTCTTGCGCCATTATGCAGTGGTCAGCTGACAACATCGGTGGGTGGAGGACCTTGTGGTGGAGGCAGGCAGGCAGGAAAGTCCACTCCCCTCCCGTTACTTCCCAGGGTTGAAGGCCTTGGTACCATTTCAGAGGGCACCTGAACTGGCAATCATACCCTGCAAGCAGGGAACACTGTGGAGGCATTGTTTGCCATCCTCTGACTGTACTGCAATATGGTGGTCTGTATTAACAGTGTTT
The DNA here is from genome assembly GCF_037043375.1 of Chiloscyllium plagiosum. Taxonomy (NCBI): domain Eukaryota; kingdom Metazoa; phylum Chordata; class Chondrichthyes; order Orectolobiformes; family Hemiscylliidae; genus Chiloscyllium; species Chiloscyllium plagiosum. Next base: position 106,236,495 of record NW_028270145.1, on the reverse strand, counting down.
CAGCTATGCTTTGAAAGACCAGGATTGGAATTCCCAGCTGGAAGTGCAGAGCTCAGCACTAACATAGAAAATTATGGGTGAGCAGCAATCTGACTGTGATTGCTACTCTCTGTGACTTGGGGTGGCATGGTGGCTCAGTGGTTAGCAGTGCTGCCTCACATCACCAGGGACCTGGCATCAATTCCAGCCTTGGGTGATTGTGTGGACATTCTCCCCGTGTCTGCGTGGGTTTCCTCCGGCTGGTCTGGTTTCCTCCCACAGTCCAAAAGATATGCAGGTTAGGTGAATTGCCCATAGTGTTAGGTGCATTAGTCAGGGGTAAATGTGGGGAGATGAGTCTGGGTGGGTTACTGTTCGGAGGGTCAGTATGGACTTGGGCCAAAGGGCCTGCTTCCACACTGTAGGGAATCTAAGCTACTCCTCAGGATATCTGGGCCGGTATCATTATTTGGGAATTTGAGTTATAAAGTAGTTAGTCTATGGTCTTATCCATCAGTCTTACATTTTCAAGAGGGCAGCTCACCACTTCCTTCTCTAGGACAACTAGGGATGGGCAATAAATGCTGGTACAGTCAGCGATGCTCACATCCCATGAGGAATTAAGAAAAAGTGCAGGCAAACTGTGAATGTTGCCATTGTAATGGCTCTTAATGACTCCAACCTTCTGGAAGAAAGGAAGACACACAACCAGAGAAATAGGGTAAGACAGGGGACAGACTGCCTGCACTTTGGGTCCTTACCACCTTCCAGGAACGAGTTGTTGAGTTGCCAGGGGAGCACGGGGGAGTGGGCCTGTGCATAAGATGAGTTTAGGCGCGTGCAGTAGGCAGACAGTTTCACACAGCTGCACCTCAAGCATCAAAAGTTGAGTGCAATCCCCCTCAAAGAGGCAGGGGACCGAGAGGCACCTTGAGGCACTGACGCATGTTCATATTTTTCTCTGCAGCTTCCGGTTCTTAGTTATAGAATGCATAAGACCATAAGATAAAGGTGCAGAATTAGACCATTCGGCCCATTAAGTCTGTTCTACCAGTTGATCGTGGCTGATACATTTCTCAACTCAGTGTTCCTGCCTTCTCCTTGTAACCCTTGATCCCATTAATAATCAAAAACCTATCTACCTCTGTATTAAACTCACTCACTGACCTGGTCTCCACAGCCATCCATGGCAATGAGCTCCATAGATTCACCACCTTCTGGCTAAAGAGATTCCTTCTCATCTCAGTTCTAAAGGGTTGTTCCTTCTCTTTGAGGTTGTACCCTTGGGTCCTAGTCTCTCCTTCTGGTGGAAACATCTTCTCCACATCCACTCCGTTCAGGCCTCTCTGTATTCTGCAGGCTTCAATGAGCCCCCATATCCTTTTAAACTTCATCGAGTACAGACGCAGAGTCTTCAACCGTTCCTCATATGACAAGTTCTTAATCTCTGGGATCATTCTCGGAAAGCTCCTTTGTACTCCTTCTAACGCCAGCACACTCTTCACCAATGGGAATTATGGAAGACAAGGAAAAGCCCCATCCCTCAAACCCGCCTCATGCAAATGGACTTTGCCTCACATTAGTGTGGCATGAGCGTTAATCGCTTCATGAATACCCAGTTGAAGTTTGAAAGGAGCCAGTTTTTAGGAAGTTCAATGCTGATGTGATTTTCAGCCTCACAGCCTCCCAAAGTGAACTGCTGAGGATCAGTGGCTAAGTGGATTAGTCTGGGGAAACGTAGAGTAATAGGGAAATGGATATGAGTGGGATACTCTTCGGAGGGTCGGTGTGGACTTGTTGGGCCATTTGGCCTGTTTCCACGCTGTAGGGATTCTATGATCTGCCTGCAGAGGGTGCCAAATGTAGGTTACAGACTCTCTAATCTTTAGAGTCATTGATTCATAAGGATGTACAACACAGGAACAGACCCTTCAGTCCAACTCATCCATGCCGACCAGATATCTTAACCTAATCGAGTCCCATTTGCAAGCATTTGGCCCATATCCCTCTAAAGCCTTCCTACTCAATTACCCATCCAGATGCCTTTTAAATGTTGTAATTGTACCAGCCTCCACTACTTCCTCTGGTAGCTCATTCCATACACGCACCACCCTCTGTGTGAAAAAGTTACTCCTCAGGTCCCTTTTAAATGTTTTTCCTCTCACTCTAAACCTATGCCCTCCAGTTCTGGACTCCCCCATCCCAGGGAAAAGACCTTGTCTATTTATCCTATCCATGCCCTCATGATTTTGTAAACCTCTATAAGGTTACCCCTCAGCCTCCGACGCTTCAAGGAAAACAGCCCCAGCCTATTCAGCCTCAGGACTGCAGATGCTGGAGATCAGATTTGAAATGGAGGAGAACTTTTTCAAGGTGGGCATCCTTGGAAGAGGCTTCCCTCCTGATGAAGGGCTTATTGCCTGAAACATTGATACTCTTGCTCCTTGGATGTTGCTTGACCTGCTGCGCTTTTCCAGTGCCACATGTTTTGACCCAAGACAGATTGTTCGTGATTGTTACTCCTAGGAACTTGACATCCTCAACCATCTCCACCTCAGCACCATTGATGTGGATAGAGGTGTGCCCTCCACCTTGCTTCCTGAAGCCTATGACCAGCTCTTTCATTTTGCTCACATTGAGGGAAAGATTGTTATCTTTAGACCATGTCCCAATCACTCTATCTCTTTCTATCTTACCATAGTTAAGATTGGGCCCACAGTGGTGGTGTCATCAGCAAACTTGTAGATGAAGTTAGGATGGAATTTGGCTACACAAGCATGAGGGTTTAGGGAGTAAAGTAAGGTGCTGGGTACGCAGCCTTGAGGGGAGCCAGTGTTAAGACTATTGTGGAGGAGGTGCTCACTGATTGCGGACTGTGGGTCAGGAAGTCAAAGATCCAGTTGCAGAGAGTGGAGCAGAGACCAAGGTCTCGGAGTTTGGAGATCGGTTTGGTTGGGATTATGGTGTTGAAGGCGGAGCTGTAGTCAATAATTGGAGCCTGAGATAGGGATCCTTAATTTCCAGATGTTCCAGGGGTGAGCATAGGGCCAGGGAGATGGTATCTGCCAAGGACCAGTTGCAATGATAGGTGAACTGCAAGGGATCAAGGCAGCAAAGACATCTCCTGGAGGTAGCTGGAATGCTTTCTGCACAACACTTCTTGATCAAGTGGGAGACAGTGAGGATTGCAGATACTGGAGATCAGAATCAAAAAGCGTGGCACTGGAAAAGCACAGCTGGTCAGGCAGCATCTGAGGAGCAGGAGAGTTGACATTTCGACCCCTCCCCCCCAACATTCCTGATGAAGGACTTAGGCTCAAAACGTAGACTCTCCTGCTCCTTGGATACTGTCTGACCAGCTGTACTTTTCTGGCACCACACGTTTTGACTCAACACTTTAGAATCGAGTGACTGATAGTATGGAGGACCCTGGTTCCCATCTTCATTTGCTCCATGCACCCCTCCCCCTTCCTGGGCTTCAAAGTCCGCTCTTTTTGCTATTCCATTGGGTTCCTCCTTCTCCTTCTCCACCACCTCAGTCTTCGCAATGCTGGGCTCAGTGCTTGCAGCAGCTGGCACAGATGTTCAGATCCGTGTCAACGGAGGTATATGCTTTTTATTTGAGATCTTGAACTGGTAAATGTTCCCTCTCGGCCGTTCTCACACTGTACCTGTGTTGGGTGAAGGGTTGCCTGATAACCACCTTTGTTTGGAGAGGACCATTCTCTTTAACCCTAGGCTGACCCTCTTCTTTCCTGATTCTGATGAGTGCTCCATCTCTGTGCTGTTTACATCAGCATTGCATTCCATGTAACTACCTTTCCTGGGCAGCATTGTTTGAGTGAGCCAGTTTGGTGAGAGCCTAATGGCTTGGTCAGCCTTCAACCCTCACTCTGCCGCAGGGATTGCAAATGTGGAAGCCTGATCTGCGCTGAATCCAGTTTGTGACAACATGGAGTCCTTTTTGGTTTAATTCCAGAATAGATCTGCACCATTGACCAGTTTTGCCACTTGCTTAAAGAATGAGTTTTGTTTAGAATAAATTTTGAGTTTATTAAAGAAACATGATGAAAGCTGTTTTTATTCTGGATCACATTAATCAAGGGAAACAAGTTGTCCATTTTGACGCATTTATATTAATGATGAACTCACTGAGTAAGGTGCCTTGATAATCAGTGAAGTCCTCCCTGCTGTGTTGTAACATTCTGTAGACTTGATGCAAAGTGCAATATAAGTTGACTCACTGCCCTCTGGGAGGGAAGGCAACCAGAACACAGAAGGAACCGCTTAAAATATCAATGAAAAAACATTGTGACCTCAGTGTAACCCACACATCCTCTGACCTGTTTCAGGATGTATTTCCCTTTTCAGTCTACGCTTGTTCCCAAGCTCTGTCACTTATAAAACTCCATCTTGTCAGCAATGCATAACCAAGACAGTGATTAATGTGAACTAAAGAAGAAGTTTAACATTAATCAGCAGCAAGGGCAGGCAGCAGACTTCCAAAATATCCAAACATTCAATTATTGCAATAACACATCAAGGTGTGTACAATTACAAAATAAATTGATGTATCGATTTTACATTGACTTGGGTTTATTTCCAGGACAGGTTGATTTTTTTGTTTCCTGATTTCATCTCCTGCTTAATGTGAAGCCTGAAGAGTTAAAGACACAAGAAACCAGAATATTGAATTACTCATATCGCATGCTGTTTTGGTTCCCAATCTTGAGGAGAGATTTAATTGCATTGAAGACAGTTCAGAGAAAGTTTGTTAGATTAACTCCAGAGATGAGGTGTTTGTCTCGTGAAGAGGGATTGAGCAGTTTAGGCATACGCTTGCTGGAGTTCAGAAGAATGCAAGGAAATCTAATTTAGGTGTTTAAGACGCTAAAGGGAATTGACAAAATCGACATAGAGAGGATGTTTCCCTTTATGGGGAAATCTACAATGGGAGGTCATAGCTTTAGGCTATGCAGTGACAGATTTAACAGCAAGGAGGAGAAATTACTTCTCCCAATGAGTTGTGAATGTCATAGAATTCACTGCCCCAGAGTATGGTGGAAGCTGGAACATTGAGTATATTTAAGGAGGAGATAGAGAGTTTTTTAATGGGTTGAAAAGTTATGGAGAGGGGGCAGGAAAGTGGCGTTGAGGCCAAGATGAGTTCAGTCATGATCGTGTGATGGAGCAGGCTAGAGGGGCTGAATGTCCTGACCTGCTCCTAGCTCTTATGTTCTTACACTGTATTCATCTCACTAACTCTGTTTCTCTCTCCACAGATACCACCAGATCCATTGATTTCCTCCAGAACTTTCTGTTTTATTTCAGATTTCTGCCATCCATAGTATTTGGGCTCTATCTTTTTTTTATTCATTCACAGGGTGAGGGCATCGCTGTCTGGGTCAGCATTTATTGCCTATCCCTATTTGCCCAGAGGGCAGTTAAGAGTCAACCACATTGCTGTGGCTCTGGAGTCACATGTAGGACAGACCAGGTAAGGATGGCAGTTTCCTTCCCTAAAGGACATTAGTGAACCAGATGGGTTTTCCCCCTAACAATCAACAATGGATTCATGATTATTATCAAACTCTCAATTCCTGGACATCATTTCACGCAACTTATTACCAGAAAGGAGACTCCACCAACTCCTTTTAAAGAAAAGCAAACCCGAACAGTTCTGTCCTCTACACCTATATGGCTGGTCGACTTAAGTCAACATGTACACAAAGTTCTTCACTTTCTCTAGTGAGTCGAACAAATGTATGGATCCATTATGATTGATCTGAAGCGCTGTTGGATATCTTAAAGAATACTGGATCTTAAGCTCTCTCAATCTCCTTTTGATGTCATCATAGGACTTTCTTTTCTGGACCACTGCCACTGAGAAGCCTTGAAAGAACGTGACCCTGAAGCCACCACATACCAACGCCGTCGGGTCCCTCCCCTGCGCTCTAGAGGCTTCTATGACCCTCTGCTTGACTTTATAATGATGGAACCTGACCAGGACAGGGCTTGGGCACTGATCTGCACCTTCGATGCTGGCTGACCTGCTGTGCTTTTCCGGCACCACTCTAATCTAAACTCTTTCAATTGTTATCCTTCCCTTCTCAACCTTCAAACCAAGGAACTCCGGGAACCACTTCTTGAAGAACTCCATCAGCTGCTCACCTTCCATCCCCTCCTGTTTACTGACAACACACAGGTTCTTTCTTCTGCCCCTGTTTTCGAGATCCAACAGACCCCAGACCTGTGTTTCCTGGCTTTAATCTGGCTCTTGGAGGAGTCAGTCTCTGCCTCTACCCCTGCAGCCCAGCCCTCGAGCTCATTGGTCCTTCTTCCCAGGTCTTCCAGCATAGCAGATACAGGAGCCAGCCTCTCCTCGATTTTTTCCTGGATCTGTTCGGCAGGACCTCAACCAGGGCCTTTATCTTACTCAGTAGCTTTTTGTATGGCATCTTGTCAAAGGCCTTCTTGAAGTCTAGGTTGATAACATCCATTGGCTCCCCATGAGTTAAATGGCACTGGATGCATCCCCGAAGAGCAATGTGAATTGAGTTACCCTCACTCACAGACACACTTCTTTATTGGTTTGATAGGTGTGAAAGGCGACAGAAGCAAGGAAAGTGTTAATATTTATCCAGCACCTTCCAAATCTACAGATCATCTAAAACTCTGCATTGCCAATAGATTATTTTTAAAATGCACTAACTGTTGATTGAATGATTTATTGTTGTTCCATGTACCGAGAAACAGTGAAAAGTATTGTTCTGTGTGCTATACAGGCAGATCGTACCATGTAAAGTGCATTAGGATAGCAGAACATAACACTGCAGTCGCAGAGAAGGTGTAAAGAGAGAGAGATATCATAGTATCCCTACATATGGAAACAGGCTCTTCAGCCCAACAAGTCCACACCAACCCTCCAAAGAGTATCCCACCAAAATCCATTCCCCAGCCTAATTACTCTATATTTATCCATAACTAACATATCCCTGAACACTACAGGCAATTTAGCATGGCCAATTCACCCAACCTGCACATCTTCGGATTGTGGGAGGAAACTGGAGCACCCAGAGAAAACCCATGCAGACATGTGGAGAATGTGCAAACTCCACACAGACAGTTGCCCGAGGCTGGAATCAAACCCAGGTCCCTGGCACTGTGATGCAGCAGTGCTAACCACTGAGCCAATGAGCCACTGCATATCACCCTTAACATTTAAGAAGTCTATTTAAAAATCTGATGACAGCGGGCAATAAGCTGTTCTTGAATCTGTTTCCACCTGCTATATTGTCTGCCCAACAGAAGAGGGTGGAAGAGAGTAAAACCGGCATGGGACAGGTTTTTGATGGGAGCTAGCAATGACTAGTGTCTTGGTTGGAATGCTTGGTTTTCAAACAATATATTTCTTTTTAAGATTGCTTTCCTGAGGCAGCAGAAGTAAGATGGAGTCAATGGATGGAAGGCTGGTTTGTGTGATGGACTGGGCTGTGTTCATGACTCTCTGTGGTTTCTTGCGGTCTCAGGAAGAGCAGTTGCTAAACCACACCATGACAGCTTAATCTCAGAATAAAAAGGCACTAATTTAAGACTGAGGTGAGGAGGAACTTCTTTTCTCAGAAAGTTGTGAGATTTTGGAACTCCTTGTCAGAGAGAGAGGTGAATTGGCAAAGTTCTTGTGCATTGTTAAAGCTGAGGAAGATAGATTCTTGTTCAGGAGGGGAATCATGGGATATGGGAAAAGAGCAGGAAATGGATGCAAGGAATGTCAGATCAGCCATGATCTTATTGAACGACAGAGCAGGCTCAAGGATCTGAATAGCCTACTCCTGTTTCTATTTCTTATGGACTTTTGATTTTTAGTCATAGTTTTAAAAGGGCAGAGAGATAATGGGAGAGAGTGCAATAAGTCTTTCAGAGCCCTGGAACAGGAGTAGGTCATTCAGCCTCTCAGTGTTGCTTTGCTATTGCAGATCATGGCTGATTATTTATCTCAGTGCTATACTTCTATCATCTTGGTCTTGAATGTACTTAATGACTATATTTGCATAGCCATCCGGGAAACATCCTGTTTTGACCTACTCTTTCTATCCATTTAAGATCTGTGCACGTTTCTGTGGGATCACGTCTCATTCTTCTAAAGGCCATAGGATACAGGCTCAGTCTCCTCAATCGCTCCTTCGCCATTTTTTTCCACCATCCCAGAAATCAGTCTGGTGAACCTCCAGTGCACTGCTTCTCAGGCAAGTATCTCCTTCATTCGGCAAAGGGATCAGAATAGCACACAATACACCATTTTGGTTTCAACAGTGTTCTGTACATGGAAGGTTGAGAGGGATATGGGTCAAGTGGTGGCAAATGGGACTAGATTAGTTTAGGATATCTGGTCGACATAGATAAGTTGGACCAAAGGGTCTGTTTCTGTGATGTACAGCTCTATGACTGCATAATTGAAGCAAGACATCTTTGCTACTGTACTGACTCTACAACTTCACTCAAATCCTCTTGAGAGAAAAGCTGCCAAATCATTTGCCTTCTGAGTTACTGGCTGCATTTGAATGCTTGTTTTCAGTGGCTTATGAACAAGGATGCCTCGATCCCTTTGGATATCGACACTGTCCAATTTCTCATCACTTAAGAAATAACCTAGATCTTTGTTCATCCTACCAAAGTGAATAAACTCACAATTATCCATATTTTATTGCATCTGCCATGCTCTTGCCCATTCACTCAGCCTGTTTATTCACATCCACTACACAACTTGTTTCTCACCATGCTTTGCATTAGCTGGAAATTTGCTAATGTTATAATTGTTCCCCACATCTGAATCATAGAGATAGATTGTGAAAAGCTGGGGACCAAGCACGAATGGTTATGCGACCCCACCATTCATAGCCTGTCAACCTGAGAATGGCTATATTGTCAGGCTTAATGGGTCTGTTACACCCTTTGTTTTCTCTCCTTCCTTTCTTAAACAATGAGGTTGTAGCTACAATATTGCAAACTGTAGATCTTATTGCAGAATGAATAGACATTTGAAAGATAATCATCAATGGATCTTTTATCTCAGTCACCATCTCATTCATCATTCTATGATAGAAATAATGGCCAACATTCCATTAGCCTTCCTGATTCCTGCTGCACCTCTGGACTAGCTTTCTGTGTTTTGCGCACAGGCATCCCCAAATCCCTTTGTGCTGCAGATTTATGCAGAGTATCCTGGTGCAGTCTAACCAAGGTTCGATAAATATTCTACAATTTTCATATTTGTAATTCTCTGCCTCTAGAAATAGACCCGAAGGCTTTTTTGCCTTTTTGTCATAACCTTGTTGAGAATGCATCATGATTCATGGTAATTTGATTCATGACGTTCCCTGAGGACTATTTCTCACCGCCGCAGCATTTAGTTTCCAACGTATCAAATAGTATTGAAATCCACGTGTTTCTTAAGCAACTTTCATCATGAAAATTTATGAAAATTAATCCTCATGTTTTAATACATGTTCGTCTGTGTTGAAACTCACTTGCAATTGCATACCCATTTTGCAAGTTTATTTGAATTGCTGGAAATATCAAAATGCATGTCCAGATTTTTTGTTTTGTCATTACTGATGGGGGTAACTGCCTCGGTCAGCACTTGTTGTCTGTCCTAAATTACCCTTCACTTGAATGACTTGCTTGGCCATTTCAGAGGGCAGTTAAGTGTTATGGAATTTGAGCTACGTGATGTGCTTGTGGTTTTCTGTACGTCACATAAAGCAGTGCAGACACTCAACACTTGGGATATCAGTTGGGTTGATTTAGGGTTGGCGTCAAGAACAAATACTGTCAGTCATGGCTGTGCTGCCACGTTGGGCTACGAGGGGGGATTTGGAAGGATGATTTTGTAATTTCATCCTCAGCTGCCTGCAGTTTGCAGGGAAATGTCTGATGACAAATCACTGCCCTTGAGCATAAAGCAATTCAAAACGAGAAACCTGAAGTCAGCAATGGGGCGAACGGAAAGTGACATTTCCACATTCCAATTCAAGTGAAGATGTGACACTTGTTAAAAGCCACTTGCTGATACTTGTCCACAACAGTGTTGTCGCTCTGAATTAAATCAGCTGCTCCAGAAAGTGGGAGTGCGTCAGAGATTTGAAAGAAATACATCTGTGTGGAGAACACAAACAAAGAAAATAGACATTGGCTTTCCAAATGTGAAGTCATTCGTAATCAACTGACTGGAATTTGAACTCGTTCTGGCAATTGATGAAGTTGTGAACACATTAGGATCTGAAGTATACTGCAAGCTGTCTGATGGACAATGCTTATGTTATGCTCAGTAACAAAGACCTTGGCAGCTCAAATTGGCCTCTGATCAACATACTTCAAGAAGAATCTGGGTGTGTTCCAAGAAGACATCATGTGAATCATTTGTATTTCAAATGGAGGGAGCCAAGGTAGTGATCGGGTTCAAAAAACTGAGTCTTCTTTCACTGGATCAGAGACAGGCAGAGGTAGGATGGAGGGGCAAGTCTAACCAACATTTTCCATATGAGGGCATGAAGAGTGAAAGGTTCTTTAATCAGGTTGGCAAATGGGCAGCAAGAAGATGTCAATGCTGAGGACAATCACCAGGAGAGTGCAAGGTTGCATAAGCAGTTCACGTTAAAACCTTGTGAGAAACATGGAATATTTTCCCATTGGAGAGACTGCATAGGCGATGACAACAACGGGGGGCCAGTAAAGTTGAATCTAAAAGGGCATGAGGAAAGATGGATTCAGTTGAAGAGTTCACCTGGAATCAGCTAAACGGGCTCCTTCTGTGCTGCAATTTCACAGATTCCCAGGCAACAACAGAAACAACTGCATTCATGTGGTGCCTTTAAGGAAACATCCAATGTACTGAGGTTATTTAGCTGCTTCAGCCTGTTTTGTCTTTCTATTAGACTGTGTCTGATCTGTATCTTGTTTCTCTCACTGTTTGTTCCCTTGCCCAACAAAATATCTGTCGATCTCGGTTTTGATCTCAGCCTCAACAGTTTTCTTTGAGAGAGTGAGTTCCAAATTTTTACTATTTTATTTGTGTGAAGAACCACTTCCTGACATCAACCCTGAATGACCTGACTCACCCATCAGAGGAAATAAATTCTCTCCATCAACTCTGTTCAATCACAAGAAGATCATCCTTAACCTTCCAAACCAAGGAAATACAAAACTCATGCATGAAACCTGTCCTCACAATATAAGCTTCTTAGTTCGAGATGCTAGGATGTCTTGGACAACTAACAAAGGCCATGAAGCAAGTCAGTGAGGAAATTGGTTCCTCTGACTTTCCTCACACATGTGGAACAATATAACCAGCATGCTGATTTAAACTCTCAGGGCAGTACTGAATGATGGCTTTTTGTGGCTGTGAGCCCACACTGTCCGGAACTATTATTTTTTGTAAGCTGCAAGCTTTCCAGACACTGAAGAATGTTTTGTTTAAAGTGTTGCTGTTGACTTTTGCAGCTGAAATTACTCGGACCGTCTTGTGAAGAAAGGAAGTTGCCTGACTGCTGAGAGGCACCTGAATCCAGCCACACTCCCACTGCATGACATACATGCAGACACACACACTCACATATACACAGACACAGAAACACAAACACATACACACACAGGCACGCACATACACACACACAAACACATACATGCAGACACATACACGCACACAGGCATGCAGACACATACGTGCAGATACATACACACACATAGACACAGACAGATGCACACACAGACATATATGCAGACACACGCACATACACACAGACACAGAAACACAGACACATACACACACAGGCATGCACAAACACACAACAAACACATACATGCAGACACATATACACACACAGACATGCAGACACATGCATAGACACATACATGCAGACACCACACACACAGACACAAAAACACAGACACATACACACACAGGCATGCACACACACACATACATGCAGACACATACACACATACAGGCATGCAGACACATACATAGACATATACATGCAGACACATACACACACTCTCGCACACACACATACATACACACAGATACATATATAGACACACACAGACATATATGCACAGACACAGGCATACATGCATACATGCATACACAGGCACTGGCACACATAGATTTACACAGGCACACTCTGACACACACAGGCACAGGCACACACACATACATAGACATAGACACTGACAGACAGACCTGCACACGCACACAGATACATGCACACACATACAGACACATATACACAGACACAGTCACAAACAAATGCACTCACACAAACACACATATGGACATGGGTACACACAGACATGCACACAAACATACAGCTACATTTACACAGGCACAAACAAATGCCCTCCCACAAACATCCATACACAGACACGCACATAGACACAGACATATATATGCAGACACACACACACAAACACACATACACATACACACAGCTGTCCTTGTTCGGTGAAAGGATAAGACAAACCTTGTTTAAACTACAAATGGTTTTCACAAGGGATGTAACAGGAGGAGCTGAAAACATTACTCCAAGTATTGGCTAACAATGAAAAACAAGGCTTGGAGTCCTTGGGGCTGCTGATTTTAATTGTCAAATGAATGAGCGAATGACCAAAGGCACACTGACCTACGCCTGTGGGCTTGGGGAGTTACAGGGGTGGGTCACGTCGATTGTTATTCTCACTTTCCCTGGTCCGTCGGGTTTACTCTGGATATCAGTAACCCAGGGCAATTCTATCAACTGGATATGCAAAATGTTCTTTAAAAAAGCAAAGCACACAAAACATATTGCAAGTGTTTACCCGTTTCAATGCTTACAATCACAAATGAGCCTTTCTACATGAACTTGTTGAGGGTCAGCACAAAACAGGTGATCAGCCTCCTCTGTACTAACTTGTTTGTAATGGATGCGCAGAATGAGGATGTCTCTGGCTTGGCCAGCATTTATTGTCCATCCCTAATTGCCCAGAGAGCAGTTAAAAGTCAACCACATAGCTGTCTGGAGTTACATACAAGCCAGATCAGGAAAAGACGGCAGATTTCCTTCCTGAAGGACATTTTTAAACCAAATGTTCATCAAAAGACTCTTAATTCCAGATTTTTCAGAACTGATAATTTCAAGTCCCACCATCAGTCATGGTGGGATTTGAAGACAGGTCCCTAGAATATTACTTGAGTTGCTGGATTCATAGTTCAGCAACAATACCACAAGGCCATTGCCTTCCCACTTCCCATTTCTTTGTCTGCCCAACTGTTATCTTTTCTCCTGTCTGGGCTCCATCTCCATCAATTGTTTGCTCCAGAGCCCTCCCTCCATCCCTTCTCCTGCTTCTGCAACCTCTTCCAAGCTGTCATCAATTCTGAGGAAGGGTCACTGGAGCCAAAATGCAATCTTTGGTTTCTCTCCACATTTACCACCAAACCTGCTGAGTTTTTACAGCAATTTCTGGTTTTGTTTCAGCTTTCCCAGAGTTACTACGACAGTCCACTTTATGACTGCTCAGCTAAAAAACTTTATATAAACACACAAAACACACAGAACTTATTAAAACCAATGTCCTTTCTAACAGTAGGTCATCACTAGGCTTTATGTATTTGCTTTCCCTCAGCTCATTTCATTTCATTTCAGCTAACCCAACAAATTTTAGGTTAATATCTGTTTGTGGTGAGGATGGTTAAACACCCACTCTAATGTAGGTATTGTTGTGCTATCCCAAATGGATAACATTTGGATGCTATTTGTCAGTGAATTCCAAGCGATGTCTGTGCCATTATGTACCTTGCTGCCATTTGGAGATGAAGTGAGAGGATGGAGGTTTCTGAGGGCATCACAGAGTGGAATGAGGATTGTGGGTGATTGGGGACTCAAAGAGAAGGGAGGTCCTCTCTCCAGTTTCTGTGAGGGAGGGTTTCTGCACCTCCTCAGCTCTAGCAACACATTCCTCACTCAACCTTTTCCTTATGGAGAAGATGCTGGAAAGGTGAAGGTTTGAAGGTGAATAACTCACCCAGAACAGATGAACAACAGGGGATAAGCGAGGAGATTGTGAAGGCATCGATGGTGATCTTTCAGGAAGCATTGCAGTCAGGGAGCTCTAGAGGACTACAAAATAGTGAATGTAACACCTCTGTTTATGAAGGGAAGAAGGCAAAAGACAGAAAATTATTAGCAGGCTGGTGTGACCTTGGTTGTTGGTAAGATTTTAGAGTCCGCTATTAAGGATGAGAGTGTGGAGTATTTGGAAGTGCATGGTCAAATAGGACTGAGAAAGTAAGATTTTATTAAGGGGAGGCCATGCCTGACAAATCTGTTAGAATTCTCTGAAGAGGCAATAAAAATGTTAGACAAAGGTGAGCCAGTAGATGTAACCAATTTGGATTTCCAGAAGGCCTTTGAAAAGGTGCTGCATAGGTGGCTGCAAAATAAGATAAAAGCCCATGGTTTTAGGGACGAGGTAGTGGCACAGTTAGAGGATTGGCTGACTGGCAGAGAGTGGTGATAAAAGGGTCTTTTTCAAGATGGCAGCTGATGACTAGTGAAGTTCTGCAGGGGTCAGTGTTGGGACCACAACTAATTATACATGAATGATCTGGATGAAGGAACTGAGGGCATGTTTGCTAAGTTTGTAGATGAAACAAAGATATCTATGATCCTATTCTATTCTAATCTATTCTATTTTATGAAGTGGACAGACAGGTAGTGTTGAAGGAGAGAAGAGGCTGCTGAAAGACTTAAGACAGACTAGGACAGTGGGTAAAGTAGTGGCAAATGGAAAACAATGCGGGAAAGTTATGCTCTTGAGTCGGAAGAATAGAGACATAGACTACTTTCTGAATGGGGAAAGGCTTCGGTAATCTGAAGCACAAAGGAATTTAGGGATCATAGTTTAGGATTCTCTTCAGGTTAACATGCAGGTTCAGTTGATCAGTAAGGGGTTCAAAGGTTATAGGGAAAAGGCAGGAGAATGGGATTGAGAAACAAGTCGGCCATGATCAAATGATGGAACAGACACAAATGGGCTGAATGACATAATTCTACTCCTTTATCTTATGGTCTTGTGATAGATCTTTGATAAGCAAAGGGTTGCGAAATTATTGGTGATGGGCAAGCATATGGAGCAATCACAGCAGTCATGATCACATTGAATGGTTGAGCTGGTTCGCGGGACTGAGTGGTCTGACTCATATATTTGTGTGTAGTGAGTTCCTCATTCTCACTGCTCCTTCAGTAAAGAGATCTGAGTTATCTATTGGATTCCTGGGTGACTACCTTATTCTGCTGAGGACATGGAGGTCCTGGGCCTCCTTCACCGCCGCTCCCTCACCACCAGATGCCTTCAGGAAGAACGCCTCCTCTTGTGCCTCGGAACACTTCAACCTCAGGGCATCAATGTGGACTTCAACAGTTTCCTCATTTCCCCTTCCCCCACCTCACCCTAGTTCCAAACTTCCAGCTCAGCACTGTCCCCATGACTTGTCCTACCTGCCTATCTTCTTTTCCACCTATCAACTCCACCTTCATCCCCTCCCCCACTCACCTATTGTACTCCATGCTACTTTCTCCCCACCCCCATCCTCCTCTCACTTATCTCTCCACCCTTCAGGCTCTCTGCCTTTATTCCCGATGAAGGGCTTTTGCCCGAAACGTCGATTTTCCTGCGCCTCAGATGCTGCCTGAACTGCTGTGCTGTTCCAGCACCACTAATCCAGAATCTGGTTTCCAGCATCTGCAGTCATTGTTTTTACCTATCTTATACTGTTGCATCTCCTCACAAAAAAGAATGTTCTGTCAGTGTCAATTTCCCAAAGTCTTTTGTAATTACAAACATCGCTCTAAACACCCCTCAGGCTTCTTTTTTGGAGAGAAGAGACTCCAGGTTGTCAGTCATTTCCTAATGTTTACACTCATGCATCCTTGTAAATCTGCACTCTCTCCAGTGCCTCTTTCTATTTATATCCTTTTTATAGTCTATTTATATCCTGAACTGTATGCAGTGCTCTACGTGTGGTCTAACCTTGGTGCATTAGACACAGATTTTTCCACACTTTTTCAACCAGCCAGAGAGTCATAGAGATGTACAGCAAGGAAACAGACCCTTCTGTCCAACTTGTCCATGCTGACCAGATATCCTAAATTAATCTAGTCCCATTTGTCAGTAATTGGCCCATATCCCTCTAAACTCTTTCTATTCATGTACCCATCCAGATGCCTTTTAAATGTTGCAATTGTACCAGCCTCCACCACGTCCTCTGGCAGCTCATTCCATATATGCACCACCTTTTGTATAAAAACGTTGCCCCTTAGGTTCCTTATAAATCTTTCCCCTCTCACCCTAAATGTATGCTCCCTAGTTCTGGATTCCCCCACCCCAGGGAAAAGACCTTGTCTATTTACCCTATCCATGCCCCTCATGATCTTATAAACCTCTATAAAGTCGTCCCTCAGCCTCTGACACTCCAGGGAAAACAGCCCAGCCTATTCAGCCTCTCCCTATAGCTCAAACCATCCAACTCTGGCAACATTTTTGTAAATCTTTAATGAACCCTTTCAAGTTTCACAACATTCTTCCTATAAAAGAGAGACCAGAATTGCACACAATATTCCAAAAGTGGCCTAACCCATGTCCTGTACAGCTGCAACATGACCACCCAACTCCGATACTCGATGCTCTGACCAATAAAGGAAAACATACTAACTGCCTTCTTCACTATCCTATCTACCTGAGACTCCACTTTCAAGGAGCTATGAACCTGCACTCGATAGTCTCTTTACTCAGCAACACTCCCCAGGACCTTACCATTAATGTATAAGTCCTGCTAAGATTTGCCTTCCCAAAGTGCAGCACCTCGCATTTATCTAAATTAAACTTCATCTGCCACTCGTCAGCCCATTGGCCATCTCATTAAGATCCTGCTGTACTCTGAGGTAACCTTCTTCGCTGTCCACTACACCTCCAATTTTGGTGTCATCTGCAAACTTACTAACTGTACCTCATGCTCAGATCCAAATCATTTACATAACTGACAAAAAGTAGTGCACCCAGAACTGATCCTTGTGGCACACCACTGGTCACAGGCCTCCAGTATGAAAAGCAACCCTTCACCACCACTCTCTGTCTTCTACTTTGAGTCAGTTCTGTATCCAAATGGCTAGTTCTCCTTGGATTCCTTCTGATCTAACCTTGAGGAACCTTGTCAAACGCCTTATTGCAATCCATATAGATCACATGCACTCGTCACTTTGCCCTCATTGATCTTCTTTGTTACTTCTTCAAAACGTCACTTCTATCTCTCCCAGAAGGAAAGCCTGGTGCTTGGTTTGTTTGCGTTTTCCTGACCTTGCTTTCATTTTCCACATTGGCCAGTCCCAGAATCTGCAGAAAATTCCAGGCCAATGGTCAATGAAAATCTTTGAGCAAGATTTTAGCAGTTGGAAGGAATTGGAAATACTGGAAATTGTATCAAACCATCAGGAACACTCTTGTTTCCTGTGTCTGCATATTACTAAGCAACAGTGAATTGGATTCTTCCTCAGTCACATTCATTTTTTGACTTGATTTATTATTGTTGCATGCACCTAGGTACAGTATTTTGCGTGTAGTGCAGGCAGATCATACCATCAGTTGGTAGAACAGAGCGAGGAATATGAAGTTATAGCTGCAAGGAAGGTGCACAAGAAGCAACTCCAGATTTAAAAGTAGATTTAAAATTCGAAAGGTCCATTCAGAAGTCTAAGAACAATGGGGAAGAAGCTGTTCTTGAACCTATGTACATGTCTTTACGCTTTTGTATCTTTGTGTATGATCACACATAGGAAATTCTTGTGGTTGGTTGTAGCATCCCTACTTCTGGAGCAGAGGTGTCTAGATAGCAGCCTCCCCATGGTAAGAAGCTCTGTCGCAGCATCCTGCCACGAGCAAATGGCATCCTCATTCAGGATGAACTACCACACACAATGACCGTGCCAATGTCCCACCGCAGAGTCTGAACTCCAATCATCTTAGAACACCCTGGCCACTGGGCCAAGACTGTACGCTGCCAAAAGTTGGAGGTCCCCACTTCAAATACAATCAAACCATGCACTGGCATTTTCATCTTGTCAAAATGTTCTTTGGGCCTTGAACTTATTGGACAAAAGTGACAGACCTGGGCATTACGTCAATACTGTTGTCAGATGTTGGCCTTTTGAAATAACAGTTAGCTAATTATGATTAGAGTGGTGCTGGAAAAGCACAGCAGGTGCTGGCAAATCGACGTCGACCTGCTGTGCTTTTCCAGCACCACTCTAATCTAGACTCTGATCTCCAGCATCTGCAGTCCTCACTTTCACCTAGTTACCCAATTGAGGCAGAAATCTATTTTCAGAAAGTATTTGATAAGATGCCACATCAAAGGTTATTGCATAAATTAAAACCTAATCATAGAATGCCTGCAGTTGTGTAGCAGGCCTTTTTTCCCACCAAGAATACACTGACCCTCGAAAGAGCACCCAACCCCTCCCTACTCTTTAACCCTGCATTTCTCATGGCTAATCCTCCTAACCTACACATCCCCTGACATTATGGAGCAATTTCCCATGGCCAATCCGCAGAACCTGCACATCTTTAGACTGTGGGAGGAAACTGGAGCACCCAGAAGCAACCCATTCAGACACAGGGAGAATGTGCAAACTCCACACAAACAGACACCCGAGGCTGGAATCGAACCCAAGTCCCTGACACTGTGAGGTAGCAGTGCTAACCACTGAGTCACTACACTGCCACTAATAGTAGGGGATAAGATGTTGGTATCATTGGAAGATTGGCTGACTGACAGGGTGCAGAGAGTGTGGGGATACATGGGTCTTTTTCAGCCTGGCAGGATGTCACAGGTGGTGTGCTACATGGCTTGGAGCTGGGGCCTCAACCTTAATATAAATGATTTAGAAGAACGATATAGCCACTAAATTGGCTTATGACACAAAGATATGTAGTTATTTTGTAAAGAGGATATTAAGACCCTACAACGGAAAATAGTTAGTTTAGGGGAACACAAAAACATCTGGAAAATGGAGTATAATGTGGGAAGGTATGTATTTGTTCATTGAGATACAGCGTGATCTGGGTGTCTCGTGCACGAATGACACAAGTTTAGTTTGCAGGTACAGCAAGTAATCAGGAAAGCTAATAGAATGCTATGTTTATAGTGAGTACAACTGAATGCAAGAATAGGGAGATATACTTTAGTTATACAGGGTATTGATGAGACTGCATCTGGAGTACTGTGTACCATCCTGGTCATTGAACTTACAGAGGATGTTAATGTGGTGGAAGCTGTTCAAAGAATGCTTACAAGACTAATACCTTGAATGAGCAGATTGTCTTACAAGGACAGGCTAAGCCTATATCCTCTGGAGTTTATCAGAGTCAGAGGTGACTTAATTGAAACGTGCTAGACCCTAAGGAGACTTGTCCAGATGGATGTTGAAGGAATATTTCCTTTTGAGAAAGAATCTAGAACAAGGGGTCAGAGTTCAAAAATAAGAGAACACCCATTTTAAACAGAGATGCAGAAGCATTTTTTTCTCTGAGAGGGTTGTGGATCTTTGGAATTCCCTTCCTCAAAAGGCAGAGGGTGAAGAACATTAACAATGTTTAAGGCGAATGTAGATAGAAGTCTGATTATCAAGGGGATGTAAGATTATCAGGGTTATGCAAGAATGTAGAATTGAGGTTAAAATCAGATCAGTCATGAGGGTCAGAAGAAACTCAATGGCCTATTCATGTTCCTTGTTCACCAGACCATTCTTGGAAATTTTCAGATAGGATTTTATAAGTATGTTCCGTTTAGATATAATGCATGAGTTAGTTAGACAAACTCATTGACAGTTGAGGTTGGTTTACTGATGTCAAACGACATTCAGGCTGTGAGCACAGAGTGTGTCGATTTTGTGAATGTGATGGAGGCAGCATCCTGCTCTCCACATGGGGACTCTCCCCTGGTTTTGTTTCCTCCTCCTCTTCCAGCTGAAGGAGGCAGCTGCCTAGCATACACTACAACGACTTTACAAGGAGAATCATGTACCTCTGAACAATTGTTAATGTATTTTAATTCAAAAGATTGGCAGCTTATGCTGTATCAATCATCCACTTCCAATTTTCTAGCCAATGGACATGGGACAGCATTCATGATGTCAGATGAACTATTGTCCCTGACCCATGTTCATCTGAAGGTTAGTTTTCACTCTGCTCGGGGAAAAAAAAGCTTTAATTTTCCTAAACGCTGCATTGATAGGAGGGTACATAAAGTCCCTGGCTGTTCTTTGTAATCATTTTATGGAACATTGTTACCTCAGCAATCTGTATTGTCGTATTCCTATGTCCTTGTTTATTAGAAATTGGTTATGCTTGGGAAGAGGAAGTAACCGCTGTAACATAGTTGCCTGGTGTCTCATGACTCACAGGAACTACTAGAAAACTATAGTTTAAAGGGATCCTAAGTTCTATCAATGGGGCTCATTAATCTCGACATTTGCATTACCCTCCTGAATGAGGCAAGGCACTGGCGACATTGAGAGACCCCTGAGAGAAACTCAGCTGGGCTTGCCACATAAACACAATGGTTACTAGAACAGGTCAGAGGCTAGGTATACTACTGGGAGTATCTCACCTCCTGACCTCCAAAGCCTGTCTATCATCTACAAGGCACAAGTCAGGAGTGTGATGGAATACTCCCCACTTGTCTGGATAAGAGCAACTCCAGCAACACTCAAGAAGTTTTACACTATCCAGGACAAAGCAGCCCACTTGATTGGCACCACATCCACAAGCATCCATTCCCTCCATCACCATGTGTATTATCTACAAGATACACTGTAGAAATTCACCAAAGATCCTAAGACAGCATATTCCAAAATCACGAACACTTCCATCTAGAAGGTCAAGGGCAGCAGACATATGGAAACACTACCACTTGCAAGTTTACCTCTAAGCCACTCACTGTCCTGACTTGGAAATATATCACCATTTTTTCAGTGTTACTGAAAATCCTGGAATTCCCTCCCAAAGTGCATTGTGGGTCAACCAACCGCATATGGGCTGCAGACGTTCACAATGGCAGCTCACCACCACCTTCTTAAGTGCAATTAGGGATAGGAAAGAAAAGCTGGCCCAGTCAGCAATGGCCACACCCCATGAATGAACAAACCAAAGAGACCTTGCCAGGAGCATGCAAAAATGAAGTCAAAGCATCAGAGGGAGTACACAAGCCTCCAATCAATCCATCCGCCTGACCTTTTAAGCACCATTTTTTCAACATATGGCAGAGTTTGCAACAATGCATTAGTCTTACCAGCAGTTTTTGGAACCCATTGAAATGGAATGGGAGCAAGTGATCCTCAAACATAAAGGCAAAAACAGGAATTGCTGGAAAAGCTCAGCATTTCTTGCAACATTGGAGAAGAGAAATTGAAGTTAATATTTCGGGTCGAGTGACCCTTCCTCAGAACAGAGGGTCTTAAGTGTCTGCCTAAGAGAAGAAGATTACAGCAATGAAAGAAGGTTGGGTGTGGTGGGCCAACCAAAAGGTGCGTCAACAGGTTGGTTTTAAGCAATAATTTTAAAGGTGAGAGTTTGAGATCAGAAATTTCAGAGCATGGAGCTTTGGTTGTTGAAGATACAGCTATTGATGCTGAGGTAAGAAGGAAAGTGAGATGATTCAAAGCAGCCAAACAATTGGAGAGTCACTTTTGCTCACATCAGTCCATTATCAGATGATACGAAGTTAGGTGGACAGGCAGGTAGTACTGAGGAGGTGGGGAGGCTGCAGAAAGATTTAGACAGTTTAGGAGAATGGTCCAAGAAATGGCTGATGAATTTCAATGTGAGCAAATGTGAGGTCTTGCACTTTGGAAAAAGAAACACAGGCATGGACTGTTTTCTAAACAGTGAGAAAATTCATAAAGCCAAAGTACAAATGGATCTAGGAGTGCTAGTCCAGGATTCTCTAAAGGTTGACTTGCAGGTTGAGTCCATGGTTAAGTAAGTAAATGTAATGTTGTCATTTATTTCAAGAGGGTTGGAATGTAAAAGCAGTGATGTGCTACTGAGACTTTATAAAGCCCTGGTTAGGCCCCATTTAGAATACTGTGCCCAGTTTTGGGCCCCACACCTCAGGAAGGACATACTGGCACTGGAGCGTGTTCAGCAGAGATTCACATGGATGATCCCTGGAATGGTAGGCCTAACATAAGATGAACCTGAGGATATGAGGATCCTGGGATTGTATTTATTAGAGTTTAGAAAGTTGAGGGGAGATCTAATAGAAACTTACAAGATAATGCATAGCTTAGAAAGGGTGGATGCTGGGAATTTGTTTCCATCAGGTGGGGATATTAGGACCCGCGGGCACAGTCTTAGAGTCAGAGGTAGTCAATTTAAAATGGAAATGAGGAGACCATAGTCCATTCTCCAGTAAAGGACTGGAGAATGGACTATTATACTTTGCTCCCTCAGATAGGTGTGAATGAACCTACACCACTTTTCAAATAAATGGTGATGGTCTTTCTGATGTCAAAGCCTGGAGTGGACTGGAGGTGAGGAACCAATGTGTGGGCTGAGTTGAAAGGACCCTTGTTCTGAACTTTTTATTTCATTATTTTCTAATTAATTCTACAATTCTACTTCTTATTTATTTATTTTTCTAATTTTTTTCCCTAAGAATTTGTACTAAAAAAACTGTACCTCGATACCTTTGTATTTCAGATGGTGCCATAAGTGTACTCGATTGAGTATATGTGACAATGAAGTTAATTCAAATTCAAATATTTCATATTTCAAAGAGAAGTAGGGAGGTGCTGATGATGTCCTGGTCAATATTCAGCGCTTAACCAACATCACCATAGAACTGATTTTTCTCAGTCTTTCATGGGCGTCCCTGTCAGCTCCATCATTTTGTTATCCAGCCTTAATTGCTCTTAAAGTAAATGGCTTGTTCAGCCATTTCAGAGGACTGTTGAACCAATCATATTGTGTGGGTCTGGAGTCACACGCAGGTCAAACATGTGGCAGATGTTCCAGATGAATTCTTGTAATAATTAATGAGAATTCATAGCCATTACTATTGAGAATTAGTTTACATTCTGAATTTATTAAGTTAATTTTACAGGAAGAGAGTGGGAGCATGGTGGAGAATCAGCTATGATGATATTGAATGGCAGTCGGCTCAATGGGATAAATGGCCTATCCTTGTTCCTGTTTTCGATATTTCCAAGAATTTAAACTCCGCTATGAGATTTGAACATTGTGATATTGCTTCCTGTGTGCAAACTGGTTGTCATAGTTCCTGCACTGCATTAGCATCTGTAAACAAATCCCTCCCCTAATCTTAAGAGATCATGCTGCGATGTAAAACATTTTTGGAGAGGCAAGAATGTGGTGCAGAGGTAGATCGATACAAAGAAAACTTATAATTTGCATTGCCATACCGCCTTTCAAAATCTGAGAACATCCCAAAGGATTCCTGAAGAAAGGCTCATGCCCGAAACGTCGATTCTCCTGCTCCTTGGATGCTGCCGGACCTGCTGCGCTTTTCCAGCAACACATTTTCAGCTCTGCACCTCAATTCTCCCAATTATCTTTGCATTTTCATCAAATTCTTGAACACAAAGCATAAGTTAATTGGAATACATTAACAAGGACCACTCTGAAATACAATTAATGGTGACTTATCAAGTCAGGTGTACTCCAGCAATTTATGAGGGTTTGAGTTATTGGGAGAGGCTGAATAGGCTGAGGCTATTTTCCCTGGAGCATCTGAGGCTGAGGGGTGACCTTACACAGGTTCATAAAATCATGAGGGACATGGACAGGGCAAATAGACAAGGTCTTTTCCCTGGGTTGGTGGAGTCTGGAACAAGAGAGTAAAGGTTTAGGTTGAGAGGGTAATGGTTTAAAAGGGATCCAAGGGGCAACTTTTTCACACAAAAGTTAGTGCTTGTATAGAATAAGCTGCCAGAGGAAGTTGTGGCGGCTGGTATAATTTCAACATTTCAAAGCCATCTGAACGGGTATATGAATAGGAAGCGTTCAGAGGGATATGGGCCAAGTGCTGGCAAATGGGACGAGATTAATTTCGGATATTTGGTTGGCATGGACGAGTTGGATCAAAGGGTCTGCTTCCGTGTTGTATATCTCTATGATTCTATGTCTCTGTGTGCTTCATGCTTTATCCAATGTATATCAGTTTCTAGAGCAGCAGCAAGTCTTCTGAGCTACAGATGTTATTCACACGCGCAATGTTTACTGAAGTACTGAAACCAACTATCACCTGTCATATGCACATTACAGACGGGCTGTACTTGTTCAGCGCTTGAGAAATGTTGACAGATAAACAGTGCGCTGGGTTTTATTTCACGATCACGGCAGAATTCTCACAAACACAGAAAGATTTATCTCCTCTCCACAGACTTAAAGCTGCAACCAGTGAAGGGGAGAACTGGTTTAGAAAGAGAATGCACACCTCCTGCTTCTCAGAGCAACATGACATTTATATAAACGGAGGGAATCCTTTATCATCTTTGTCGAATCAACAGTTTATGTAAATTGGGAATTTATTTTCCTCAGTAATATCTTGCCATCCAACTGCGCAATTTCTAATCTCACCAGTTCCTCTCATATGGGGATCATAATGTGGATTAAAATCAAATATCCTTTATTGTCAGGCGTACTCCAGGACAGAGGTACAGTGAAACGTTTTTACAATAGCTGCCTCTAAAGGTGCCAGCTTCAGTACAAGTACCCAGGTACAAATCAAGGATACGAAGAGGAATAACAGGACTAAAAGGAAAAACAGTAGCATTACTTACAGTGTCTAAAACATCAGTTAGGAATAGGATAGTTATAACATAGTTTAAGGAATACAGTCCAGTAAAGTATATCAAATAACAGGAGCTCAGCACATTGTCTGACCGTCCGCCCCAGGCCCGAGTCCAACAACTCGCATGGCTGAGGAGCTGTGTATGGGAGAAGGATTCACATTTTTGGATCATTGGAATGTATTTTGGGGTAGAAGTGACCTGTATAAGAAGGACGGATTGCACCTAAATTGGAAGGGGACTAATATACTGGCAGGGAGATTTGCTAGAACTGCTTGGGAGGGTTTAAACTAGTAAGGTGGGGGGGTGGGACCCAGGGAGATAGTGAGGAAAGAGATCAATCTGAGATGGGTACAGCTGACAACAGAAGTGAGTCAAACAGTCAGGGCAGGCAGGGACAATGTAGGACTAATAAATTAAACTGCATTTATTTCAATACAAGGGGCCTAACAGGGAAGGCAGATGAACTCAGGGCATGGTTAGGAACATGGAACTGGGATATCATGGCAATTACTAAAACATGGCTCAGGGATGGGCAGGACTGGCAGCTTAATGTTCCAGGATACAAATGCTACAGGAAGGATAGAAAGGGAAGCAAGAGAGGAGGGGGAGTGGCATTTTTGATAAGGGATAGCATTACAGCTGTGCTGAGGGAGGATATTCCCGGAAATACATCCAGGGACGTTATTTGGGTGGAACTGAGAAACAAGAAAGGGATGATCACATTATTGGGATTGTATTATAGAGCCCCTAATAGTCAGAGGGAAATTGAGAAACAAACTTGTAAGGAAATCTCAGCTATCTATAAGAATAATAGGGTGGTTATGATAGGGGATTTTAACTTTCCAAACATCGACTGGGACTGCCATAGTGTTAAAGGTTTAGATGGAGAGGAATTTCTTAAGTGTGTACAAGACAATTTTCTGATTCAGTATGTGGATGTACCTACGAGAGAAGGTGCAAAATTTGACCTACTCATGGGAAATAAGGCAGGGCAGGTGACTGAAGTGGGGGAGCACTTTGAGGCCAGCAATCATAATTCTATTTGTTTTAAAATAATGATGGAAACAGATAGACCAGATCTAAAAGTTGAAGTTCTAAATTGGAGAAAGACCAATTTTGACGGTATTAGGTAAGAACTTTCGAAAGCTGATTGGAGGCAGATGTTCGCAGGTAAAGGGACGGCTGGGAAATGGGAAGCCTTCAGAAATGAGATAACAAGAATCCAGAGAAAGTATATTCCTGTCAGGGTGAAAGGAAAGGCTGGTAGGTACAGGGAATGCTGGATGACTAAAGAAATTGAGGGTTTGGTTTAGAAAAAGAAGGAAGCATATGTCAGGTCTAGACAGGATAGATGAGTGAATCCTTAGAACAGTATAAAGGAAGTAGGAGTATACTTAAGAGGGAAATCAGGAAAGCAAAACGGGGACATGAGATACTTTGGCAAATAGAATTAAGGAGAATCCAAAGGTGTTCACAAATATATTAAGGACAAAAGGGTAACTGGGGAGAGAATAGAGCCCCTCAAAGATCAGCAAGGCAGCCTTTGTGTGGAGCCACAAAAAATGGGGCAGATACTAAATGAATATTTTGTATCAGTCTATACAAGATATAGACTGTAGGGAAATAAATGGTGACATCTTGCAAAATGTCCAGATTACAGAGGAGGAAGTGCTGGATGTCTTGAAATGGTTAAAGGTGGATAAATCCCCAGGACCTGATCAGGTGTACCCAAGAACTCTGTGGGAAGCTAGAGAAGTGATCGCTGGGCCTCTTACTGAGATTTTTGTATCATCGATAGTCACATGTGAGGTGCCGGAAGACTGGAGGTTGGCAAACATGGTGCCACTGTTTAAGAAGGGCAGTAAAGAAAGGCCAGGGAACTATAGACCAGTGAGCCTGACCTCGGTGGTGGGCAAGTTGTTGGAGGGGATCCTGAGGGACAGGATGTACATGTATTTGGAAAGGCAAGGACTGATTCGGGATAGTCAACATGGCTTTGTGCGTGGGAAATCATGTCTCACAAACTTGATTGAGTTTTTGAAGAAGTAACAAAGAAGATTGATGAGGGCAGAGCAGTAGATGTGATCTATATGGACTTCAGTAAGGCGTTCAACAAGGTTCCCCATGGGAGACTGATTAGCAAAGTTAGATCTCACGGAATACAGGGAGAACTAGCCATTTGGATACAGAACTGGCTCAAAGGTAGAAGACAGAGGGTGGTGGTGGAAGGTTGTTTTTCAAACTGGAGGCCTGTGACCAGTGGAGTGCCCAAGGATTGGTGCTGAGCCCTCTATTTTTTGTCATTTACATAAATGATTTGGATGAGAGCATGAGAGGTACAGTTAGTAAGTTTGCAGATGACACCAAAATTGGAGGTGTAGTGAACAGCGAAGACGGTTACCTCAGATTACAACAGGATCTGGACCAAATGGGCCAATGGGCTGAGAAGTGGCAGATGGAGTTCAATTCAGAAAAATGCGAGGTGCTGAATTTTGGGAAAGCAAATCTTGGTCAGGTCCGAGGGAGTGTTGCTGAACAAAGAGACCTTGAAGTGCAGGTTCATAGCTCCTTGAAAGTGGAGTCACAGGTGGATAGGATAGTGAAGAAGGCGTTTGATATGCTTTCCTTTATTGGTCAGAGTATTGAGTACAGGAGTTGGGAGGTCATGTTGCAGCTGTACAGGACATTAGTTAGGCTACTGTTGGAATATTGCGTGCAATTCTGATCTCCTTCCTATCAGAAAGATGTTGTGAAACTTGAAAGGGTTCAGAAAAGATTTACAAGGATGTTGCCAGGGTTGGAGGATCTGAGCTACAGGGAGAGGCCGAACAGGCTGGGGCTGTTTTCCCTGAAGTGCCGGAGGCTGACGGATGATCTTATAGAGGTTTACAAAATTATGAGGGGCATGAATAGGATAAATAGACAAAGTCTTTTCTCTGGGTCGGGGAGTCCAGAACTAGAGGGCATAGGTTTAGGGTGAGAAGGGAAAGATATTAAAGAGACCTAAGGGGCAACCTTTTCAAGCAGAGGGTGGTACGTGTATGGAATGAGCTGCCAGAGGATGCAGTGGAGGCTGGTATAATTGCATCATTGAAGAGACATTTGGATGGGTATATGAATAGGAAGGGTTTGGAGGGATATGGGCCGGGTGCTGGCAGGCGGGACTAGATTGGGTTGGGATATCGGGTCGGCATGGACGGGTTGGACCGAAGGGTCTGTTTCCATGCTGTACATCTCTATGACTCTATAACTGTCTCTCTCCGCTCCAGCCTCTAGCCCACTCCCCACCAGCACTCAGCTGGAATAAGGAACATCATCCTGCTCCAGGCCTCATTCCCCTCACACTGTTCCAGGTCTCATTCCTCTCATCCTGCTCCAGGTCTCATTCCCCTCACACTGTTCCAGGTCTCATTCCCCTCACACTGCTCCAGGTCTGCGTGGGTTTCCTCCGGGTGCTCCGGTTTCCTCCCACAGTCCAAAAATGTGCAGGCCAGGTGGATTGGCCATGCTAAATTGCCCGTAGAGTTAGGTGCAGCGGTAAATATAGGGGAATGGGTCTGGGTGGGTGCGCTTCGGCGGGTCGGTGTGGACTTGTTGGGCCGAAGGGCCGGTTTGAGGGGCTTTTGCCCGAAACGTCGATTTCGCTGCTCTTTGGATGCTGCCTGAACTGCTGTGCTCTTCCAGCACCACTAATCCAGAACCTGTTTCCACACTGTAAGTAATCTAATCTAATCTAATCTAATCTAAGTCTCGTTCCCCTCATGCTGCTCCAGGTCTCATTCCCCTCACACTGCTCCAGATCTCATTCCCCTCACACTGTTCCAGGTCTCATTCCCCTCACACTGCTCCAGGTCTCATTCCCCTCACACTGCTCCAGGTCTCATTCCCCTCACACTGCTCCAGATCTCATTCCCCTCACACTGTTCCAGGTCTCATTCCCCTCACACTGCTCCAGGTCTCATTCCCCTCACACTGCTCCAGGTCTCATTCCCCTCACACTGCTCCAAGTCTCATTCCTCTCATCCTGCTCCAGGTCTCATACCCCTCACACTGCTCCAGGTCTCATTCCCCTCACACTGCTCCAGATCTCATTCCCCTCACACTGTTCCAGGTCTCATTCCCCTCACACTGCTCCAGGTCTCGTTCCCCTCACACTGCTCCAGGTCTCATTCCCCTCACACTGCTCCAGATCTCATTCCCCTCACACTGTTCCAGGTCTCATTCCCCTCACACTGCTCCAGGTCTCGTTCCCCTCACACTGCTCCAAGTCTCATTCCTCTCAT
Organism: Chiloscyllium plagiosum; assembly: GCF_037043375.1. Lineage (NCBI taxonomy): Eukaryota > Metazoa > Chordata > Chondrichthyes > Orectolobiformes > Hemiscylliidae > Chiloscyllium > Chiloscyllium plagiosum. Next base: position 106,207,325 of record NW_028270145.1, on the reverse strand, counting down.
CCTGCTCCAGGTCTCATTCCCCTCGCCCTGCTCCAGGTCTCATTCCCCTCGCCCTGCTCCAGGTTCATTCCCCTCGCCCTGCTCCAGGTCTCATTCCCCTTGTACCACTCAGGGACTGCTAGAAATAAAAAAAATGAAAAGACAGAAATTAAACAGGTGGAGCAGAGGATCTCTAGGTGAAGCATCCTACTCTGCTGCCATCGTTGGTGGCAACCAATAATGTCTGCCATGAGCTCAGCTTGCTGGTTTGAATGGAAATGCAAGACAGTATTATTGGCACATTAACTGCAGGCATTCTCTTACCTTGAGTTCAACAAAGATACAGTAAAAACAATACTGTTGTTCTCTTACACCTCATTCGATTGGATTCCCTACAGTATGAAAATAACAAGTCCACACTGACCCTCCAAAGAGTAACCCACCCAGACCTATTCCCCTACCCTATATTTATCTGTGACTAATGTTCCTAACACTATGGGCAATTTAACATGGCCAAATCCCCTAATCTGCACATCTTTGGATTGTGGGAGGAAACCGGAGCGCCTGGAGGAAACCCAAACAGACACAGGGAGAATGTGCAAACTCCACACAGACAGTTGCCTGAGGCTGGAATCAAACCCGGTGTTGTGCGGCAGCAGTTTTAACCACTGAGCCACCATGCCACCCTAAGGGTGGTGCTGAGATTGGATGTTGAAGACAGTATAGAGGTATAGCTATGAAAAGATGAACACAGGAATGTTCAAAAGCCACAGGAATCCATTACAATAAGTGCTGGGTAAGTCACAATGGCTGCACATTTTCCTCTGCCAGTGACTGTCAAAATTAAGGGTGATGTAAAGCAGATCTGGCAGATTTTCCACCGTGAAATTGTATCAGATTTGGTTATCAAGCCAGATCAGTTATGCTTTTATTACTGCTGGGGATAGAATGTTGTAAAGTTATTACATCCCTAATTTCTCCAAAGAACGAAAATGTTACTGTAGAAATATTGACAGCCTTGAAGGCACACTTTGAACCTAAATTGAATATTGTGTGTTCAGTATGAGAACTTGAGGTGATGAAGAGCCGAGAGATTGATATGTGACGACATGAATATGGCTCATTGAATCCTCTGAATGTGGCCGTTTGAAAGCTGATTTCAGCAAATATGGATTTATTTCTAACTAGAGCAATCTTACAACGACAAGAAGAGAAACGGATTCTTAAAGAAGCTATAAACACATGTGAAAGGTCTGAGTTTGTAAATACTGTGGAAACATGGAGAATAGATGGGTTTGTCCACAACATGGAGAAGCAATGCATTGAAAAGCAGCTGAGACCTTTTAAATGTAACAATGTGGAGAAATATGATAAATATCCACAGAAATTCCAGCAGAAAGATCAAGGCTGATGACAAGTTGCAAATATTGCGAAGGTCATCACATGGAGCTAAAGGAAGCAAACCCGGCATGGGGGATACGGTGTTTTAAGTGCAAAATGTGAAATGACTTTATACACAAATATTTAACTGTGAAGAGCCTCACAGCACCAGAGACCCTGTTTCAATTCCAGCCTCCCGTGGCTCTCTGTGTGGAGTTCGCACATTCTCCATGTGTGTGCGTGGGTTTCTTCCGGGTGCTCTAGTTTCCTCCCACAATCCAAAGATGTGAAGCTTAGGGGAATTGGTCATGCTAAATTGCCCACAGTGTTCAGGGATTTGTAGGTTATGTGCGTTAGTTAGGGAAAATGTAGAGTAATAGGTAGGGGAATGGGTCTGGATGGGAAACTCTTTGGAGGGTCGGTATGGACTTGTTGGGCCAAATGGCCTGTTTCCACAGTGCAGGAATTCTATGATTCTAAAACAAACAAGCCGCTTGAGACAATTGCAACAGAAATGGCGGATAATAATTCGATGAAATCGAGTGTGGGTCATGGAGAAATTTCAGAGAATTCAACCTGTACCTTAGACAAGGTTGGCAACTACAAGTCTAAATGACTAATAGTTTGTAACTATTGATCTTAGCATTGAACGAGTGTGATGTGTCAGCTAGTCACTTGTATAGAGTCATAGGTAACACCTATTCCGACAAGTCCTGATGAACCTAATCCAACAGTCACTGCATCAGAGGTCTGATTAGTTTTCCTTCATGTGAATCAGAGTACCAAGCTGTGCATTCAGAGCATGCACAGATCAACTGGCAGAGGTCTTCTTGGACATCTTCAACCTCTCCCTGCAGCAGGCCACTGTCCCTGGCTGTTTCAAAGGGCCAACATCAGCCCTGTGCTTAAGAAGGCTCATGCAGCATGTCTCAATGACTACCGCCCAGTGGCCCTAACTTCGGTGGTCATCAAGTGCTTTGAAAGGCTGGTCATGGCATTAATCATCTCTGCCTCCCCACTACTCTTGACCCACTCCAATTTGCCTACCGGACCAACAGATCCATGTCAGATGCCATATCTCTTGCCCTTCACTCCTCCCTAGAACATCTTCACACCAAGAACAGCTACATAAGAATCCTACTCATTGACTACAGTTCAGCCTTCAACACTATTATCCCCTTGAAGCTGATGACTAAACTTAGTGATCTCAGACTAAGCCCCACTCTCTGCAACTGGATCCTCAGTTTCCTGACCCACAGGCCACAATCAGTGAAGATTGGGGACAATATTTCATCCTCATTAACACTCAACACTGGAGCCCCCCAGGGCTGTGTACTCAGCCCCCTACTGTTCTCACTGTATACCCATGACTGCGTCACCAAATACCAGACTAATGTCATTTACAAGTTCGCTGATGACACCACCATAGTCGGTCGAATCTCAGATGGCAACGAAACAGACTACAGATGAGAGGTGGAAGACCTGGAAAAATGGTGCACTGAGAACAACCTAGCTCTCAATGCTGGCAAAACCAAGGAACTCATTATTGACTTTCGGTGGGATGTTACTCATGCTCCCCTACACATTAACAGCACAGAGTTGGAATGAGTGGAGAGTGTCAAGCTCCTGGGAGTGATCATCCACAATAAGTTTTCTGGGACTCTTCATGTGGACGCACTGGTTACAAGGGCCCAACGTCTCTTCTTCTCAGGCAGTTGAGGAAATTTGGCATGATGGCAAATATCCTTGCCAACTTTTATAGGTGTGCCATCAAGAGCATTCTGACTGGATGTATCACTACCTGGTATGGCAACTGTACCATTCAAGATCGGACACAGTTACAGAGAGTGGTGAACTCGACCCAGACAATCACAAAGGCCAACCTCCCATCTATAGAATCCATTTACCAGGATCGCTGTCAAGGCAAGACCGCCAGCGTTCTCAAAGATCCATCCCAACCTGGCAATGCTTTTCTGCAACATCTACAATTGGGGAGAAGGTACAGAATCCTGAACACACACGCACCAGCCGGTTTCGAAACAGTTTCTACCCTACTGTTGTTAGAGTACTGAATGGACTCACAAACTCATAGCATTCACCTGTACCTGTGTTTCTGTTCAACCGCTGTTTACCTATCATTTACTTATCTATGCTATTTAACTATGTGATCTGCCTGTATTGTTCGCAAGATAAAGCTTTTGAATGTGCCTCAGTACACATGACGATAAATGCAATGCAATTCAATTCATAAAATGCCAACAAGTGCAGTTAGACATCCTTCAGTACTTTGAGTCTGCACTGACCCTCCAAAGAACATCCTCAGCACACCCACTGTGTACCTGTAACCTTGCTTTTCCCATGACTAATCCATTCAGCCTGTGTATCCCTAGATAGTTTAGGGCAACTTAGCATGGCCAATCTATCTAACCTGCACAGTTTTGGACTGTGGGAGGAAACTTGAGCACCTGGAGCAATCCCATGTGGACACAGGGAGACCATGCGGACTCCAAATAGTTAGTCACCCAAGGCTGGAATCTAAGCCAGGTCCCTCATGCTGTGAGACAGCAGCGCTAACCACTGAGCTATTGTTCCACTTCCTGTAACTTTATGGTCTTCATAGACCTGTGGAAAGTTACACCAGGCGACGATCTCATTGTGAAAGCCTTGGAGGTAATTTCGAGACTCTGTGATGGAACGATGCAAACCACATGATGGCAAATCAGCCTGACATCCCAATGCAATGACAAGACTGGAGATCTCAAATTCCAGATATCAGACACAAAGCTAAAGCCAGTTGTCTCAGAAGAAGAAAGTTGAGCGCTCAGAGTAGTAACCTGAAACGTGTCAGAGGAGATTTCCAGCATTTCACATTGGCTGAGTGAACAGAGAAACAAACAGCGAGAGACGGAAACTAAAGGAAAGCGGTTTCTAAAGGGTGATGGGGCGGTTCAGTAGTTAGCACTGCTCTCTCACAGCACCAGGGACCCAGGTTTGATTCCAGCATTGGGTGACTGTCTGTATAGAATATGCTCATTCTCTCTGTGTCTGCACTGGTTTCCTCTGGATGCTCTAGTTTCCTCCCACAGTCCAAAGATGTGCAGGTTGGGTAGATTGGCCATGGAAAATGCAGGGTAAGAGGAACAGGGTGGGTTTGGGTGGGATGCTCTTTGGAGAGTTGATGCTGAATGGCATCTTTCCTCATTGTCGGGATTCTAGGAAGGTAACAGTATAAATTAGCTGAGAAGATTTCAAAACAAATCCAGCGAGCATCGCATTCCAATCAGCAGATGTTTGAGGAAAAGCCAACAATCAGTATGTGTGCCTTGCATTTAAAGAGAAGGAATAATGAAGTTTTACTAATGCATGAGAAAGGTTACATACTTAGGGCTGATTTGGGTAACTCAGTGTAAATTGGACATGCATTCTGTTATTTGCCTTTTTTTCAGTGAAAAGTAGATGGAATTATTTAGTTGGAAATGCAATACTGCACCAATGTCCTTCCTGGCTTGCTGTAGTTATGATATGCACTCACTGCAGTCATCCATTTTACATCAAATTCAAGTCCTCTTGTTGTGCAGTGGTAGTGTCCCAATGCCTGAAACAAGAGACCTGGGTTCAAGTCCCTACCTGTTCCAGAGGTATGTAATAACATCGCTGAACAGGTTTACATGGAAAATAGATTATATTTTTAAAAAGTACAAACAAGGCTGGCATCCTGTGAGTTTAAATCAGAGTGGTGCTGGGAAAGCACAGCAGGTCAGGCAGCATCCGAGGAGCAGGAAAGTTCCTGATGAAAGGCTTTTGCCTAAAACGTTGATTTTCCTGCTCCTCAGATGCTGCCTGACCTGCTGTACTTTTCCAGCACCACTAATCTGAACTCTGGTTTCCAGCATCTGCAGTCCTCACTTTTGCCTGTATCCTGTGAGCTTGTAATAATGTTTTGTTAAAGTTTTTCGATTTTGTTTGGGGTAGCAATGTGTTGAAAGTACAAGTTGATTCTGTCACAGTAAGTGACACTAAGCACTCAGAATCCTGATGGAACAGGCTAATCATTGGGTTGGCTCTTTAACCAGACAGACTTCAGGACTGTGAAATAAACAAGGTGCAAAAACAATGAGATATAAGTTAGAGGGAATGGGTGCACCCGGAGGAAACCCACGCAGACACGGGGAGATCATGCAAACTCCACACAGACAGTCACCCAAGGCTGAAATCGAACCCAGGTCCCTGGCGCTGTGAAGCAGCAGTGCTAACCACTGACTTCTTTTCAACTATCTGGCCCTCCTGTGTGTCACTAATCTCTGTCTTTGATGGCATCAACAGGACACTCAAGCTAAGTTTGATAGTTCACGACCTCCCTGTTCTGTGTGACTGTGAGGTGAGCTTCTTACCTATTTCTGGTTTGGATATGGTCAAGACTACATTCTTCTACCTCCTTAGATTTGCACAATATCTCTTGCTATCACTTTAAAAATCAAATCCACAACTTCACCGAGAGAATTATTGTCCAAACTCACTCTCGTTCAAGGTATCACTCTTCTTTGAGCTCAGCATAACATTGCTCTGTTGCACAATGACACGCTAACCCATTTCAAACTGCCACTTTTCCCATACCCTATCAGATTTTATGACCTTTCCCTGTCATAGCCAATGGAATTCTCATATGTAAAAACAGAAAGTTCTAGAAAAGCACAGCAGTCCTGATAGCAGCTATATAATCTCAAGGATTCACATCCTGGTCTTCAGCTCTTTTCCGAAAGTCGAGTTGAGATTAGATTAGATTAGATTTGAGTTGTAGAATAATACAAGAACAGAAGGAAGGCGTTTTGCCTGCTGCAGCTTTACAGATACAGCAGCTTGAGACAACTTGGGGGACAACCGTCCAATTTCACCCAAGAGCTCAACTTTGTCCCTTTATCTAAGGAAATTTATACTGTCATTGGAGTCAGTCCAGAGAAGGCAGATACCACGTATGGAAGGACTGTTTTATGTGAAGAAGGGGAATGTTTTGGGTTTGTACCTATTGGAATATAGAAGAATAAGAAGTGACTTCATCAATACATACAAGATTCTTAGCAGACTTGACAGGGTAGATTTGGAAAAATTGTCTCCATTTATGGGACAGTCTACAACCACAGGGCATAATCTCATGATAGGTGGTTGCATATTTAAGACAGAGATGAGGAGGAATTTATTTCCCTCAGAGAGCAGTGAATCTGTGAATTCTGTATTCCAGAGGGCTGTTGAGTATTGTTGCTAAATATATTCAAGACTGAGATAGACAGGTTTCTAATCAGCAAGGTTTGGGGAAAGACAGGAAAATGAAGTTGAAGATTATCAGACCGACCATGATCGCATTGAACAGCAGAGCTTATTTGAGGGGCTGAATGGTCTACCTCTGCTCTTATGTCCGTGGTCTTCAAAGATATGTTCAATTCCTCTTTGAAAGGTCCTTCTGGCAGCAGCTGGCTATCTCTTGATAAGGTGACATGGTGGCTCAGTCGTTAGCACTGTTGCCTCACAGTGCCAGGGACCTAGGTTCGATTCCAGCCTCAGGTGACTGTGTGGAATTTGTACATTCTCCCGGTTTCTGCTAGGTGCTCTGGTTTCCTCCCACTGTCCAAAGATGTGCAGGTTAGGTGGATTAGCCATGCTAAATTGATCATAGTGTGCCGGCTTGGTGAGTTAGCCATGGGGAATGCAGGGGTGTATCTGGGTGTGATGCTCTTTGGAGGATCAGTATGGACTCGATGGGCCAAATAGTCTGCTTCCACACTGTAGGGATTCTATGATTTGCACAGTTCTGTGTCAAGCATTATCTGATGTTCCATAGTAGCCCCATTCTGCAATAGCAGTCTCTGCTGCTTTTTCCTGCAATGGAAGACAACGAAGATAAGTTCACCATTAGTCCCAGTGGTCTGCTCTCTCATTCAAGACCAACAACTTGTGTTGGGTTGACCTGAGGATCAGCACTTTTTTTAAATTCACTCGTGAGACAAAGCCATTGCTGTCTGGCCCAGCATTAATTGTCCTTCCCTAGTTGCCCTCGAGAAGGTGAGGATGAGCTGCCTTCTTGAACCTCTGCAGTCCACATGTTGTAAGCTGACCCCTAATACTCTGACGGAGGGAGTTCCAGGATTTTGACCCAGCAACACTGAAAGAATGATGATATATTTCCAAGTCAGAATAGTGAATGGCTCAGAGGGGAACTTGCAGGTGGAGGTGCTGCTGCCCACGTCCTTCTAGATGCAAGTTTGGAAGGTGCTGTCTGAGGATCTTTAGTGAATTTCTGTAGTGCACCTTGTAGACAGTACACATTGCTGCTACTGAACGTCGTTGGTGGAAGGAATAGATGCCAATCAAGTGGGTTGCTTTGTCCTGGGTGGTGTCAAGCTTCTTGCAGGCAAGTGGGGAGTATTCCATCACACTTCTGACATGTACCTTATAGATAGTGGACAGGTGTTGGCCCTGGGACACTACCCTGACGAATTCCTGCAGAGATATCCTGGAGCTGAGATAACCGACCTCCTACAATCATGACCATCTTCGTATATGCCAAGAATGTCTCCAACTAACTGAGAGTTTGCCCCCGCTTCCATCAACACTGGTTTGCTTGAGGCCCTGGTGGAACCCAAACTGGGCATCACTGTAAGCGCTGTTAGAGTGCAGGAAATGCGGCAGCCAATTTGGACACAATAAATTCCTGCAGGAGTGAGGCACAATCAAGAATGTAGACTCTCCATGATAACCTCAGCCAGTATTAGAATCAAACCTGTACTGTTGGCATCACGAATCAGCCATCCAGCCAACTGAGCTAACCAATGGTTCACCACTTTTTTGTTTGAGGACAATTCAGGATGGGTGCTCAGCTGGGCTCACCAATGATGCCCATATCCTGTGAATGAATTTAAAAATGAAAAAAGTAATCTTGAATGGTTTGTCATACTTAACCAATACCATTGCCCTTAATGTTTTTGGGAATTTCTTAATCATATCCTAAAGACACCAGAGGGGAGATGATGACCTCCCAGGATTATCACTGGACTGTTAAAGGACAGCAGTTCAGACAGCATCCAAGGAGCAGGAAAATCGACGTTTCGGGCAAAAGCCCTTCATCAGGAATACAGCTGTATTCCTGATGAAGGGCTTTTGCCCGAAACGTCGATTTTCCTGCTCCTTGGATGCTGTCTGAACTGCTGTGCTTTTCCAGCACCACTCTAATCCAGAATCTGGTTTCCAACATTTGCAGTCATTGTTTTTACCCACTGGACTGTTAAATCAGAGACCCAGGCTGAGTTCGAAATCCTGCCAGCATAGATGGTGGAATTTGAATTCAATACATATCTGGAATTAAGAGTTTAATGATGATCAGGAATCCATGGTTGATTGTTGTTCAAGAAACATAGAATTCCTGCAGCATGGAAACAGGCCATTTGGCCCAACAGATCCACACCGACCCTCTGAAGAGTAACCCATCCAGCCTATCCCCCTACCTTATTGCTCAACATTGCCCATGACTAATGCACCTAACAGGGCAGGAAGCTGACATCCTTACCCGGTCTGATGTACATGTGACTCTAGCAATGTGGTTCACTGTTAACAACTGGGGATAGGCAATAAATGTTGGCCAAGCCAGTGATGCCCACGTCCTGTGAATGAATTAAAAACACTTACTCATTGTCTCCCCCCCCACCACCGTCCACACAAACTGTTCTCTGACATAAACAATCCCACGATGTCCTCTCTTGTGTCAGCTCTTGCTGCAGTAAAGAGACAGGTTTTCAACAGCTTCTCGTGTCAGCGACACTGCGAAGGGCTTTCAACCGCATGATTTAAACAAATTCTTGACGTATTTTAGTGCTGTTGCTCTGAAAAAAAAGAAAAAAAATGCCTATTGGGAAATTTAACAGGAACTTGAAACCATGACCCAAAGATTCAGAGACGAGATTGTTGCCATTGAGCCAAGAACATCTTGTAAACATTGTCTCCTCTATCGCTGGAACACATCCCCTTTTTTTGTGTACTCCAGCTGTTTTCTATCATCCTCTACCCTGGTCACCAGCTGTTTGCTTCCTTCAACTACCTCTGATTCCAGCTGTTTTCTTGATCTAATACCTTTGTACTTCAGCCATTTTCTTCTACAAGGGAAAGACTAGCACTTATATAGCGCCTTTCATAACTGCAGCATATCCCAAAGCACTCTACAGACAGTAAAGTACCTTTGGAAGTGGAAGCACTGTTAGAATGCAGGAGATGTGGCAGGCAATTTGTTCACAGTAAATTCCTACATAAAGCTGTGTGATAATTGATTATTTTTAGCTTTGTGATGTGGATAATTAAGGCAAAATCACCAGAGCCCCAGAGCAGCATGTGGGTGCTCTCTTGTTGGAGAGAGACAAGTGGTGGTGAGTTTAACCTCAGGTCTGTCATGCCTCAGGTGAGGAGAGAGTTTGAAAAAGTGGGGCTTCCAGAGTAACCTCAGCCAGTTCAGGAATAGAACCCACACTGGTGGTGTCACTCTCTATCACAAACCAGCTGTCCAACCAACTGAGCTAACCAACCCTAAGATATGGGTAAACTATTGACCAGGACATGGTGGATATCTCCCTGCCTCAGTTTAAGGTTTCATGGAAAAGTCAGTGCAGCACGAGTACCAGCCTTAGTTTTTATGTTCATAACCTGGTTTGGGACTGGGACCAACAACCTCAGATGCAAAGGTAAAACGACCACAACAGTTGAAATAAATACAATGTACTACAACTTGGCCTAGACTCGTTGGGCTCTTTCAGTGCTTCATTTCTTGGTTAAAAACCTTGTAACTTGCACTTACAAAGCACCTTTCATACAAGTGGAACTTAAGAACTTATAAGAACTTATAAGTGGATCTTATAGGAAAGATGTTGTGAAACCGGGAAGAGTTCAGAAAAGATTTACAAGGATGTTGCCAGGGTTGGAGGGTTTGAACTACAGGGAGAGTCTGGACAGATGGGCTGTTTTCCCTGGAGTGTTGGAGGCTGAGGGGTGATCTTATAGAAGTTATAGAGGCATGGAGAGAGTGAATAGCAAAGATCTTTTCCCCAGGGTAGGGAAGTCCAAAACTAGAGGGGCAAAGGTTTCAGGTGAGAGGGGAAAGATTTAAAAGGGACCTAAAGGGCAACTTCTTCCTGCAGAGGCATGACCTGCCAGAGGAAGTGGTGGGGTGTGGAACAATTACAACATTAAAAAGGCATCTGAATGTGTATAAATAGGAAGGCTTTAGATGAATTTGGGTCAAATGCTGGCAAATGGGACTAGATTAATTTAGGATATCTGGTCAGCATGGACAAATTGGACAGAAGGGGGTCTGTTTCTGTGCTGTACATCTCTCTGACTCTATAAGAACCAGGAGCAGGAGTAGGCTATTCAGCCTTTTTAGCTTGCTCCACCATTGGCTCTCCATCACATTTAATCTTATTCCTAAGTAAAAATCTGTCTGTCTCCTCCTTAAATTTATTCAGTGTTGCAGTCTCCATTGCACTGTGGGACAGTGAATTCCACAGATTCTCTATCCTTCAAGAGAAGTAATTCCTCCTTAGCTCTGTTTCAAACTGTTACCTTTATCTTAAAACTACAGCCTCTCATTCTCACTGGTCCACAAGGGGAAACATCTCTTCTGCACCCGCTTTATTGAGAATGAGATTCACAGCAGACTAATTGGTCAAAGAGATATATCTTAATGGGGGAAATAAAGAAAAAAAGACATGTTAATGAGATAATTAATATCAATGTCAAGTACAGTAGAAGCCTGGTGTCCGCAGATTCGGTTACCACGGTTTCAGTTATCTGTGATTTACCACGACCCGAAAATATTACATAGAATATTCCAGAATTAATTCTGGGGCTGCCGGGAGATAAATTTCCCATTTAAATGATGGGGTTCGCTACTATCCGCGGTAGGTTTGGAACATATCACCCATAGATACAGGAGTCACCTGTATTTTGCATTCAAGGATAAACAGATAATTCTACTTCATGATCTGCTATGGTGGGATTCAAACCCATATCTCTGAAGCATAGTCCAGGGTTCAGGATTACTAGTCCAGTAAGATTACCACTACACCACTGTATAGTGTGTACCTGGGACATCTTTGCTGACTTTGACCAACTTTGTGAAGCTGTTAAATCCTGCAATAGGTTTAGGGTTAACCCTAACCCTAACCCTAACCCTAACCCTAACCCTAACCCTAACCCTAACCCTAACCCTAACCCTAACCCTATCACAGGTCTGTGTGGTGTATCTATTTAAGGGGTAATGGTGGATATTCTCCCTAACTGTGTCATCTGTGCCTGTATTCTGGGGCACTCTACAGGGGGCTTTCTGCTCTGTGTAGGGTTGTTCTGGAGCTCCAGGGTTTAGAAATCTCCTCAACTCAACTTTTAGCATCCCAGGAGAAAAAGGATAATTAATTAGCCGTGAATAATCGTCCCTTTTGTAACAATGATGCAGCTTTCTTTCCAATTGGTGCAGGTTATGAAATAACACCTCAGAGGCCAGTATGCGGTCACCAAGCCACCCTTTATTTACACATGGACAGTCCTTGACTTTGGTACTCCCTCTTCAGAGCCAGCTCTCAGAGTGAACATAGAGTCATAGAGATGCACAGCATGGAAACAGGTCTTTCGGTCCAACTCGTCCATGCCAACCAGATATCCTAATTTATCTAGTCCCATTTGCCAGCACTTGGCCCATATCCCTCTCAACTCTTCCAATTCAAATACCTATCCAGGTGCCTTTTAAATGTTGCAATTGTACCAGCCTCCACCACTTCCTCTGGCAGCTCATTCTATACACACACCATTCTCTGTGTGAAAAAGTTGCCCATTAGGTCCCTTTTATATCTTTTCCCTCTCACCCTAAATCTATGCCCTTTAGTTCTGGACTCTCCCACCCCAGGGAAAAGACTTTGTCTATTTGTCATATCCATGCCCCTCGTTATTTTATAAACCTCTATGAGGTCACCCCTCAGCCTTCGACGCTCAAGGGAAAACAGCCCCAGCTTATTCAGACTCTCCCTACAGCTCAAATCCTCCAACTCTGGCAACATAATTGTAAATCTTTTCTGAACCCTTTCAAGTTTCACAGCATCCTTCCAATAAGAAGGAGACCAGAATTACATTCCATATTCCAAAAGTGCCTAACCAACCACTGTCACTCGTGTTCTTATCTATCAACCAGGGATTCCTGATTGAACCAGATTAACAGACTCAATCAGGAAACTCATTCTATAAGGTCCAGTTAGCTGACCTTGTTACAACCACTACAGGTTATCTTAAGCAGTGGTCTTCATCTTATAGATCAACATGTTTACCAGCTGCTCATATGTATAGGAAATGATCAACATGGAGCTAGCTGACACTGTACACTGGCTCACTTTAAGCAAGTGAATTTATAAAGCAGTCACTTTGTGACGTTGAGGTTGTTTTACAATCCTTATCTGTCCAAAATCTGGGTGGTACTGAAAAAGAAGATTCTGTAACACTCTTGAGGCTTTATGGTATTTAGGCATTGGTTTTGAAAGACTGGAAGCTGATTATCCTGGTACAGAAAGTCATTGTTTAATGAATTTAATCAAAAACTGTTGCTGTATCAAATGGTCAGGGATAGACCATTCAGACAAACAAGTGTGTTATGTCATTCAAGGGGCCATGAATGGGTGGTGTCCCAAGTGCATGACCCAGCTTAGAATCATAGAGTCATAGGGCTGTTGCAGCATGGAAACAGACCCTTCGGTCCAACTCATCCATGCTGACCAGCTATCTTGAATAAATTTAGTCCCATTTACCAGCATTTGGCCCTATTGCTCTAAACCCTTCCTATTCATATATCCATCCAAATGCGTCCTGGTGGCACGGTGGGTCAGTGGTTAGCACTGCTGCCTCACAGCACCAGGAACCCAGGTTTGATTCCAGCCTTAGGCGACTGACTGTGTGGAGTTTGTGCATTCTCCCCGTGTCTGTGTGGGTTTCCTCCGGGTGCTCCAGTTTCCTCCCACAGTCCAAAGATGTGCAGGTTGGCCATGCTGAATTGCCCCTAGTGTTAGGTGAATTAGTCAGGGGTAAATATAGGGTAGGGGAATGCATCTGGGTCGGTTACTCTTCGGAGGATCGGTTAGGCTGAAGGGCCTGTTTCCATACCATAGGGAATCTAATTTAAATGTTGCTATTGTACCAGTCTCCATCACTTCCTCTAGTAACTCATTCCATACATGTACCAGCCTCTGCGTGAAAACGTTGCCCCTTCAGTTCTTACTTAGTTTCACATCTTTGGTCACCCTTAATTAGCAAAAGTCCCACTATTGTATGTTCAGCAGCAAAGCAAAGATGAACAGTGACCTCATCTCTGTCCAGCAATTTCTATACTCTTAAAGTCCTGGTTTGAATATACCTGGGTTACTGTGAGAAATTCTCGGCATCTCTACTTAAGAGGGATATAATAACTCCAGAGGGAATGCAAATTTACCAGATTTCAAGGGGTAAATTTGGAGGCGAGATTAAATAGAAGTTGAACCCCTTGAGATATTGGAGTCTAAGAGGTGATTTGATTAAGTTTAACAAACATTTGGGCAGCAGATAGGGTAGATATAGAGAAGTTATTTTTGGCAGTTTGGAAGTGAGGAAGGAGGGCGCAAAAGGATTTTAAAGTTAGAACCAGACTCGGTTAAGGTTGAGTGAGATTTGATGGACAAGGGCGTCAAGGAAAATGGGGTGGAGGAGGAGGCTGGGGCAGAGAGGATGTTTAGTTGAGACCGCAATCAGATCTGCATGATTGAATCAAATGGCTTGTAGGGTTATCGAGCCTCTTCCTAGCAAGGGTTACACTAAACATGTTCTCATGTTAGAGTCAAAAAGTACGGTATTGGAAATGCATAGCAGGTCAGGTAGCATCCGAGGAGCAGGAAAGTTGATGTTTTGCGCATAAGCCGTTCATCAGGGTCTTTGGATGTTGCCTACCTGCTGTGCTTTTCCAGCTCCACACTTTATGAGTTAGATCTCCAGCATCTACAGTCCTCACTTTCTCCATGTTCTCATGTTTTTCTGGGTACATGACAGAGCAGAACAAGTGTCTGATGGAAGCAACATATGAACATACAAACAAGGAACAAGAGGAGACCACTTGACCCTTCATGTCTTTCCACCTTCCAATACGATCAAGGCAGAAGAGATTTCAATCCAAACACCACATTCCTGCATATTCCTGAAAATCTTTCATCCCTTTGGTAATCAAGAAACTAGAGGACACAAAAGTTTGAAAACACATTCCCACAGATTGAAGGACAGCTTCTTCTCCTCTGTTATCAAACTTATTCTTTTACTATAAATTCTGTGTTCTATGATCCTGCCTCACTAGCACCCAATGAATGAGCAACGCTCCGAAAGCCTGTCCTTCCAAATAAACCGGTTGGACTATAACCTGGTGTTGTGTGATTTTTAACTTTGTCTACCCTAGTCCAACACTGGCACCTCCACACCAAACTTATAAATAGACCTCTCATACATTAGAGTTGAACTTTCTTTGTATTTTCTCTGTAGCTGGAACATATCTTCTGTAATCTGTTCTATTACCCTGATGTACTTATGTAAGGTATGATTTGTGTGTTAGCATGCAA